>NC_135183.1:16017714-16344589 GCF_041146795.1 Maylandia zebra
CTGTCGCAGGGCTAACACATTGAGACACAGACAACCATTCACACTCACACCTAGTGGCAATCTAGATTATCCAATTAACCTATCCCCACAAGCTGCATGTCTTTGGACGGTGGGAGGAAGCCGGAGTACCCGGAGAGAACCCACGCAAACACGGGGAGAACATGTGTTGTACGGTGGCCCTGAGAGGCCACTGCAACTTAAGACAACACCAGCAATAAGAAAAATGCTGCAAAAGCACACAAAACACAACGAAAAGAGGAAAAACGACAGCGGAAATAGGAAAAAAAAAGATTTGCAAAAGCACAAAGTGTTTCTGGGGAGACAATAACCTGACGGACCAGTTGCAGGAACCAAAATATGCTAAGAATTGCGCTGGGAGACACTTAAAAGAAGTGGAGGATTTATCGGTTTTGTGAGGAAAGAAAAGATGAGTGGTATATGTGTTAGCCTAACTATTAGCCTAAAAATTCATCATCAGTATTATATGAGTCATGATAAAACACACCTAGCATGTTTTGGGTTCCTGCAACTGGTCCGTCGGGTTATTGTCTCCCCAGAAACACTCCCCTTTGCTTTTGGAAATCTGTTTTTTCCTATTTCTGTTTTCGTTTTTCCTATTTACGTTTTTTTTCCTATGTCTGTTACCATTTTTCTTATTTCTATTTTGTTTTGTGTGTTTTGCAGTGTTTTTTTTATTGGTAAATGGACTGATTCTTATATAGCAATTTTCTACTCTCCCAGAGTAGTCAAAGCACTGTAAACAACATGCCTCATTCACCCATTCATACAAGCACGTCTAAAGGTATAGGTGAATTGAAAAATCTAAATTGCCCATAGGTGTGAATGCAGGAGTGAATGTGAGCGTGAATGGTTGTCTGTCTCTGTGTGTTGGCCCTGCGACAGACTGGCGACCTGTCCAGGGTGTACCCCGCCTCTCGCCTTATGACAGCTGGGATAGGCTCCAGCACCCCCCGCGACACTGAAAAGGATAAGTGGATGGATATTACTGAGGAGTCAGCATGTTTTTCTCTTCATTGTTTAGGTGGATCCTGAAGTTTCCTATGTCACCATCAGCAACACCTAGAAAACCAAGATAAGGTGTTTTGTTTAGTGATATCTGTATGTTTGTTTGTTTGTTATTATTTTATCTATATATCAGACAGCTTTTTTCAGGTTCGTGTTGATGATGAAATGATGCAGTGACTTCTGCTCTACTGTCAATTTTAAAATAACATAGTTCAAGCAGTTGAATTCTTAAATGACTCTTCTTTAAAAAGTGTTCAGTGTTTTATGTCTGGTCCGTGTGTCATCTTTGTCTTTACAATGTTGCAGCAATACTGTAGTAATGATATGATATGATATACCTTTATTAGTCCCACAAGGGGAAATTTAAATGTTGGTTTAGTGTAAGCTCAGCTTTTTAACTAATGTAAGAAGTGTTATGACTGACTCGTTTTTAATACCTAAATCTGGCCTCAGTGCACAAACCTAAATGAATCGGTACATATGAAAGCGCCCAAGTCACAAGCTGTGTTCAAGGACATGGATAAAACAAAAAGGTTCAAATCTGTGCACAAAAACCCCACAAATCAGTGTCACTGTTTTAAAATCTGCTGCGAGACCGCTCTAAATGTCAGCGTTTTCTTTACGTAAAGACTGGGGTCTGTAACATATCAGCTCGTTTCTTATTTATTAAAGAACATGCCTGACACCAGGCTTTTGAGTTAACGGCTCCATTAGATCTCTGCAAGTATTTTTAAGTATTTTTAGGTTCTTTCCAGCAGGATTTGTGGCTAGTTCTGGAGCTTGACCCTAAAAGATTTCAGTGTGTCGGTGCTTCTGCTTTCCCTGTTGTCCTTCTGTTCCATCTTTTTTTCTGTTTCTGTCAAATTTAAAAACAACTGCACTCTGAAATACACACTCTTTGCAAGATGTTGTCTAAACTAGTGGTTGGAAGGCATAATTGTGTTTGGTCTCTGATGGTTTATTTACACTTTTTGCAGGCCACGCCCACGGACTACAGAGCCATGATGAGCAACAAAGCCAAGAAGTCTATGGACTTCCTGCTGATGCAGGACACCTCCCCGACAATAGCCACGGACGTGTCACTGCAGTACCGCCTCGACATCGTCTTCTGCCAAACGGTCACCTACACATATTTTAATTATTGAATGTCTGAGCTGATGCGTTTATCCTGGAGTGACTCAGAGTGAAGGAGAAGGCCAAGAAGAAGTGTAAATATCATAAAAGCAAGGAGTTCAGAGCTCTACGACTTAGTGTCTTTATGGTATTTATGTGTGTAATGGAGACCAGGGGTTCCATTACCCTTACTTGTATTTTTATTAATTGACTGACTGATTTGTATTTAAAAACCATAATGAAGAAAAACACACACTGGTTGATTGTGATCTTTATTAGGTTTTTTGGGTTGTTATTTAAGTGACTCGTGAAAGGTGAAGAGACAGGGGGACTGGCCATCCTACCTGTGTCAGGAAAAGAACCCGTGTTAGAGCTGTTCACATTTAATCATTTGTCTGTAACCTAAATTAGTTGTATATGTAAAAAGAGAAGTGTTAACAGTACTCACTTTATAAAGAGTAAAAGCAGCTCAATCACCTGCTTATGAGCTCCTGGAGCAAACCAATGTGCCAGGCTAGGGGAGTGTGTGTTGGAGTGATTTTGTTAAAAGTTGTCATTATTGTGCTTGGACCTTGTCTTGAACTGTATGTTCAGATATTTTTCTGTTCCTCCCCCACATGTAGGATGTTGGGGATGTTACTAGCTATAGTTTTCAACTGCAGGCACAATCTATGTAAGATTCTGGTTTCCTTATTTGGTAAGGAATGTTCACTTCCTGCCCTTTACAGTATGGGCTCACCATGTAAATGGTGGACTGTTAAAGAGGTTAAGCCATATACGAGGTTGAGGGGAGATGCCCTTTTATGACTAGAGATGCGGTTAAAACGTTTGTAACCAGGAAGTCACGTATACAGACACACATACACACACACACACACAGTGCCTTAGCTTTTACCACACAACATATGGGGTTTACAATGGGCAGTTGTGTAACTGTTTTCATTCAATAAAAGGCTGGAGTTGGAGTTGTCTGAGTTTGGGTGTAGAGCTTGCAACTCTGAGAATCTGACCAGGCTTCCCCTGCACAAGTAAAAACCAATCGAACTCTGATTGTCTTACTTTGTTCTGAGTCAGCGAGGGCTGAAACCTAACTGTGTGGTTAAGGTGTTTTAATGCAGCGGTCCCCAACCGCTGGGCCACGGACCGTCGTTTGGTCGAGAGATGAGGCTCGGGTGTGAAATGTATGGTTTTCAGAGTTTTTATCGTTTTTTATCGTTATTTTGTTATCGTTTTTATCGTTAACTCTGTTTTCCTGGGTCTTTCACGTGTGTTATGAATAAATCTTCTTTTTTTCCGGTACCGGTACTAGTTTTATTTTGTTGTATTTATCTGTGACACCTTAAAGGCCGGTCCGTGAAAATATTGTCGGGCATAAACCGGTCCGTGGCGCAAAAAAGGTTGGGGACCGCTGTTTTAATGTATATAGAAGAGACTGAAGTTTATATGTTATGGAATTATTTATAGGACTTGTTCCAAATCTTCATATGTCTATGATGTGTTATATCTTGGTTATATTGTAGTGGTTTTCTTATGGGGAGGGTTTTGTTTTCCTTTGGTTTGCTGACCCCCAGACTTGGTCTATTCCAGATGCTCACCTGAATCAGGTAGAGTATAACAGGAAGCCATTTGCTTTTCAGAAGGGTTGGATTCTTTGCTGTATCACCATGTGTTCTCATTAATAAAGTACATTTTACTCCAGTCTCGTGCTATTTTAGTGGAAGTGACCCATGACCGTCGGCCAAAACTGACAATATGACTATTAAAAGTCTGAGTAATACTGTAATTTTCTGCTGCTCATTCCTGTGCAACATCCCATTTGGCCTCCCGTCATATTTCTTTTCAAGATTTTCTTATTTAATCACTAGTGTACATATATTTATATTTATAGATACATATATATTTAGTCATCTTTTCTCTTTTACCACGTCTCTCTAATATTTTGCTCTTTACTATTTTTCTATTTTTTATTTTATTATATTTTATTATATTTCTACTGTACCATGCTGCTGAGTGACTGCTGCTCGTCAAACACATTTCATTGCAATGTTGACCCTGTGCTAACTTGCATATGACAAATAAAACTGAAAACAGTAAAGGCAAAGGGAACACATCAAGTAAGGATTTCACACTCCCACTCACAACGGCACTTTCAAAGCATAAAGCCAAATATTTCAAAATTTCATTTTGAGGCATTTTAAAAATGAATGTGTTTGAGTTTCATTGCTCCAAAGCAATGTTTTCATATAAGCAAGACAACAACCAGTTTGCAACCATGTAAGTACAGTCCTCTATTGTAAACAGACGTGTTGGCAATCTGTCTGCGTTTATAAATTAGACAACAGTTATTTGCAGATCTTCATCAATCTGCCTGAGAGTGATTGCAGTCGGTCTGAGTTGGACTGCAACTGTTTTGAGTCAGGTTGCCTCCAAGGAGGCAGTTTATTATTTTCCTTTCCTAGTTGGAGAGATGGCTGTTGTTTTGTTTTTACTGTAGTGTGCTGGGCCATTAATGGCTCAGGGGCTGCAGCGTATCCGCGCCAACACCTAAGGCCAACGTGGAATCACCGGTCAGACTAACATAAAGAAAAAATCTGTTAAATTACACATTTGTATTCATTAAGTCACAGACAATGAAAACAAGCAGAAATCAAGATGTAATATTTTTATAATTTTATTGATGTTAAATTAAAGTCCCAGCTTAGTTATGTTGTCAGTGCAAGTCACTTCAATCTGTATAGCACCAAAGGAAACAATGGTGTTTTCAAGGTGCTTCACACTGTAAGGTAACAACTTACAGTATTAAAAAGAAAACCCCAAAAGAACAAACCCCTCTGAGCAAGCACGAGGCGACAGTGGGAAGGAAAAACTCCCTTTTAAGAGGAAGAAACCTTCGACAGAACCAGGCTCAGGGTGGGGTGGCCATCTGCCGCGACCATTCCTGGGGATTTCAAAAATGACTTGATCTGATCTAAATGTAAAACTAGCTAATTTAAAGTGTCCAGTGAGTTTTAGAAAATATCTTGCTGTTGATATCACGATGTCACTATAAAGGGGAAACTTTGTTTCCTCCCTTAAACCTCCCAAAAAATGCACGCACCGATGAAAAGCACTTAGATATCCAACTTGGTTCTGGGAATATCTTTCTTTTGAAAGTTTTAACAATATCTTCATCAAGATCTTGGACGTTTAATTGCCAGGATGTCACAATAACCGCTACATGCTTCCATCTTTTACAGAGGGATTTGAAAACCCTCTCGCTGAGTTTCTTGAACTTCTCTGGGGGGATTTTGTTGTATTCTGCCCTGATTTCAGTCCAGATTTTCATGGTAAGCCGGTTGGAGATAGCTTCAGCATTTTCAATGCTGAAGACTGTGTCTGATGTTTTTGCAACCTGGGAAATCAGTCCTTCCACAAAGATTTCCACTGAAAGTCTGCATCTTTCTTTCTTTTCATATGATTCCAGTCTATCGATAATTGTTACTGCCAACAGGTGTTCTTGGAATACTGAAGTAGTTATGATATTAAATATTGGTTCTCCCATTAAATTCATTGAATCCTCCTCCCCACTCCTCCCCATTTCCAATGATATTAGTGACCAATTATATAATTGGTCACAAATATCAGTGAAAATGGCATTAGCAATGCAGTCAAAATAATTCTGCACTTTTCGGTCTAAATGCAAATCCATCCCCTTGAATTTGTCCAAGAGTAGATCCAACAAACGTTTTTGGTGAGAATGAGGGCACTTTAAAAGTTTACCAAGCTTTGAAAGCACAGCCTGAATTAATGTCTCTAACCATCTTTCAAAGTCTAAGGTGTTTTCAGGTGGCTCACAGTCTACAGAAGATCTGTGATTCTGTATCTTTTTATATGACTCCGTTTGACTTATGTTTGTTAACGGTGGGATGCTGGCTTCATGTTCAACACAGGATTTCTGCTGCTGGGGATCTGGAATTGGATTGTTTTCTGCTTTTGCAGCACTGTGTTGGTCAGCATTTTGACAGCGTTCTTCTGTGTTAGCTGTTTCTTGGCTGTTAGCATCTATATTCTGTGCTGTATCAAACTCCTGCTCAGCAGAATCGTCCAAAAATTTCACAGGTGACAAAACCGTTTTGCCAGTGGTGGTGTGGACAGAACAGTTTTCATGTACAGGGGAGTTCTGGGAAGACCTCAGTGGTGATACTGCTAGTGACTGTGCACACAGGTCCATTACGTCCTTTAAAAAACCTGCAAGCCGCTTAGCGGTGAAGCAATCCGGATAGCCTGAGGTAAGCGCGTCCAACTGCTTTTTCGAAAAACTACTTAACAAGTTATCCAAGAGGGATACCAAAGCATGTACTGTAGAATTATCCCGATTGGTCTGAACTGTTTCATCATTTGTCATTGTGTTACAGTTTGAGCTTGCCATTTCACTTTTTTGTTTTTTATGTCTAAAATGTTGTTTTGTGTTAAACTCCGTGTTTGAACGTTTAAAGCGCTGCTGTCCCGCTGTGTGAATGCGTTTCAACTGAACAGCCAGGTCTATATATAAGGTCGGTTTCATTGTAACGTCACCAGTCAAAGGACTGGCCCGGCTCGTCATAACGAAAGGGGCGGGACAAATCTGTTGCTTAGCAACTGAAAAAAAGGCACACCGCGCTGAATGCTACATCCGGCCTGCGACGGTACACCGCCTCCGCACCACCGTTTAAACATGAAGTGTGGATGTTAGAAGATCCCAAATATGGTGAGCTACTGGGAAATTACTCACGTTTTTGTTCTTGAGAGTGAGCGATAATAAGCGACATTTTATTGAGAAATTACAGTAGTCTGTCTGTTTCTCTTCATAGCTCTTTTCAAAACACGGTTACCTTTGGTTTGTTTGGCTCGCAGCTTAAAACGTAGTTTCAGTGTTTTTGCCTTCTGTGATTAATTCTGGTTTGCCTGCTTTATGGAGCTCAAACCAAGGCAAAATTGAAGTATCAGTATTTAAATGTAAATAGACTCAAACTAGGAGTGGATCAAAGGGGGTCCTTTCAGGTGCCAAATCTCCACTGCTAACATTTTATGCATGTTTAGCTTAATTGTAGAAAAGGTGCTTGTAATAATGTTTGGGTGAATAGGTGAATGAGGCATGTTGTATAAAGCGCTTTTTAATGCACGAGCAAAATACAAAAACCCTATATAAAAAGCAGTCAGCTTACCATTTATGTATTTGTTCCATTGAACGCTTCTGTGAAAATCAATTTGATACTTGTTCAAATAAAAAAATTGAATCGATTAGTTGTTTTCTCAACATTTATTAATCGACTATATGCAGAAAACTGTGACACTGTGGAACCCTTATTGCCGTTGTTGCCCTGAGGCAACAGACCAATTTCAATAGCATCAAATAAGGGTTAAAATAATTTAAGGAAAAATGAATTCAAATGATTTTCTGTAACTACAGAAATGACCTAAATAAGACACATTCATTTTTATCGTTTTGTCAACAACAGGGCGCATGAGGTTTGTTCAATATTTGTTGTGTCTACAAGGCTCAGGCGCCCCCAAGTGTCTTATTTGTATAGTTGAAAGCATTATAAAGGAACGCAAAACTAAATTACATATAATTATAATTCTTGGCACTTTCTGGTGTGTGTGAGTTAGTGTTTCTCTTTTATGATTTGTGGGTCCAGCATCAAATTCAGAATCCTTCCCATCACACATGAGGTCTTGAATAATCATCTTATTTTAAAGACCTCGTAGTTTGATAGTTTGCTCCCTGACCGTGGTTCTGCCAGAGGGTGCTTCCTGTTAAAAGTGAGTTGTTCCTTCCCACTGTATTGAGGTTTTTTCTTTTTAATTGTAGACTTTCTACCTTACAATCTATACCACCTCGAGGAGAATGTTGTTGTGATTCAGCTCTGCATAAATACAATTAAATCGAATTAAGTGGGTTCAGCTAATTTGTGAAATAAATGTGAGTGACACGGTAAGTAATAGCCTGCATGTAACTCATTGTAAGAAGAGCAATATCGCCCCCTCCTGGTTCAACTTTTTTTTTCTTTGCAGTAATCTTTCCAATAATAATACATATGCACTAACCTCATGCTTGCTGTT
Source organism: Maylandia zebra (assembly GCF_041146795.1). Classification (NCBI taxonomy): domain Eukaryota; kingdom Metazoa; phylum Chordata; class Actinopteri; order Cichliformes; family Cichlidae; genus Maylandia; species Maylandia zebra. The sequence continues at coordinate 16,025,935 of NC_135183.1, forward strand.
AACAATAGCCTAAAGACATAAAATCAAGTTTAGTTTTTTCTTTAAGTTTATGTTTTTTATATGGTTGGCATTTATTTTGTTTCTTTTTAATAATTATATTGATTCTATTGATTGTTTGCCAAGCACTGAGGTCTCTGCTTAGACTGTGCTACTGGGATCACTGATTTAAAAATGAGGCAAAAGCGCCAAAGTTGTGCTCAAAAACAGTACAGTGAGCTACAACCTGTTGCTGTAGTAATTCTAACACACTTATTGTTTTTAAATACATACATGTTTAGTTTTTTTAAACCTAATTATATAATTTTTTTTGCAAAAGTGTCACCTAAACACCCAAATATACGTAATTCAAAACTTACTTTAATTATTACCCATTTGGCTGGTAACATGGACCCAGTCTGATGGATAGTTACTGAACAGATAGTCTTTTCTTTAAAGGCTGCAGTCAAAGCAAATCATTGTAAAAACAAGACAAGTCAATAAAAAACAAGTAATAACTATAATACTAAACTACAATAGAGAGAAAATCCAGTAAATATAATTATATTATGTAAAAAAATATACAAATATTTACCTCTAATTTAAAAAGACATTACAAGGGTACTAGTTTCATTTTAATCTAAACATAATCTAAATTGACACTAAATCAGTTTAAATATTACAGCTGAAGGTGATTTTAATAAATGTACTGCTGCTTGACTTTGTTTTACTACTGCAGTATAATTTATCATGTACAAAAGCTCCAAATGTTGTTTCTCTGACTTAATGTTCTGATGACGTTTGTGTTATTTTGCAGGAAATAGTCAGGACCCAGATGAACCTGTGCTGGAATTCAGTGTGGGTGAGTAATATGAGCATTTATGAAGGCTGTCCATGACCCGTAATTAAATTTAGCGTCATTAGTCTTATTTTGTCTCTCAGTGCAGGTATGTAATGTGACAAAACCGCTAATGATCTGATATGTTTGGGATGGATGGGCTGTGAATTATATAGTGAATTGTCTTATTTTGTCGCTCTGTGCAGGCTAGGGCCTATTATATGCTGTAGCCTGAAAGTAGCTGAGTTGCAGAGGATGGAGTGATCACTGGCTTTCTACTTACAGGGTGGTGGGTCTCAGAGGACAATTGCTACCCCTGTTGAAGTGAACAACGTGTGGAGTGCAACTGGCTTTGTGGCATAGCTGGCTCTGGCCTTGGACTGTGTGTTTTTACTTTGTACCTAAATGGGACACTGGACTTTTAACTATTATTCATTGTGTTTATAAATAAAATTTTAGAATTTTATTGACTGTCATCTTTTTGCCCACGGCGGAGACGGTTGGTCAGACCTAGAATCTCTTTATGTGTGTGTGTGTGCGTAACATCAGCAGGGTTTTGCATAAAAGAGTGTGAGCAGGTCAAAAGGTCAATTCATTTATTGTAGTTTTATGGCAGCACCTTCTAGTGGCCTTGAAGCAAACAGTCTCCTAACTAAGCCATGGCATCTCCGGTCTCTCCTACTTTTGTGTGCTCTGCTGGAGGAGCAGCATTGGATCTAGTGATACTGAGTAAGCTGATTAGGACTGGCGTGGAGAAATGTGGTTTGCATGAGTTAACTGCTACTCCTCTACATCTAAACGAGCCAGTTGAGGAGGTTCAGGCATCTGACAAGGGTGCCTCTTGAGCGCCTCCTGGGTGAGATGTTCCAGGCATGTCCCACCAGGACAGACAGGACACACCCAGGACATGTTGGGGAGATCACAGCACTCAGCAGAGAATGCCTCAGTGTCCCCCAAATAATGGAGGAGCTGGCTCGGGAGAGTAAGGTCTGGGTCTTCTCTGCTTATGCTACTGCCACCAAAACTAGACACCAGATAAGCTCAGAAAAATGAACAACCTGTTTAAATAAAGGTTAATTTAAAAAAATGTTTGTCATTAGCTAGTCTGTGTACATGTACTTCTTCTCCAGTGTTGAAAATGTTAAACTCACAACCTGCACATTTTCTGGTTGCATCATCAAATAAATACCCCCAAAAGTAGTCTGAATACTTTTACACTGGTTTTATGCTGCGATATTTTCAAAGTCTTTCACTGAACACATTCAGTCACACATTGTTCATAATTTATTGGAAGTTTATTGTTTAATGTCCTGTCTAAATAACTTCAGTCACCATTTGTATTCATTAATGAATAACTGACTTCTAATATTAAAAGAAATAGAAACTGTTGTGCTGTTGTTCACGTAGAAGGGCCTGCTGCTGGATGTCCAGACTTTGTGCGTCAGTGGGAAGGTCAGGGTACAGGGTTCGAACCTCCTCATGAGATGTCGTATCTGCTGGATAAAAGCAAGCTACATCACATCAGGGATTGTCCTAGAGCTGCCCTACAGTAACAATCAACTGACTAATATATGAAATACTTGCAGTAGCACAATAATAAACACAAAGCAAAAAAGTGTTTAGTGAAGATAAAAAAAACCCCATCAAAGTTTTAGTTTCGTGGTACATCGATGGAGCTATTGGTTTGGTCGCACTGCTGATAAGAGCTGTGTGTCTCATCATAAGGAAAAGAATGAAAGGTGAGAACATTTACAGATACAACATTTGTAAGTTGTTCTATGAATGTTAGAGTTGACTGTTTTTGTCTTTCCAGGAAACAAAATGCAGAAGAGTGAAAATCCTGTGAGTTTTGAAACATCCATCCATCCATTCACTTCCGCTTATCCTTTTCAGGGTCGCGGGGGGTGCTGGAGCCTATCCCAGCTGTCATAGGGCGAGAGGCAGGGTACACCCTGGACAGGTCGCCAGTCTGTCGCAGGGCTAACACATTGAGACACAGACAACCATTCACACTCACACCTAGTGGCAATCTAGATTATCCAATTAACCTATCCCCACAAGCTGCATGTCTTTGGACGGTGGGAGGAAGCCGGAGTACCCGGAGAGAACCCACGCAAACACGGGGAGAACATGTGTTGTACGGTGGCCCTGAGAGGCCACTGCAACTTAAGACAACACCAGCAATAAGAAAAATGCTGCAAAAGCACACAAAACACAACGAAAAGAGGAAAAACGACAGCGGAAATAGGAAAAAAAAAGATTTGCAAAAGCACAAAGTGTTTCTGGGGAGACAATAACCTGACGGACCAGTTGCAGGAACCAAAATATGCTAAGAATTGCGCTGGGAGACACTTAAAAGAAGTGGAGGATTTATCGGTTTTGTGAGGAAAGAAAAGATGAGTGGTATATGTGTTAGCCTAACTATTAGCCTAAAAATTCATCATCAGTATTATATGAGTCATGATAAAACACACCTAGCATGTTTTGGGTTCCTGCAACTGGTCCGTCGGGTTATTGTCTCCCCAGAAACACTCCCCTTTGCTTTTGGAAATCTGTTTTTTCCTATTTCTGTTTTCGTTTTTCCTATTTACGTTTTTTTTCCTATGTCTGTTACCATTTTTCTTATTTCTATTTTGTTTTGTGTGTTTTGCAGTGTTTTTTTTATTGGTAAATGGACTGATTCTTATATAGCAATTTTCTACTCTCCCAGAGTAGTCAAAGCACTGTAAACAACATGCCTCATTCACCCATTCATACAAGCACGTCTAAAGGTATAGGTGAATTGAAAAATCTAAATTGCCCATAGGTGTGAATGCAGGAGTGAATGTGAGCGTGAATGGTTGTCTGTCTCTGTGTGTTGGCCCTGCGACAGACTGGCGACCTGTCCAGGGTGTACCCCGCCTCTCGCCTTATGACAGCTGGGATAGGCTCCAGCACCCCCCGCGACACTGAAAAGGATAAGTGGATGGATATTACTGAGGAGTCAGCATGTTTTTCTCTTCATTGTTTAGGTGGATCCTGAAGTTTCCTATGTCACCATCAGCAACACCTAGAAAACCAAGATAAGGTGTTTTGTTTAGTGATATCTGTATGTTTGTTTGTTTGTTATTATTTTATCTATATATCAGACAGCTTTTTTCAGGTTCGTGTTGATGATGAAATGATGCAGTGACTTCTGCTCTACTGTCAATTTTAAAATAACATAGTTCAAGCAGTTGAATTCTTAAATGACTCTTCTTTAAAAAGTGTTCAGTGTTTTATGTCTGGTCCGTGTGTCATCTTTGTCTTTACAATGTTGCAGCAATACTGTAGTAATGATATGATATGATATACCTTTATTAGTCCCACAAGGGGAAATTTAAATGTTGGTTTAGTGTAAGCTCAGCTTTTTAACTAATGTAAGAAGTGTTATGACTGACTCGTTTTTAATACCTAAATCTGGCCTCAGTGCACAAACCTAAATGAATCGGTACATATGAAAGCGCCCAAGTCACAAGCTGTGTTCAAGGACATGGATAAAACAAAAAGGTTCAAATCTGTGCACAAAAACCCCACAAATCAGTGTCACTGTTTTAAAATCTGCTGCGAGACCGCTCTAAATGTCAGCGTTTTCTTTACGTAAAGACTGGGGTCTGTAACATATCAGCTCGTTTCTTATTTATTAAAGAACATGCCTGACACCAGGCTTTTGAGTTAACGGCTCCATTAGATCTCTGCAAGTATTTTTAAGTATTTTTAGGTTCTTTCCAGCAGGATTTGTGGCTAGTTCTGGAGCTTGACCCTAAAAGATTTCAGTGTGTCGGTGCTTCTGCTTTCCCTGTTGTCCTTCTGTTCCATCTTTTTTTCTGTTTCTGTCAAATTTAAAAACAACTGCACTCTGAAATACACACTCTTTGCAAGATGTTGTCTAAACTAGTGGTTGGAAGGCATAATTGTGTTTGGTCTCTGATGGTTTATTTACACTTTTTGCAGGCCACGCCCACGGACTACAGAGCCATGATGAGCAACAAAGCCAAGAAGTCTATGGACTTCCTGCTGATGCAGGACACCTCCCCGACAATAGCCACGGACGTGTCACTGCAGTACCGCCTCGACATCGTCTTCTGCCAAACGGTCACCTACACATATTTTAATTATTGAATGTCTGAGCTGATGCGTTTATCCTGGAGTGACTCAGAGTGAAGGAGAAGGCCAAGAAGAAGTGTAAATATCATAAAAGCAAGGAGTTCAGAGCTCTACGACTTAGTGTCTTTATGGTATTTATGTGTGTAATGGAGACCAGGGGTTCCATTACCCTTACTTGTATTTTTATTAATTGACTGACTGATTTGTATTTAAAAACCATAATGAAGAAAAACACACACTGGTTGATTGTGATCTTTATTAGGTTTTTTGGGTTGTTATTTAAGTGACTCGTGAAAGGTGAAGAGACAGGGGGACTGGCCATCCTACCTGTGTCAGGAAAAGAACCCGTGTTAGAGCTGTTCACATTTAATCATTTGTCTGTAACCTAAATTAGTTGTATATGTAAAAAGAGAAGTGTTAACAGTACTCACTTTATAAAGAGTAAAAGCAGCTCAATCACCTGCTTATGAGCTCCTGGAGCAAACCAATGTGCCAGGCTAGGGGAGTGTGTGTTGGAGTGATTTTGTTAAAAGTTGTCATTATTGTGCTTGGACCTTGTCTTGAACTGTATGTTCAGATATTTTTCTGTTCCTCCCCCACATGTAGGATGTTGGGGATGTTACTAGCTATAGTTTTCAACTGCAGGCACAATCTATGTAAGATTCTGGTTTCCTTATTTGGTAAGGAATGTTCACTTCCTGCCCTTTACAGTATGGGCTCACCATGTAAATGGTGGACTGTTAAAGAGGTTAAGCCATATACGAGGTTGAGGGGAGATGCCCTTTTATGACTAGAGATGCGGTTAAAACGTTTGTAACCAGGAAGTCACGTATACAGACACACATACACACACACACACACAGTGCCTTAGCTTTTACCACACAACATATGGGGTTTACAATGGGCAGTTGTGTAACTGTTTTCATTCAATAAAAGGCTGGAGTTGGAGTTGTCTGAGTTTGGGTGTAGAGCTTGCAACTCTGAGAATCTGACCAGGCTTCCCCTGCACAAGTAAAAACCAATCGAACTCTGATTGTCTTACTTTGTTCTGAGTCAGCGAGGGCTGAAACCTAACTGTGTGGTTAAGGTGTTTTAATGCAGCGGTCCCCAACCGCTGGGCCACGGACCGTCGTTTGGTCGAGAGATGAGGCTCGGGTGTGAAATGTATGGTTTTCAGAGTTTTTATCGTTTTTTATCGTTATTTTGTTATCGTTTTTATCGTTAACTCTGTTTTCCTGGGTCTTTCACGTGTGTTATGAATAAATCTTCTTTTTTTCCGGTACCGGTACTAGTTTTATTTTGTTGTATTTATCTGTGACACCTTAAAGGCCGGTCCGTGAAAATATTGTCGGGCATAAACCGGTCCGTGGCGCAAAAAAGGTTGGGGACCGCTGTTTTAATGTATATAGAAGAGACTGAAGTTTATATGTTATGGAATTATTTATAGGACTTGTTCCAAATCTTCATATGTCTATGATGTGTTATATCTTGGTTATATTGTAGTGGTTTTCTTATGGGGAGGGTTTTGTTTTCCTTTGGTTTGCTGACCCCCAGACTTGGTCTATTCCAGATGCTCACCTGAATCAGGTAGAGTATAACAGGAAGCCATTTGCTTTTCAGAAGGGTTGGATTCTTTGCTGTATCACCATGTGTTCTCATTAATAAAGTACATTTTACTCCAGTCTCGTGCTATTTTAGTGGAAGTGACCCATGACCGTCGGCCAAAACTGACAATATGACTATTAAAAGTCTGAGTAATACTGTAATTTTCTGCTGCTCATTCCTGTGCAACATCCCATTTGGCCTCCCGTCATATTTCTTTTCAAGATTTTCTTATTTAATCACTAGTGTACATATATTTATATTTATAGATACATATATATTTAGTCATCTTTTCTCTTTTACCACGTCTCTCTAATATTTTGCTCTTTACTATTTTTCTATTTTTTATTTTATTATATTTTATTATATTTCTACTGTACCATGCTGCTGAGTGACTGCTGCTCGTCAAACACATTTCATTGCAATGTTGACCCTGTGCTAACTTGCATATGACAAATAAAACTGAAAACAGTAAAGGCAAAGGGAACACATCAAGTAAGGATTTCACACTCCCACTCACAACGGCACTTTCAAAGCATAAAGCCAAATATTTCAAAATTTCATTTTGAGGCATTTTAAAAATGAATGTGTTTGAGTTTCATTGCTCCAAAGCAATGTTTTCATATAAGCAAGACAACAACCAGTTTGCAACCATGTAAGTACAGTCCTCTATTGTAAACAGACGTGTTGGCAATCTGTCTGCGTTTATAAATTAGACAACAGTTATTTGCAGATCTTCATCAATCTGCCTGAGAGTGATTGCAGTCGGTCTGAGTTGGACTGCAACTGTTTTGAGTCAGGTTGCCTCCAAGGAGGCAGTTTATTATTTTCCTTTCCTAGTTGGAGAGATGGCTGTTGTTTTGTTTTTACTGTAGTGTGCTGGGCCATTAATGGCTCAGGGGCTGCAGCGTATCCGCGCCAACACCTAAGGCCAACGTGGAATCACCGGTCAGACTAACATAAAGAAAAAATCTGTTAAATTACACATTTGTATTCATTAAGTCACAGACAATGAAAACAAGCAGAAATCAAGATGTAATATTTTTATAATTTTATTGATGTTAAATTAAAGTCCCAGCTTAGTTATGTTGTCAGTGCAAGTCACTTCAATCTGTATAGCACCTGTAAGTGTCACAGAAATGGCTTATGTATAAAGAAGTTTAATAGATGGTTCCAGCAGTTAAAATGTTCTTGCTTGTACATTTCTGTGGCCAATATTGTAAGGGTGTGTTTATCTTGTCAGAAAGAACAAGTTTTGTTACACCGCTATTATCGCGAGGTTTGGGCGTGATAGTATAGGCTGTGAGCCCACGTTTAATAATCACGCTAAGGAGTCCAGCGAGCTATCTGCAAAGGCCTGGTTAGTCTACCAGCGGTACAAGAATGCACAAGACTGTAAAGCTATTCTTCTAGGACCTCCGAAGTGGCAGGCGGCCACGAGTTTTCACGGCGTTCAATAAATGCAGCGAAGCGCCCGTCTTGAAGAAGCCGTGCCTGTGTTGTCATTTCGGAGTTACAGTGAAAACTCGCCCTAGCCAGCGCCGGTGAGAAGCTAATTACGAAGACGGCAGCTGCAGAGAGCGACGGTGAACTGGAGCGACACAAGAGGGCGCCATTGCATAAGCTCACCGTTCTCAAGCAGCCAAGCACAGCGGCAACAACGTTGTACAACTGGAGTAAGGTGGAAATTAATAAGGGACAGTGTTAAATGTAGAATAATAGTGGTTTAAGTCAAGTTAAAGAGCCACAATAAGTTTCTATAATACATTTGTCAAAGTTTATTTATTTCTACTGTACTTCAAGGTGATGCTTTGTAGTTTGGTGAATAGTTCTGTGTGCTTGCTTAAGGTCAAAGTTTGAGTGAAGTTTACAAGGTCCTTTAAGAAAAGGTGCACTTAAAGTATACAGTATTTGAAATCTGAACACAGTGCGCTTAATGACATTTAACTAGACTCCCGAGATGGTTGACAAAGATCTCGAAGAGCACCATGCTGTATCACTTACCGAAGTGGAAGAAAATGATGATGAACAAATTACAGAACTACAGACTGTTCGTAAAAGTGAAAGAGTAAGAACACTAACAGAAAAGGGTAAAGAGCTTCAAGAGAAGAAACTCAAAGGCCTCCAACACAGATATGCTGTTGTTTTTGAAAAATGGAGATATGAAGCAAGATTGAGCAAAGTAATATTAAGAAATGAAGTTTCCGAGAGTGAATTGAATGAGCTCATCAACAATGTAAATGTTGCCTGCAAAGATGTACAAACCATTTATGAACAAATACGGCAAACACAAACTCCTGATGCAGATGAAAGACGCAAAGTGGATGCATGTACGTCACTTTCCTTGTTCATTGTCAGAAGAGCTGAAAAACACTTACAAGGAGACCTTGCAGATGGTGATGAAGAGCCATGGCCAGATGTTGGATCATGCTTAGGATCTGAAAGTACTAAATCAAGGTCAAAATCACGAAGGTCTAAAAGTGGTTCAAGCCAGTCATACTCACAAACAATTAAAAGAATAGAAGCAGAGGCTGAGGCAGCTGCGTGTCAGGAAATATTAGCAGTAATGGAGGATCAAGAAAGGGAAGCAGCTGAACTAAAAAAGTTGGAACTTGAAAACTTGGAAAGGCAACAAACAATGGAGGAGCAGCGCAGAAAGATTGAACGCTTGGAAGAGGTTAAAAAATTTAATGCTGCAAGAGCTAAAGTAAAGGTTTATGCAGAAGCTGAAAGTATTTCAGAAAGTCGTAGTTTAGTGCGCAGTATCAAAACTGAGAGCGAAACCTCAGCAATCCCTGCTCCACCACAAGTTCCCTCTCAAGCTCCAAATACAATCCAAGCCCATAATGCCACAAACCCTGCATTTGTTCCACATACTCCCACAGTCATAAACCAAGCCCAACAAAACCCTGGTGTGCAACCTAAGGGCACCACAGGCCAAGCAGGAAACGCATCAAGTCCGCCATTTATCCCTAAAGCAACACAAGCTGCCGCTTCAGCAACTCATCCACAGCCAAACTTGGATCTAGTCGGCATACTAGCAGACGCAATAAGTGCTAATCGTCTTCCAACTCCGGAACCTGCACTGTTCACTGGTGACCCTTTAAAGTTCAAGGACTGGCAGTTGTCATTTGAGACCTTGATTGAAAGAAAAAACATTCCAAAGAACGAAAGACTCTATTATCTCAGGAAGTACCTTGGTGGACCCGCAAAGAGAGTGGTTGAAGGATTTCTCCTAGTGGGCACAGATGAAGCGTATGATGCAGCTTGGGAGGTGCTGGAAAGGCGCTTTGGAGATCTGTTCACTATAGGGAAATGCTTCAGAGACAAACTTCACAGTTGGCCTAAAATAAGCTCCAAGGATGGAAGTGAGTTGAGAGAGTTTGCTGACTTCCTTAGAAGTTGTGAAGCTGCGATGCCACACATAAAGACATTAGAGGTTCTCAATGACTGTATGGAAATTCAGAAACTCTTGCTGAAACTTCCAGACTGGTTGACAACAAGATGGAATCGCGCAGCGATGAAAATAAGAAAAACCCTTAATGGAGAGTATCCATCATTTCACATGTTTACAGACTTTGTATCCACTGAAGCAGACCTAGCATGTGACCCCATAGCTTCAATGCAAGCACTCAAGGGTTTGGAAATCAGTAAACCCAAACACTCACGCAGCCAAGTCGTTCAAGCTAAAACATTAACCGCAACTTCAAGTCACTTAACCACCTCAAGTCACATAAATCCCATGACCTGCCTTTACTGCAAAAGAAATGGTCACACACTGGATAAATGCTTCAAATTCATGGAAAAATCAGTCCAGGATCGTATCAAGTTTGTACAAGCAGAAAGGCTGTGTTTTGGATGTTTGAAGGGGGGACATCATTCTAAGAAGTGTGATAAAAGGAATACGTGTGAGAAATGCCAGAAGAAGCATCCCACGTGTCTGCATGATGACAAGTTTGTGGAGCGTAAAAGGATAATGCCTGCACCGAATGATAACTCTCAAGACAAGGACGAAGGAGATGAACCAGCAACCGCAATCTCTAATAGAGTAACTCAAGTAACTTCGAGCACACTGACATCCTCCATTCTACCTGTCTGGGTTTCATCAAAAAATCACCCAGACAGAGAAGTTCTAGTGTATGCCCTCCTCGATTCTCAGAGCGATACATCCTTTGTCTTGGATGAAGTAGCCCAGGATCTCGACACAGATAAGAGTAAGGCTCATCTAAGACTATCGACCATGTCCGCCAAGTCAACAGTCATACCATGTGAGAAACTGGTAAATCTTCAAGTTAGAGGCTACAAGCAGGAAAAGAGAATTACATTGCCACCGGTCTATACAAGAGAATTCATCCCTGTGAACAGATCACACATCCCGACGTCTGAAACTGCTTTGAATTGGCCTCACCTCGAAAGGCTGGCAGATAGGTTACCTCCAATGCTTGAATGTGAAGTTGGTCTGCTTCTCGGCTATAACTGTCAGCAAGCCCTTCTTCCACGGGAAGTCATTGCAGGTGAGGAGAATCAGCCTTACGCACAGCTAACTGATCTCGGCTGGAGCATAGTTGGTTGTACGTCTCAAGTTCAAAATCACAATGATGATATTGGCATAAGCCACAGAATCATTGTTCGAGAAGTTACTCCTGCAGTACAACAAGCAGTTGAACTCAGGCAAGAAGTGCATTTTGTATGCAGAACTCAAGTGAAGGAAGTGGGTCCAGCTGATGTAATAAAGGCTTTGGGATCTGATTTCTCTGAGCATGAAACAGATGACAATCCAGTCTCTCAGGAAGACATTTTGTTCATGTCAAAGGTGACTAAAGGCATAAGGCGAAAGGAAAACGGTCACTATGAACTCCCATTGCCACTCAAAACCGACGACCCGAATCTTCCAAACAACAAACAATGTGCTGAGCATAGACTGTCGTCGTTGGAACGTCGGCTCAGAAGAGATGAGAAATACTATGAGGATTACGTCAAGTTCATGGACGACATCATAACCCGTGGAGACGCAGAGAAGGTCCCAGAGCAAGAACTGGATAAGGAGGCAGCATGGTATATACCACACCATGGAGTATACCACCCCCACAAACCTGAGAAGATACGTGTGGTTTTTGATTGTTCGGCCCGTTTCCAGGGGACATCTCTTAACGATCACCTTCTGACTGGACCAGATCTTACCAACGCACTGATTGGAGTGCTATGTCGATTCAGAAAGGGCCCCATCGCCATCATGTGTGACGTGGAGAGGATGTTCCACCAATTCCACGTCATCAAGGAGCATCAAGACTATTTGAGGTTTCTTTGGTGGGACAAAGGCGATTTAAACTCTGAGCCTTCAGTGTACAGGATGAGAGTGCATCTTTTTGGAGCAGCTTCATCTCCCGGATGCTGCAATTTCGGACTCAAACATATTGCTTCTCAAGGTAGAGACAGATTCAGCGAAAAGACTATTGAGTTCATCCAAAGAGGTTTTTACGTCGATGACGGACTCGCTAGTGTGACATCAACAGTCGAAGCCATACAGTTGGTAAACGAGTCAAGGGCACTTTGTAAAACAGGCAACCTACATCTGCATAAGTTTGTGTCAAACGACAAAGAAGTGCTTGCAGCTATTCCCCAAGAGGAACAAGCTAAAGCCAAAGACCAGGACATGGCTCTTGGAGAACTCCACATTGAACGTGCACTTGGAGTGCAATGGTGCATAGAGGCAGATGAATTCCAATTCAGAGTCCAAGTTAAAGACAACCCATTGACAAGGAGAGGGGTGCTCTCGATTGTTGCTTCAGTCTTTGATCCCCTTGGGTTCGTTGCCCCATTCATATTAATTGGAAAGCAGATACTCCAAACGTTGTGCAAGGACAAAGTTAATTGGGACGAGGATCTCCCAGATCACATTCTACCACAATGGGAAGCATGGTTGCGAGACCTGCCCAAGTTGGCAGCTCTGAAGATCCCACGAAGCTACTCGCAAGATGCGGACATTGTGCAGTACGAATTGCACAGTTTCTCGGATGCGAGCCTCAGTGGTTATGGCGCATGTTCATATCTCAGAGCAAAAGGTAGAGAAGGACAGGTCAGTTGTGCACTCGTCATGGGCAAGGCAAGAGTAACGCCCATTAAGCAAACAACCATCCCAAGGCTCGAACTGTCATCGGCCGTGACTTCAGTTTGCATTGCAGATGTGATCAAACGAGAACTAGACATCCAAAATCTACAGGAATATTATTGGACAGATTCACAAGTCGTATTAGCATACATAAATAATGATGCTAAAAGATTTCACACATTTGTCGCCAATCGAATTCAACGAATAAGACAAAGCACAAGTCCTGGGAAATGGCAGCACGTCAGCTCAGAGGAAAATCCAGCTGATCAGGCCTCAAGAGGTTTAAATGCTACTCAGCTGAAAGATTCAAACTGGTTGAAAGGTCCCGATTTTCTTTGGAAACAAGAGCTTCCAGTCAAAGAGGAAATGGTGGGAGAGGTTGAAGAAATGGATCCTGAAGTCCGTAAAGGCTATACGCACACTGTACATTCGAAGGAAGCAAACCCAGTGCTAGAGCGTTTAAAGAAGTTCTCCAGTTGGTCGAGAGCTATCAAGGCCATTGCCAGGCTCAGGCGATTCATCAAAGAGTACAAGGGTGTTCAACGAAGAACGAACAAAGTGACAGATCTTGAAGAAAGAAAAGACACAGAATTATTCATCATCAAGCTAGTGCAAAGAGACATCTTTACTGAGGAAATACAGAAGATCAGATCTCAAGGAGAAAATTCTCTGCACAAGCGCAGCAGACTAAGGCAGTTGAATGCCTTTTTGGACAAGTCGGATGTTCTCAGGGTAGGAGGAAGATTATCTCAATCAACTTTACACTATGATGTAAAACATCCTGCAATTCTCCCCAAGGAGTCCCATGTGTCAGCCCTCCTCGTCAAACACTACCATGAAGGTGTACATCACCAGGGAAGAGGGATGACAATAAATGAATTGCGGGCAAATGGGATATGGATTTTAGGATGTGGGAGTGTTGTTTCTTCACACATTTACCATTGTGTTAAGTGCAGAAGATACAGAAAGGCTACAAATGTCCAACAGATGTCAGATTTGCCAGAAGTGAGAACAGAAACAGCACCTCCTTTCACGTATTGTGGCGTCGACTGTTTCGGGCCATTCATGGTAAAGGAAGGAAGAAAGGAAGTCAAAAGGTATGGACTACTGTTCACGTGTTTATGTTCACGAGCTGTGCACATTGAAACACTAGATGACTTATCGACAGATGCCTTCATGAACGCTCTTCGAGTTCTGATAGCCATAAGAGGTCCTGTCCGTCAATTAAGATGCGACCAAGGGACAAACTTTATGGGCGCCAAAAGAGAACTTTTGGAGTTAATGAAGGATATGGATCAAGAACCACAAAGAGCTATGGGTTGTGAATTTGTGGTGAACGTTCCGGCAGCTAGCCACATGGGGGGCGTCTGGGAACGTCAAATTCGGACAGTACGAAGTGTACTGACAGCGATGCTGGACAAGTTCTCAAACAGACTCGATACAGCTAGTCTAAGAACACTGCTTTACGAGACAATGGCCATCATTAACAGCAGACCTTTAAGTGTTGAGTATCTCAATGATCCCTTGGGACCAGAGCCACTAACTCCCAATCACATATTAACGATGAAATCTTCGGTTATTCTTCCACCTCCAGGAGAGTTTTGCAGAGAGGATTTGTACTTGAACAAAAGATGGAAAAGAGTGCAATTTCTGGCAAATGAGTTTTGGCAAAGGTGGAGGCGAGAGTATCTGTTAAATCTCCAGCGGCGACAGAAGTGGCAGAACGTCTCACGAAACCTGCGAGTAAATGACATTGTGATACTGCAGGATGATAATGCTCCAAGATGTAAATGGAAACTTGCTCTAATAGTAGAGGCTATAGAGAGCTCAGATGGCAAGGTTCGAAAGGTGAAGCTCAAGACCAGTGAAACTACTTTTGACAGGGGGAAACCACGGACAAGGCTGATATATCTGGAAAGACCTGTTCACAAGGTAGTGACTTTACTGGAGACTGACATGCAAGGTGAACCAGACTCTAATGTTGACACTCATTAGAAAATCACATTGCAAACAATGAGTGATTTTGGTGGGAGTGTAAGTGTCACAGAAATGGCTTATGTATAAAGAAGTTTAATAGATGGTTCCAGCAGTTAAAATGTTCTTGCTTGTACATTTCTGTGGCCAATATTGTAAGGGTGTGTTTATCTTGTCAGAAAGAACAAGTTTTGTTACACCGCTATTATCGCGAGGTTTGGGCGTGATAGTATAGGCTGTGAGCCCACGTTTAATAATCACGCTAAGGAGTCCAGCGAGCTATCTGCAAAGGCCTGGTTAGTCTACCAGCGGTACAAGAATGCACAAGACTGTAAAGCTATTCTTCTAGGACCTCCGAAGTGGCAGGCGGCCACGAGTTTTCACGGCGTTCAATAAATGCAGCGAAGCGCCCGTCTTGAAGAAGCCGTGCCTGTGTTGTCATTTCGGAGTTACAGCACCAAAGGAAACAATGGTGTTTTCAAGGTGCTTCACACTGTAAGGTAACAACTTACAGTATTAAAAAGAAAACCCCAAAAGAACAAACCCCTCTGAGCAAGCACGAGGCGACAGTGGGAAGGAAAAACTCCCTTTTAAGAGGAAGAAACCTTCGACAGAACCAGGCTCAGGGTGGGGTGGCCATCTGCCGCGACCATTCCTGGGGATTTCAAAAATGACTTGATCTGATCTAAATGTAAAACTAGCTAATTTAAAGTGTCCAGTGAGTTTTAGAAAATATCTTGCTGTTGATATCACGATGTCACTATAAAGGGGAAACTTTGTTTCCTCCCTTAAACCTCCCAAAAAATGCACGCACCGATGAAAAGCACTTAGATATCCAACTTGGTTCTGGGAATATCTTTCTTTTGAAAGTTTTAACAATATCTTCATCAAGATCTTGGACGTTTAATTGCCAGGATGTCACAATAACCGCTACATGCTTCCATCTTTTACAGAGGGATTTGAAAACCCTCTCGCTGAGTTTCTTGAACTTCTCTGGGGGGATTTTGTTGTATTCTGCCCTGATTTCAGTCCAGATTTTCATGGTAAGCCGGTTGGAGATAGCTTCAGCATTTTCAATGCTGAAGACTGTGTCTGATGTTTTTGCAACCTGGGAAATCAGTCCTTCCACAAAGATTTCCACTGAAAGTCTGCATCTTTCTTTCTTTTCATATGATTCCAGTCTATCGATAATTGTTACTGCCAACAGGTGTTCTTGGAATACTGAAGTAGTTATGATATTAAATATTGGTTCTCCCATTAAATTCATTGAATCCTCCTCCCCACTCCTCCCCATTTCCAATGATATTAGTGACCAATTATATAATTGGTCACAAATATCAGTGAAAATGGCATTAGCAATGCAGTCAAAATAATTCTGCACTTTTCGGTCTAAATGCAAATCCATCCCCTTGAATTTGTCCAAGAGTAGATCCAACAAACGTTTTTGGTGAGAATGAGGGCACTTTAAAAGTTTACCAAGCTTTGAAAGCACAGCCTGAATTAATGTCTCTAACCATCTTTCAAAGTCTAAGGTGTTTTCAGGTGGCTCACAGTCTACAGAAGATCTGTGATTCTGTATCTTTTTATATGACTCCGTTTGACTTATGTTTGTTAACGGTGGGATGCTGGCTTCATGTTCAACACAGGATTTCTGCTGCTGGGGATCTGGAATTGGATTGTTTTCTGCTTTTGCAGCACTGTGTTGGTCAGCATTTTGACAGCGTTCTTCTGTGTTAGCTGTTTCTTGGCTGTTAGCATCTATATTCTGTGCTGTATCAAACTCCTGCTCAGCAGAATCGTCCAAAAATTTCACAGGTGACAAAACCGTTTTGCCAGTGGTGGTGTGGACAGAACAGTTTTCATGTACAGGGGAGTTCTGGGAAGACCTCAGTGGTGATACTGCTAGTGACTGTGCACACAGGTCCATTACGTCCTTTAAAAAACCTGCAAGCCGCTTAGCGGTGAAGCAATCCGGATAGCCTGAGGTAAGCGCGTCCAACTGCTTTTTCGAAAAACTACTTAACAAGTTATCCAAGAGGGATACCAAAGCATGTACTGTAGAATTATCCCGATTGGTCTGAACTGTTTCATCATTTGTCATTGTGTTACAGTTTGAGCTTGCCATTTCACTTTTTTGTTTTTTATGTCTAAAATGTTGTTTTGTGTTAAACTCCGTGTTTGAACGTTTAAAGCGCTGCTGTCCCGCTGTGTGAATGCGTTTCAACTGAACAGCCAGGTCTATATATAAGGTCGGTTTCATTGTAACGTCACCAGTCAAAGGACTGGCCCGGCTCGTCATAACGAAAGGGGCGGGACAAATCTGTTGCTTAGCAACTGAAAAAAAGGCACACCGCGCTGAATGCTACATCCGGCCTGCGACGGTACACCGCCTCCGCACCACCGTTTAAACATGAAGTGTGGATGTTAGAAGATCCCAAATATGGTGAGCTACTGGGAAATTACTCACGTTTTTGTTCTTGAGAGTGAGCGATAATAAGCGACATTTTATTGAGAAATTACAGTAGTCTGTCTGTTTCTCTTCATAGCTCTTTTCAAAACACGGTTACCTTTGGTTTGTTTGGCTCGCAGCTTAAAACGTAGTTTCAGTGTTTTTGCCTTCTGTGATTAATTCTGGTTTGCCTGCTTTATGGAGCTCAAACCAAGGCAAAATTGAAGTATCAGTATTTAAATGTAAATAGACTCAAACTAGGAGTGGATCAAAGGGGGTCCTTTCAGGTGCCAAATCTCCACTGCTAACATTTTATGCATGTTTAGCTTAATTGTAGAAAAGGTGCTTGTAATAATGTTTGGGTGAATAGGTGAATGAGGCATGTTGTATAAAGCGCTTTTTAATGCACGAGCAAAATACAAAAACCCTATATAAAAAGCAGTCAGCTTACCATTTATGTATTTGTTCCATTGAACGCTTCTGTGAAAATCAATTTGATACTTGTTCAAATAAAAAAATTGAATCGATTAGTTGTTTTCTCAACATTTATTAATCGACTATATGCAGAAAACTGTGACACTGTGGAACCCTTATTGCCGTTGTTGCCCTGAGGCAACAGACCAATTTCAATAGCATCAAATAAGGGTTAAAATAATTTAAGGAAAAATGAATTCAAATGATTTTCTGTAACTACAGAAATGACCTAAATAAGACACATTCATTTTTATCGTTTTGTCAACAACAGGGCGCATGAGGTTTGTTCAATATTTGTTGTGTCTACAAGGCTCAGGCGCCCCCAAGTGTCTTATTTGTATAGTTGAAAGCATTATAAAGGAACGCAAAACTAAATTACATATAATTATAATTCTTGGCACTTTCTGGTGTGTGTGAGTTAGTGTTTCTCTTTTATGATTTGTGGGTCCAGCATCAAATTCAGAATCCTTCCCATCACACATGAGGTCTTGAATAATCATCTTATTTTAAAGACCTCGTAGTTTGATAGTTTGCTCCCTGACCGTGGTTCTGCCAGAGGGTGCTTCCTGTTAAAAGTGAGTTGTTCCTTCCCACTGTATTGAGGTTTTTTCTTTTTAATTGTAGACTTTCTACCTTACAATCTATACCACCTCGAGGAGAATGTTGTTGTGATTCAGCTCTGCATAAATACAATTAAATCGAATTAAGTGGGTTCAGCTAATTTGTGAAATAAATGTGAGTGACACGGTAAGTAATAGCCTGCATGTAACTCATTGTAAGAAGAGCAATATCGCCCCCTCCTGGTTCAACTTTTTTTTTCTTTGCAGTAATCTTTCCAATAATAATACATATGCACTAACCTCATGCTTGCTGTTAACAATAGCCTAAAGACATAAAATCAAGTTTAGTTTTTTCTTTAAGTTTATGTTTTTTATATGGTTGGCATTTATTTTGTTTCTTTTTAATAATTATATTGATTCTATTGATTGTTTGCCAAGCACTGAGGTCTCTGCTTAGACTGTGCTACTGGGATCACTGATTTAAAAATGAGGCAAAAGCGCCAAAGTTGTGCTCAAAAACAGTACAGTGAGCTACAACCTGTTGCTGTAGTAATTCTAACACACTTATTGTTTTTAAATACATACATGTTTAGTTTTTTTAAACCTAATTATATAATTTTTTTTGCAAAAGTGTCACCTAAACACCCAAATATACGTAATTCAAAACTTACTTTAATTATTACCCATTTGGCTGGTAACATGGACCCAGTCTGATGGATAGTTACTGAACAGATAGTCTTTTCTTTAAAGGCTGCAGTCAAAGCAAATCATTGTAAAAACAAGACAAGTCAATAAAAAACAAGTAATAACTATAATACTAAACTACAATAGAGAGAAAATCCAGTAAATATAATTATATTATGTAAAAAAATATACAAATATTTACCTCTAATTTAAAAAGACATTACAAGGGTACTAGTTTCATTTTAATCTAAACATAATCTAAATTGACACTAAATCAGTTTAAATATTACAGCTGAAGGTGATTTTAATAAATGTACTGCTGCTTGACTTTGTTTTACTACTGCAGTATAATTTATCATGTACAAAAGCTCCAAATGTTGTTTCTCTGACTTAATGTTCTGATGACGTTTGTGTTATTTTGCAGGAAATAGTCAGGACCCAGATGAACCTGTGCTGGAATTCAGTGTGGGTGAGTAATATGAGCATTTATGAAGGCTGTCCATGACCCGTAATTAAATTTAGCGTCATTAGTCTTATTTTGTCTCTCAGTGCAGGTATGTAATGTGACAAAACCGCTAATGATCTGATATGTTTGGGATGGATGGGCTGTGAATTATATAGTGAATTGTCTTATTTTGTCGCTCTGTGCAGGCTAGGGCCTATTATATGCTGTAGCCTGAAAGTAGCTGAGTTGCAGAGGATGGAGTGATCACTGGCTTTCTACTTACAGGGTGGTGGGTCTCAGAGGACAATTGCTACCCCTGTTGAAGTGAACAACGTGTGGAGTGCAACTGGCTTTGTGGCATAGCTGGCTCTGGCCTTGGACTGTGTGTTTTTACTTTGTACCTAAATGGGACACTGGACTTTTAACTATTATTCATTGTGTTTATAAATAAAATTTTAGAATTTTATTGACTGTCATCTTTTTGCCCACGGCGGAGACGGTTGGTCAGACCTAGAATCTCTTTATGTGTGTGTGTGTGCGTAACATCAGCAGGGTTTTGCATAAAAGAGTGTGAGCAGGTCAAAAGGTCAATTCATTTATTGTAGTTTTATGGCAGCACCTTCTAGTGGCCTTGAAGCAAACAGTCTCCTAACTAAGCCATGGCATCTCCGGTCTCTCCTACTTTTGTGTGCTCTGCTGGAGGAGCAGCATTGGATCTAGTGATACTGAGTAAGCTGATTAGGACTGGCGTGGAGAAATGTGGTTTGCATGAGTTAACTGCTACTCCTCTACATCTAAACGAGCCAGTTGAGGAGGTTCAGGCATCTGACAAGGGTGCCTCTTGAGCGCCTCCTGGGTGAGATGTTCCAGGCATGTCCCACCAGGACAGACAGGACACACCCAGGACATGTTGGGGAGATCACAGCACTCAGCAGAGAATGCCTCAGTGTCCCCCAAATAATGGAGGAGCTGGCTCGGGAGAGTAAGGTCTGGGTCTTCTCTGCTTATGCTACTGCCACCAAAACTAGACGCCAGATAAGCTCAGAAAAATGAACAACCTGTTTAAATAAAGGTTAATTTAAAAAAATGTTTGTCATTAGCTAGTCTGTGTACATGTACTTCTTCTCCAGTGTTGAAAATGTTAAACTCACAACCTGCACATTTTCTGGTTGCATCATCAAATAAATACCCCCAAAAGTAGTCTGAATACTTTTACACTGGTTTTATGCTGCGATATTTTCAAAGTCTTTCACTGAACACATTCAGTCACACATTGTTCATAATTTATTGGAAGTTTATTGTTTAATGTCCTGTCTAAATAACTTCAGTCACCATTTGTATTCATTAATGAATAACTGACTTCTAATATTAAAAGAAATAGAAACTGTTGTGCTGTTGTTCACGTAGAAGGGCCTGCTGCTGGATGTCCAGACTTTGTGCGTCAGTGGGAAGGTCAGGGTACAGGGTTCGAACCTCCTCATGAGATGTCGTATCTGCTGGATAAAAGCAAGCTACATCACATCAGGGATTGTCCTAGAGCTGCCCTACAGTAACAATCAACTGACTAATATATGAAATACTTGCAGTAGCACAATAATAAACACAAAGCAAAAAAGTGTTTAGTGAAGATAAAAAAAAACCCCATCAAAGTTTTAGTTTCGTGGTACATCGATGGAGCTATTGGTTTGGTCGCACTGCTGATAAGAGCTGTGTGTCTCATCATAAGGAAAAGAATGAAAGGTGAGAACATTTACAGATACAACATTTGTAAGTTGTTCTATGAATGTTAGAGTTGACTGTTTTTGTCTTTCCAGGAAACAAAATGCAGAAGAGTGAAAATCCTGTGAGTTTTGAAACATCCATCCATCCATTCGCTTCCGCTTATCCTTTTCAGGGTCGCGGGGGGTGCTGGAGCCTATCCCAGCTGTCATAGGGCGAGAGGCAGGGTACACCCTGGACAGGTCGCCAGTCTGTCGCAGGGCTAACACATTGAGACACAGACAACCATTCACACTCACACCTAGTGGCAATCTAGATTATCCAATTAACCTATCCCCACAAGCTGCATGTCTTTGGACGGTGGGAGGAAGCCGGAGTACCCGGAGAGAACCCACGCAAACACGGGGAGAACATGTGTTGTACGGTGGCCCTGAGAGGCCACTGCAACTTAAGACAACACCAGCAATAAGAAAAATGCTGCAAAAGCACACAAAACACAACGAAAAGAGGAAAAACGACAGCGGAAATAGGAAAAAAAAAGATTTGCAAAAGCACAAAGTGTTTCTGGGGAGACAATAACCTGACGGACCAGTTGCAGGAACCAAAATATGCTAAGAATTGCGCTGGGAGACACTTAAAAGAAGTGGAGGATTTATCGGTTTTGTGAGGAAAGAAAAGATGAGTGGTATATGTGTTAGCCTAACTATTAGCCTAAAAATTCATCATCAGTATTATATGAGTCATGATAAAACACACCTAGCATGTTTTGGGTTCCTGCAACTGGTCCGTCGGGTTATTGTCTCCCCAGAAACACTCCCCTTTGCTTTTGGAAATCTGTTTTTTCCTATTTCTGTTTTCGTTTTTCCTATTTACGTTTTTTTTTCCTATGTCTGTTACCATTTTTCTTATTTCTATTTTGTTTTGTGTGTTTTGCAGTGTTTTTTTTATTGGTAAATGGACTGATTCTTATATAGCAATTTTCTACTCTCCCAGAGTAGTCAAAGCACTGTAAACAACATGCCTCATTCACCCATTCATACAAGCACGTCTAAAGGTATAGGTGAATTGAAAAATCTAAATTGCCCATAGGTGTGAATGCAGGAGTGAATGTGAGCGTGAATGGTTGTCTGTCTCTGTGTGTTGGCCCTGCGACAGACTGGCGACCTGTCCAGGGTGTACCCCGCCTCTCGCCTTATGACAGCTGGGATAGGCTCCAGCACCCCCCGCGACACTGAAAAGGATAAGTGGATGGATATTACTGAGGAGTCAGCATGTTTTTCTCTTCATTGTTTAGGTGGATCCTGAAGTTTCCTATGTCACCATCAGCAACACCTAGAAAACCAAGATAAGGTGTTTTGTTTAGTGATATCTGTATGTTTGTTTGTTTGTTATTATTTTATCTATATATCAGACAGCTTTTTTCAGGTTCGTGTTGATGATGAAATGATGCAGTGACTTCTGCTCTACTGTCAATTTTAAAATAACATAGTTCAAGCAGTTGAATTCTTAAATGACTCTTCTTTAAAAAGTGTTCAGTGTTTTATGTCTGGTCCGTGTGTCATCTTTGTCTTTACAATGTTGCAGCAATACTGTAGTAATGATATGATATGATATACCTTTATTAGTCCCACAAGGGGAAATTTAAATGTTGGTTTAGTGTAAGCTCAGCTTTTTAACTAATGTAAGAAGTGTTATGACTGACTCGTTTTTAATACCTAAATCTGGCCTCAGTGCACAAACCTAAATGAATCGGTACATATGAAAGCGCCCAAGTCACAAGCTGTGTTCAAGGACATGGATAAAACAAAAAGGTTCAAATCTGTGCACAAAAACCCCACAAATCAGTGTCACTGTTTTAAAATCTGCTGCGAGACCGCTCTAAATGTCAGCGTTTTCTTTACGTAAAGACTGGGGTCTGTAACATATCAGCTCGTTTCTTATTTATTAAAGAACATGCCTGACACCAGGCTTTTGAGTTAACGGCTCCATTAGATCTCTGCAAGTATTTTTAAGTATTTTTAGGTTCTTTCCAGCAGGATTTGTGGCTAGTTCTGGAGCTTGACCCTAAAAGATTTCAGTGTGTCGGTGCTTCTGCTTTCCCTGTTGTCCTTCTGTTCCATCTTTTTTTCTGTTTCTGTCAAATTTAAAAACAACTGCACTCTGAAATACACACTCTTTGCAAGATGTTGTCTAAACTAGTGGTTGGAAGGCATAATTGTGTTTGGTCTCTGATGGTTTATTTACACTTTTTGCAGGCCACGCCCACGGACTACAGAGCCATGATGAGCAACAAAGCCAAGAAGTCTATGGACTTCCTGCTGATGCAGGACACCTCCCCGACAATAGCCACGGACGTGTCACTGCAGTACCGCCTCGACATCGTCTTCTGCCAAACGGTCACCTACACATATTTTAATTATTGAATGTCTGAGCTGATGCGTTTATCCTGGAGTGACTCAGAGTGAAGGAGAAGGCCAAGAAGAAGTGTAAATATCATAGAAGCAAGGAGTTCAGAGCTCTACGACTTAGTGTCTTTATGGTATTTATGTGTGTAATGGAGACCAGGGGTTCCATTACCCTTACTTGTATTTTTATTAATTGACTGACTGATTTGTATTTAAAAACCATAATGAAGAAAAACACACACTGGTTGATTGTGATCTTTATTAGGTTTTTTGGGTTGTTATTTAAGTGACTCGTGAAAGGTGAAGAGACAGGGGGACTGGCCATCCTACCTGTGTCAGGAAAAGAACCCGTGTTAGAGCTGTTCACATTTAATCATTTGTCTGTAACCTAAATTAGTTGTATATGTAAAAAGAGAAGTGTTAACAGTACTCACTTTATAAAGAGTAAAAGCAGCTCAATCACCTGCTTATGAGCTCCTGGAGCAAACCAATGTGCCAGGCTAGGGGAGTGTGTGTTGGAGTGATTTTGTTAAAAGTTGTCATTATTGTGCTTGGACCTTGTCTTGAACTGTATGTTCAGATATTTTTCTGTTCCTCCCCCACATGTAGGATGTTGGGGATGTTACTAGCTATAGTTTTCAACTGCAGGCACAATCTATGTAAGATTCTGGTTTCCTTATTTGGTAAGGAATGTTCACTTCCTGCCCTTTACAGTATGGGCTCACCATGTAAATGGTGGACTGTTAAAGAGGTTAAGCCATATACGAGGTTGAGGGGAGATGCCCTTTTATGACTAGAGATGCGGTTAAAACGTTTGTAACCAGGAAGTCACGTATACAGACACACATACACACACACACACACAGTGCCTTAGCTTTTACCACACAACATATGGGGTTTACAATGGGCAGTTGTGTAACTGTTTTCATTCAATAAAAGGCTGGAGTTGGAGTTGTCTGAGTTTGGGTGTAGAGCTTGCAACTCTGAGAATCTGACCAGGCTTCCCCTGCACAAGTAAAAACCAATCGAACTCTGATTGTCTTACTTTGTTCTGAGTCAGCGAGGGCTGAAACCTAACTGTGTGGTTAAGGTGTTTTAATGCAGCGGTCCCCAACCGCTGGGCCACGGACCGTCGTTTGGTCGAGAGATGAGGCTCGGGTGTGAAATGTATGGTTTTCAGAGTTTTTATCGTTTTTTATCGTTATTTTGTTATCGTTTTTATCGTTAACTCTGTTTTCCTGGGTCTTTCACGTGTGTTATGAATAAATCTTCTTTTTTTCCGGTACCGGTACTAGTTTTATTTTGTTGTATTTATCTGTGACACCTTAAAGGCCGGTCCGTGAAAATATTGTCGGGCATAAACCGGTCCGTGGCGCAAAAAAGGTTGGGGACCGCTGTTTTAATGTATATAGAAGAGACTGAAGTTTATATGTTATGGAATTATTTATAGGACTTGTTCCAAATCTTCATATGTCTATGATGTGTTATATCTTGGTTATATTGTAGTGGTTTTCTTATGGGGAGGGTTTTGTTTTCCTTTGGTTTGCTGACCCCCAGACTTGGTCTATTCCAGATGCTCACCTGAATCAGGTAGAGTATAACAGGAAGCCATTTGCTTTTCAGAAGGGTTGGATTCTTTGCTGTATCACCATGTGTTCTCATTAATAAAGTACATTTTACTCCAGTCTCGTGCTATTTTAGTGGAAGTGACCCATGACCGTCGGCCAAAACTGACAATATGACTATTAAAAGTCTGAGTAATACTGTAATTTTCTGCTGCTCATTCCTGTGCAACATCCCATTTGGCCTCCCGTCATATTTCTTTTCAAGATTTTCTTATTTAATCACTAGTGTACATATATTTATATTTATAGATACATATATATTTAGTCATCTTTTCTCTTTTACCACGTCTCTCTAATATTTTGCTCTTTACTATTTTTCTATTTTTTATTTTATTATATTTTATTATATTTCTACTGTACCATGCTGCTGAGTGACTGCTGCTCGTCAAACACATTTCATTGCAATGTTGACCCTGTGCTAACTTGCATATGACAAATAAAACTGAAAACAGTAAAGGCAAAGGGAACACATCAAGTAAGGATTTCACACTCCCACTCACAACGGCACTTTCAAAGCATAAAGCCAAATATTTCAAAATTTCATTTTGAGGCATTTTAAAAATGAATGTGTTTGAGTTTCATTGCTCCAAAGCAATGTTTTCATATAAGCAAGACAACAACCAGTTTGCAACCATGTAAGTACAGTCCTCTATTGTAAACAGACGTGTTGGCAATCTGTCTGCGTTTATAAATTAGACAACAGTTATTTGCAGATCTTCATCAATCTGCCTGAGAGTGATTGCAGTCGGTCTGAGTTGGACTGCAACTGTTTTGAGTCAGGTTGCCTCCAAGGAGGCAGTTTATTATTTTCCTTTCCTAGTTGGAGAGATGGCTGTTGTTTTGTTTTTACTGTAGTGTGCTGGGCCATTAATGGCTCAGGGGCTGCAGCGTATCCGCGCCAACACCTAAGGCCAACGTGGAATCACCGGTCAGACTAACATAAAGAAAAAATCTGTTAAATTACACATTTGTATTCATTAAGTCACAGACAATGAAAACAAGCAGAAATCAAGATGTAATATTTTTATAATTTTATTGATGTTAAATTAAAGTCCCAGCTTAGTTATGTTGTCAGTGCAAGTCACTTCAATCTGTATAGCACCAAAGGAAACAATGGTGTTTTCAAGGTGCTTCACACTGTAAGGTAACAACTTACAGTATTAAAAAGAAAACCCCAAAAGAACAAACCCCTCTGAGCAAGCACGAGGCGACAGTGGGAAGGAAAAACTCCCTTTTAAGAGGAAGAAACCTTCGACAGAACCAGGCTCAGGGTGGGGTGGCCATCTGCCGCGACCATTCCTGGGGATTTCAAAAATGACTTGATCTGATCTAAATGTAAAACTAGCTAATTTAAAGTGTCCAGTGAGTTTTAGAAAATATCTTGCTGTTGATATCACGATGTCACTATAAAGGGGAAACTTTGTTTCCTCCCTTAAACCTCCCAAAAAATGCACGCACCGATGAAAAGCACTTAGATATCCAACTTGGTTCTGGGAATATCTTTCTTTTGAAAGTTTTAACAATATCTTCATCAAGATCTTGGACGTTTAATTGCCAGGATGTCACAATAACCGCTACATGCTTCCATCTTTTACAGAGGGATTTGAAAACCCTCTCGCTGAGTTTCTTGAACTTCTCTGGGGGGATTTTGTTGTATTCTGCCCTGATTTCAGTCCAGATTTTCATGGTAAGCCGGTTGGAGATAGCTTCAGCATTTTCAATGCTGAAGACTGTGTCTGATGTTTTTGCAACCTGGGAAATCAGTCCTTCCACAAAGATTTCCACTGAAAGTCTGCATCTTTCTTTCTTTTCATATGATTCCAGTCTATCGATAATTGTTACTGCCAACAGGTGTTCTTGGAATACTGAAGTAGTTATGATATTAAATATTGGTTCTCCCATTAAATTCATTGAATCCTCCTCCCCACTCCTCCCCATTTCCAATGATATTAGTGACCAATTATATAATTGGTCACAAATATCAGTGAAAATGGCATTAGCAATGCAGTCAAAATAATTCTGCACTTTTCGGTCTAAATGCAAATCCATCCCCTTGAATTTGTCCAAGAGTAGATCCAACAAACGTTTTTGGTGAGAATGAGGGCACTTTAAAAGTTTACCAAGCTTTGAAAGCACAGCCTGAATTAATGTCTCTAACCATCTTTCAAAGTCTAAGGTGTTTTCAGGTGGCTCACAGTCTACAGAAGATCTGTGATTCTGTATCTTTTTATATGACTCCGTTTGACTTATGTTTGTTAACGGTGGGATGCTGGCTTCATGTTCAACACAGGATTTCTGCTGCTGGGGATCTGGAATTGGATTGTTTTCTGCTTTTGCAGCACTGTGTTGGTCAGCATTTTGACAGCGTTCTTCTGTGTTAGCTGTTTCTTGGCTGTTAGCATCTATATTCTGTGCTGTATCAAACTCCTGCTCAGCAGAATCGTCCAAAAATTTCACAGGTGACAAAACCGTTTTGCCAGTGGTGGTGTGGACAGAACAGTTTTCATGTACAGGGGAGTTCTGGGAAGACCTCAGTGGTGATACTGCTAGTGACTGTGCACACAGGTCCATTACGTCCTTTAAAAAACCTGCAAGCCGCTTAGCGGTGAAGCAATCCGGATAGCCTGAGGTAAGCGCGTCCAACTGCTTTTTCGAAAAACTACTTAACAAGTTATCCAAGAGGGATACCAAAGCATGTACTGTAGAATTATCCCGATTGGTCTGAACTGTTTCATCATTTGTCATTGTGTTACAGTTTGAGCTTGCCATTTCACTTTTTTGTTTTTTATGTCTAAAATGTTGTTTTGTGTTAAACTCCGTGTTTGAACGTTTAAAGCGCTGCTGTCCCGCTGTGTGAATGCGTTTCAACTGAACAGCCAGGTCTATATATAAGGTCGGTTTCATTGTAACGTCACCAGTCAAAGGACTGGCCCGGCTCGTCATAACGAAAGGGGCGGGACAAATCTGTTGCTTAGCAACTGAAAAAAAGGCACACCGCGCTGAATGCTACATCCGGCCTGCGACGGTACACCGCCTCCGCACCACCGTTTAAACATGAAGTGTGGATGTTAGAAGATCCCAAATATGGTGAGCTACTGGGAAATTACTCACGTTTTTGTTCTTGAGAGTGAGCGATAATAAGCGACATTTTATTGAGAAATTACAGTAGTCTGTCTGTTTCTCTTCATAGCTCTTTTCAAAACACGGTTACCTTTGGTTTGTTTGGCTCGCAGCTTAAAACGTAGTTTCAGTGTTTTTGCCTTCTGTGATTAATTCTGGTTTGCCTGCTTTATGGAGCTCAAACCAAGGCAAAATTGAAGTATCAGTATTTAAATGTAAATAGACTCAAACTAGGAGTGGATCAAAGGGGGTCCTTTCAGGTGCCAAATCTCCACTGCTAACATTTTATGCATGTTTAGCTTAATTGTAGAAAAGGTGCTTGTAATAATGTTTGGGTGAATAGGTGAATGAGGCATGTTGTATAAAGCGCTTTTTAATGCACGAGCAAAATACAAAAACCCTATATAAAAAGCAGTCAGCTTACCATTTATGTATTTGTTCCATTGAACGCTTCTGTGAAAATCAATTTGATACTTGTTCAAATAAAAAAATTGAATCGATTAGTTGTTTTCTCAACATTTATTAATCGACTATATGCAGAAAACTGTGACACTGTGGAACCCTTATTGCCGTTGTTGCCCTGAGGCAACAGACCAATTTCAATAGCATCAAATAAGGGTTAAAATAATTTAAGGAAAAATGAATTCAAATGATTTTCTGTAACTACAGAAATGACCTAAATAAGACACATTCATTTTTATCGTTTTGTCAACAACAGGGCGCATGAGGTTTGTTCAATATTTGTTGTGTCTACAAGGCTCAGGCGCCCCCAAGTGTCTTATTTGTATAGTTGAAAGCATTATAAAGGAACGCAAAACTAAATTACATATAATTATAATTCTTGGCACTTTCTGGTGTGTGTGAGTTAGTGTTTCTCTTTTATGATTTGTGGGTCCAGCATCAAATTCAGAATCCTTCCCATCACACATGAGGTCTTGAATAATCATCTTATTTTAAAGACCTCGTAGTTTGATAGTTTGCTCCCTGACCGTGGTTCTGCCAGAGGGTGCTTCCTGTTAAAAGTGAGTTGTTCCTTCCCACTGTATTGAGGTTTTTTCTTTTTAATTGTAGACTTTCTACCTTACAATCTATACCACCTCGAGGAGAATGTTGTTGTGATTCAGCTCTGCATAAATACAATTAAATCGAATTAAGTGGGTTCAGCTAATTTGTGAAATAAATGTGAGTGACACGGTAAGTAATAGCCTGCATGTAACTCATTGTAAGAAGAGCAATATCGCCCCCTCCTGGTTCAACTTTTTTTTTCTTTGCAGTAATCTTTCCAATAATAATACATATGCACTAACCTCATGCTTGCTGTTAACAATAGCCTAAAGACATAAAATCAAGTTTAGTTTTTTCTTTAAGTTTATGTTTTTTATATGGTTGGCATTTATTTTGTTTCTTTTTAATAATTATATTGATTCTATTGATTGTTTGCCAAGCACTGAGGTCTCTGCTTAGACTGTGCTACTGGGATCACTGATTTAAAAATGAGGCAAAAGCGCCAAAGTTGTGCTCAAAAACAGTACAGTGAGCTACAACCTGTTGCTGTAGTAATTCTAACACACTTATTGTTTTTAAATACATACATGTTTAGTTTTTTTAAACCTAATTATATAATTTTTTTTGCAAAAGTGTCACCTAAACACCCAAATATACGTAATTCAAAACTTACTTTAATTATTACCCATTTGGCTGGTAACATGGACCCAGTCTGATGGATAGTTACTGAACAGATAGTCTTTTCTTTAAAGGCTGCAGTCAAAGCAAATCATTGTAAAAACAAGACAAGTCAATAAAAAACAAGTAATAACTATAATACTAAACTACAATAGAGAGAAAATCCAGTAAATATAATTATATTATGTAAAAAAATATACAAATATTTACCTCTAATTTAAAAAGACATTACAAGGGTACTAGTTTCATTTTAATCTAAACATAATCTAAATTGACACTAAATCAGTTTAAATATTACAGCTGAAGGTGATTTTAATAAATGTACTGCTGCTTGACTTTGTTTTACTACTGCAGTATAATTTATCATGTACAAAAGCTCCAAATGTTGTTTCTCTGACTTAATGTTCTGATGACGTTTGTGTTATTTTGCAGGAAATAGTCAGGACCCAGATGAACCTGTGCTGGAATTCAGTGTGGGTGAGTAATATGAGCATTTATGAAGGCTGTCCATGACCCGTAATTAAATTTAGCGTCATTAGTCTTATTTTGTCTCTCAGTGCAGGTATGTAATGTGACAAAACCGCTAATGATCTGATATGTTTGGGATGGATGGGCTGTGAATTATATAGTGAATTGTCTTATTTTGTCGCTCTGTGCAGGCTAGGGCCTATTATATGCTGTAGCCTGAAAGTAGCTGAGTTGCAGAGGATGGAGTGATCACTGGCTTTCTACTTACAGGGTGGTGGGTCTCAGAGGACAATTGCTACCCCTGTTGAAGTGAACAACGTGTGGAGTGCAACTGGCTTTGTGGCATAGCTGGCTCTGGCCTTGGACTGTGTGTTTTTACTTTGTACCTAAATGGGACACTGGACTTTTAACTATTATTCATTGTGTTTATAAATAAAATTTTAGAATTTTATTGACTGTCATCTTTTTGCCCACGGCGGAGACGGTTGGTCAGACCTAGAATCTCTTTATGTGTGTGTGTGTGCGTAACATCAGCAGGGTTTTGCATAAAAGAGTGTGAGCAGGTCAAAAGGTCAATTCATTTATTGTAGTTTTATGGCAGCACCTTCTAGTGGCCTTGAAGCTGTTGAAAACACGCAGTTCTTTGAATCTTTGGGCTGAAGGAAGGACAATACTCGGCGTATATATGCTCAATCAACAATCATTTATTTGCATACAATTCAACAATAAGAGCATTAGAACGTCCGGACGGGAGAGATGCTACCAGAGGGTCAGGCACATGTCTCAAAATGGTGACGGGTTGCTCAGCTTTTTATAGTCTCTAGTGGCCCCCAGCTAGTCGTAAAAGCCAAAACATCACATTTTTTCTCTGTTACAGCGCCTAAGTTATGACCTCGGCAGTTGTTTCTCTGCTTTCTGTAAGGTGGGGGTGTGGAATGTGGTCTATCTATCTCCCCTGTCTTTAGACACAGAGTCTCCTGCTTACAACCTTCTCTTCATGATTCAACAGTTAAGCATGTCAAGAAAACAGTGTAACACATTCCCAGCAGATCAAGGATACAGAGTGATGCACATTTATCTAATGAACTAATATGTGAATATGTTCTGTTAACTCAAAAATATAATGAGAACTAAACTACATACAGCTCACACACTCTATATTAAAGGGTATAAGGTGATCTACAGCAGTATTCTAATTCAACTACTTTGATTACATATATAAGGTAACATATAATAACAGAATAATATCACAATACCCTCTTTTGATCTCTCATTAAAGAGATCACTAATAACAAGCACTTCAGCGTTGCAAGGTCCAAGTTTTCTTGATCCTGAGGCCCTCTGTCCCCCTTTAACGGGTGGACCATATGGGGGATGACCTCTGTGTTCACGCAGTTCAGATGCAAGCAAAGTTAGATTTACAACCATAACAGCAGTTACAGATGACTCTCCCATCACTCCCCATTTTCCCACAGCTTTATTTTGGTGCTCCAGTTTTCCACTCCCATTTTAATGCCCCCTTATACCTTTCAAATGTACTTAGACTAGAACCTCTGTCTAAGGAGCTTTTAACCTTAATTTTTATTGCTGCAGCTACCAGTGTCTTCCAGTTGGGTGATTCTCAGCTTCTTTCTTCGACCTCCGGGGTTAGACCACCCTTTAGTCATTGCACAGTTCTGGGGATTATTCCGCCCCGATTTCAAACAAGGATCTGTGTGTTTTGGGTTCACCGGCGTGTCCCCCTTTTTGCCAAGAGCCTCTCGAACCTCGTTGGTCTGGTGTTCCTGGTTTTCGCCAACCCCTTCATGGTTATTGCTGTGTTTGTGGGATCCATCTTCTCCAGGAGCCCAAACGTCATGACACTTGACCCCAGTTGCTGTCTCGACAGTCCCTACATCTGTCCCTGCTGTGAAGGGTCCTCACATCTCCGGGTCCCCGTCTGGTGTCTGTTCCTTTCTCTGCAAGAGACAGAAAACCAAAACACCTCTCTCCCTAGCCTTGATAATCTAATATTGTTATCCATTGTTGTTCTAATGATTCAAATTTGGTTTAAAATATTATGTTCAGGACCTATTCTAATCATAATCTATGTGTGTGTAAAAGAAATCAAATATTAGTGAACCCTTTCTAAGTCTAACACATTATAAGCTTAAGTTTTACCATAGCTAAATTATTAAACACAGAAATAACGTCATAATGTTCATAACACCATTGTTTGATGTTCGGACTCAACTCCCCCTTTTTGACACACTCCCATGTGTCAATTCATTGGAGCTAGACAATTAAAAGAGAAGGTTAGTGACATCATATCTCAGAAAGTATCAGAAATTCTTCTCTCGAGTACCGTTGCTCCAGCCTTGTCATCCCTGAGGATCTTCGATCCCGAAAATGTCCCTTCTCCTCATGTAATAAAGTCTGTCATCCTTCCATGCCCTGGTAACTGGTCCATCCAGAGCTGTAACATTTTGAAATGTACATACAACAAGCCAAACCACACCTTGGTCACACCAACCCTTTTCTGCCCCGAAGATGTCCAATGCCATCCTAGTATGGACTGTCAAAAGTGGCTTTAACGCTGACTATCCTGACAATCCATTTTATAACGTTTCCTGGTCAGATTTGCCAATCTCTGCACCAGGGTTGTAATAGTTTTGCAATTTTCATCAGTTTTTATTTTTATTTAGCTTCGACTTCAGATTTTCAATTTTATATCAGTTTTAATTAGTTTTTACCAATTCTTTGCTAGTTTAGTGTAGTTTTGTATTTTCTGAAAATCCTTAGTTTCAATTTAGTTTTATTTGTGTTTTGCAAAAATTAAGTGTAACAAAATCCCAGTTCCATCATATCAGTCATGCTCTTCTGGTTATCCTTGGGTGTTGAGACTAATAACTATTAACTCTTGCCTCACCGTGTGGTCCTAATTTTGGTTGAAGTGAATTGATAACCTTTTGAAGGCGATTGTTTCACACATTTATTTAGATGTCCCAGTCCTGTTGTCTCGGGATACATCACGCTGCCTTATCTGGGGTTAGCTGTTTTCTGGGGATGCGGGTTGAGTGGGTGAGCTCTTCAAGGAGGGGGAGTGTGCTCCCCCTGATGAGGTCTTCTAGGTAAGCTAGGTTAACCTTCTTGTGTGGGCTTTTCAAGTGCACTTTAAGGTTAGTGGGACTTTTAGTTTTATAAATGTCCCTCATGACCCCCTGATGACCCAGTATTTCATTTTTGCACACTGTAGTACACATTTTAGTTTTTGCTTGTAGCTCGCATACTCTACTTGCCACTCCTCTAAGTCCTGATGTTTCTTAGAGAGGGCAACAGTACCTTTAAAATTATATCACACGTGTGGGGGTGTGGCCTTGCCAATTGTTTTGCCCACCTTTTCAAAATGGCTGGCGTGCCCACAAGCATATTTCATGGAAAAAGAAAGGTAAGCTTGATATTTACATTTAAAATGTTTTGTTAAACTCAGATTTTTATTTTATTCTTTTTTTTGCAAGTACCCCTCCTCGGTGGCGAGAAACTGTTGGTGTGGTCAAGTGGGTGCTCTAGAAACAAACGCTCAGGACAGAACAGTTATCAGTCATGTACTTCCTACAAATTTTGCATATGTTTTATTCCATATTGATCCTCTGAGTGTAATGGTACATTTTAATTTGAATTTATCCAAACTAAACACAATATTTTCTTTATTTACTTTGCTCTTGTTCTTTTGCAGTACCACATCCTATCAAATGTCCCTGTTGATTATATTCTACATTTAATAACTTACTATTTCAAGTGAGAACCTAAATCATGTGGACCAATGTTTATTATTGCATGTCTCTATTCTGAATGTGGCCAGTCATTCATAGGTATTGTTCAATTTTGGCGATTTTCCTCTATAAAATTTAATTGACTTTTACAGTGGCCTGCTATGGTTAATAATAACATGTTCCAGTCATGAGTGGCATCAAAAGTCTTCTCCACTGTAGCATTTGGCATTCCCAATAATATAACATGATACCTTACTCAAAACACAGCTAATATAGCACAGTTTTCTTAATGCAAACATCGGTAACTCAAAATCAGCAACCACAGTGTTAAGTCTGCAGTTCATACTTATGTGAAGCTAGAGTCTCCTCCTCCAGTCTCTCTTATCCTCCTGCTCCTGAAAAAACAAAACAAAACAAAGCGAAGCATCCACCCTTCTCTTGTCGGCTGGGTTAATTGTTTATGAATTGTTTATTGGCATTTACTAATCCTAAAGTGGGTGCAGTCATTGTCTCAGTATCAAGTCAGTCAAAACTTTTAGTCGTCAGTCCATCACAGTCCATTCACATGCATACCTCCATACACATTCATACCAGATGTTGCTGATAATGGAGTCTCCCGCGCAACCTATTCGAGCCTCCATCACCAGCAAGTTGACGTCATCATTTTAAAGGAAAACAATTCCTTGTTGTTTTTTGGGCCGGATTGACTCGGTGCAATCCTTTTAGATCAGTGTTCCCTATAAGTGAATTTCTCCCAAGCCAATTACAATCATGGAGAAGCACACTTTGCAACTGTTTACAGTAATAATATTTTATAGCGCTTTAAATTTCAATCTTTCAGGCCTTGTTTAAAGAGCTGATTGTTAAATCATGAACTCACAAAATATCAACATATCACCACCGGTGGATCACACCTCTCAGATGTTTTTTCTCCAGTGCACTGTAACAAAAACGAAAACAGACATAATCAACAAAATACTACTAAAATAACACAAACTAGGGCCCGTTGCAGACATGTCCAAGCATAAAACTATCCCTCTCTCGCTTACGAGAAAGAACACAAGCCAAAGCTCACTGATAAAATCAAGCTAGCGCTAAGCAAAACCAAACAATCAACCAGAAATTCACAGGAACATTTTGCTTCCTGCCGGGACAATATTGTGTGGGAATGAGAAGCTCAGGTGCCGTAACACCTTTTGTTCCTCCTTGAATTAAAACTCAATCACAGAAAATGCCGTACTCCAACCTAAACTTACACTATTAATTCATCAATTTCACTCTGTGCCACTGTTCCTCATCAGGGCTGTGTGAAGCACAGCAAAGAATTCAGTCAAGGCCTTGAGCCATAAACAGACATCACGCACAGACATTGTTTTCATAACCAAACCGTTTTAGAGCTTATTCCTAAAATCTACATAAATGCCCTCTAGGTGACATATAACACATTCTAAGTATTTAATGGTAATCAATGGCTCCTCATAAAAATTATGCATTGGGATGTTTGTGTGCAGCATTTTGCATATCAGCATAAGCAAAGCATTCTTCATTGCATCAGCGTGTATGTGTGTGTGCGTGTGGATCACTCTTCATTGCACAAGCGTGTGCATGTGTATGTGTGTGCATCACTTCTCAGTGAATCAACATTCCCGTGTGTGTGTGTGTGTGTGTGTGTGTGTGTGTGTGTGTGTGTGTGTGTGTGTCATTTCTCACTCACTCAACGAGTGCACGTGTTCATGTGTGTATTTCACTTCATTCTGAATCTGTGTGTTTGGAGACGTGTGTGTGTGTGTGTGTGTGTTCATCACTTTCCTGTTCTGGTGTTCTGGGTAAACCACGGCCTGAAGCGTGCCCTGGGGTCCTGCCCCCCTCCTTTTTCAGTTTGTTTGCGACCATTGCTGCTGCTGCTGCTGCTCAAAATTCAGTCCGTCCTGGTTCTGACCCCAATTGGGGCAGTCCTTTCTCCAGTGTCGATGTTCACCGCAGGTGAAACCTGCATCTTCTTCTGTGTTTTTGTCCATTCTGAGGTGCCTTCTGTCCTCAGTTACTCCTCTTGTCTCGGTCACGCCCTTTTTCGCCACCCGATCATCCGTGTTGGTCCATCACTGTCCTGCACAGTGTGAATGCAAAGTTATCAAGGTCAGCATTCTTTCGCTCGGCCTTACTTTTCATTCGGGCTTGGCGGGCGTCTCGTCACAGCTCTGTCAGCTGACGCAGTCTGGGAATTTTTCCCCCGTGTAGTGAAACGGGCCTTAGGTTTAGTGCTCTCCGTCTCGGCTGCATGAGATCACATTCCTGCAGGTCTGTTGACATTCTCAGGTCGTTGTTGTGGGTCCAGCTGTTGCAGCATTTGGTCAGTGTCACGTATGGGGGAGAGCAGGAGTCCAGTCAGCCTCGGCTTTCAGGGCCGGCAAAGCAGCCTGTAATTAAATATGTATAGAAAAAACAAAAACAAAACAAAACAAAAACAAACGAAAAACAAAAACAAATGAACAGGAAAATGATGTTGTGTTGGCTGTGTTATTCAGAGGGGAGACACACCGGGACCAGGCCCTGTGTCAGCCTTCTCTCCCCCTTTTTTTTTTGTTTTTTTTCTCTCCCGATATAATCAACTCCTAACCCACCAAGTTGACAGGACAACACCGGTATATGTTAAAATTCTTAAGATCATGTTTAAAAGCCCAAAAATGGAACTTTCTTTCGTTCAGTAATCACTTTTATTAATCAATCAACAGAAAACATGTCACAATTTGAATCTTTTAACCACTAAATTTGTTGTGTCTTGCCTGGTTGGTTAGACCAGTGTTCCTTTTTTTTTTTTTTTTGTTAAATTGTTGTCCTGCAACCCAGAGGGTTTCTTTGTCAGTAATGTATAGACTTCATCATTTGAGTATGTTAATTTTTCTTTAACCTTGCTGGAAAATCTTCACGTGTTCATGAGTGTAAGCTGTTTCTTCATTGCGTGTATGTGCATTTGTATAAAAGCAGGTTAATTTTATCTTTTCTCAAACTAGGCGTTACCTTAAAAGGAGCCTTTCTCTCAGATTTCTCTGCTTGTGTGTGTTTTTGTTTCACCTTTTTGTTGTGATGCTCCGGACGCCTTCCCAACCTCCACAAGTCCGTTGGCCCCAATTTTATGTGTTAAACTTCTCTTAATTTCTCCTCTAATTCTCTCCTCGCTGCTGTCTTTTTCACAGCTGCTGATTCGTGCTGGGTGTGGTTCCCATTACCTATAATTTTGCTTCGGCCGCTGTGCTTGTGGGGGCAGTTGGTCCAGGTCCGCAGCTTCCTGTATTAACACACTAAGAGATTTATTTAATTTCATTTTCATCACTGTTAAACAGATAAGCAGGCAACACGCCTACCTTGACAGCGTAAACTGTACGCCAGTCTCCCAACACATTCCTCTCTGTACTCCTCCATAATTCTCCACTGCACACCTCTTACTATCTCTCCTTTTTATTTTTATTACACCACAGAGTAATACACCCAATTATGCCCGTCTATCTCTATGTGGCTCCAAATTCCCTCTTTATTTTAATTTCACACTCGTCAGGGGACAGGCACACAACAATTTCAACCACTGAAACGAGGAATTCAACCTTTTTATATTTCTTCACTAAATCTAGACTCAACGTTTGTTCGCAAAATGTGTCTTGTTCTAGTCCGGAAATAAATGTGAACCCGTGATTACACGGTCGTTCCAGTGTTATTTCCGTGGCTATGCGGGGGCCCTCACCTCCCCAAGTCACCACCTCGGCACCCGGACGCCGCCGGTCCTGGCCAAGCGTCCCCGGACAGGAGGGTCGCCACTCCTAGGGCAAAGTTCCACAGGTACACTAGGCATCAACCTTTGATCCTAAAATGTGTATTTGCTCTAATGTCCTCCTAATCAAACACATTAACCGTCACTGTCACTGTGTTCACGCTTCACACTCCACACAAAACACACTCAGAGCGCGCCTCAGTCACACTCTCACTCAGTGCGCGCTTTACCCACAAGACAGCACCCAGAGCGCGCCTCGCAGCTTCACACACACTCTCTCACCCAGAGCGCGCTTTCACACTCACACACAACACTTTTCCTCAGCGGGAATTTTACACAGAAACCTCTGAGCTCAACTATTAGATCTTCTTAAAGCACACTGCACCATAGACCAAAATACCCCTTTCTCTGCGATTATGACCGCCACCACGGAGCAAAGTCGCATCATAAAAGTGATGCTTGCATCCCCGAAGTTATACCTGACATCATAAACCAGGTGTTGCTATGTACTTAAATTTTTACTTTGTATTATGGCCGCAGCCCTTTATACTCGACTGACGCCACAAACCACCGTCAAACCTCTGTTCAATGTACTAAAATTAGCACCAACCACTACTGCACTTCACGGCCGCATATCACCGGAACACGCCGTATCATAAACCAAACCTACGGACGTGTTTCGCTCTCGCGTTGCCAGTGTTTAACCGCACCGTGAAGCCAGCATCTGCTTTTCCTTAAATCAACTTCTATTTCATAGCCGGCAAAAGCCAGGACGTCACTGACACCATAAACAAAATAAACAAACCTCGACTTCAATGTACTGAACTTATGGCCGCGTCTTCAGAATAAATTCTAACGTATTATTGCTACAGAAGCCAGTATTAGACAAAATTAAATGTGGAAGGTAAAGTGGCTGCACTCTAGTCCAACGTAGTATGTTATTAGTATCTCGGTAGAGGCAGATTACTGCAATCTAGACCAACGTAGTGTGTTATTAGTATCTCGGTAGAAGCAGATTACTGCAATCTAGACCAACGTAGTATGTTATTAGTATCTCGGTAGAAGCAGTTTATTTAACACACTGGAATTCAGCCTCAACTTATGTTGTTAGTATCTTGCGCCAAAAACCAGACACCGACAAATTTACTGTGAAAATACATGTGACTCAGTGAACAGATTAATTTGGAAAGCCCAATATGCACATTTGGTATTTATAATACAACAGGCTGTGCTTACCTTTCTGTTTTAGGCCGGCCTTCTGTTCACTTTGCCCCACGATCTCACCAAAGGCCAAATCTACACCTCCTCAGCACACCAAAGATCCGGGTCACACGGCACCAAGTTGTTGAAAACACGCAGTTCTTTGAATCTTTGGGCTGAAGGAAGGACAATACTCGGCGTATATATGCTCAATCAACAATCATTTATTTGCATACAATTCAACAATAAGAGCATTAGAACGTCCGGACGGGAGAGATGCTACCAGAGGGTCAGGCACATGTCTCAAAATGGTGACGGGTTGCTCAGCTTTTTATAGTCTCTAGTGGCCCCCAGCTAGTCGTAAAAGCCAAAACATCACATTTTTTCTCTGTTACAGCGCCTAAGTTATGACCTCGGCAGTTGTTTCTCTGCTTTCTGTAAGGTGGGGGTGTGGAATGTGGTCTATCTATCTCCCCTGTCTTTAGACACAGAGTCTCCTGCTTACAACCTTCTCTTCATGATTCAACAGTTAAGCATGTCAAGAAAACAGTGTAACACATTCCCAGCAGATCAAGGATACAGAGTGATGCACATTTATCTAATGAACTAATATGTGAATATGTTCTGTTAACTCAAAAATATAATGAGAACTAAACTACATACAGCTCACACACTCTATATTAAAGGGTATAAGGTGATCTACAGCAGTATTCTAATTCAACTACTTTGATTACATATATAAGGTAACATATAATAACAGAATAATATCACAAAGCAAACAGTCTCCTAACTAAGCCATGGCATCTCCGGTCTCTCCTACTTTTGTGTGCTCTGCTGGAGGAGCAGCATTGGATCTAGTGATACTGAGTAAGCTGATTAGGACTGGCCTGGAGAAATGTGGTTTGCATGAGTTAACTGCTACTCCTCTACATCTAAACGAGCCAGTTGAGGAGGTTCAGGCATCTGACAAGGGTGCCTCTTGAGCGCCTCCTGGGTGAGATGTTCCAGGCATGTCCCACCAGGACAGACAGGACACACCCAGGACATGTTGGGGAGATCACAGCACTCAGCAGAGAATGCCTCAGTGTCCCCCAAATAATGGAGGAGCTGGCTCGGGAGAGTAAGGTCTGGGTCTTCTCTGCTTATGCTACTGCCACCAAAACTAGACACCAGATAAGCTCAGAAAAATGAACAACCTGTTTAAATAAAGGTTAATTTAAAAAAAATGTTTGTCATTAGCTAGTCTGTGTACATGTACTTCTTCTCCAGTGTTGAAAATGTTAAACTCACAACCTGCACATTTTCTGGTTGCATCATCAAATAAATACCCCCAAAAGTAGTCTGAGTACTTTTACACTGGTTTTATGCTGCGATATTTTCAAAGTCTTTCACTGAACACATTCAGTCACACATTGTTCATAATTTATTGGAAGTTTATTGTTTAATGTCCTGTCTAAATAACTTCAGTCACCATTTGTATTCATTAATGAATAACTGACTTCTAATATTAAAAGAAATAGAAACTGTTGTGCTGTTGTTCACGTAGAAGGGCCTGCTGCTGGATGTCCAGACTTTGTGCGTCAGTGGGAAGGTCAGGGTACAGGGTTCGAACCTCCTCATGAGATGTCGTATCTGCTGGATAAAAGCAAGCTACATCACATCAGGGATTGTCCTAGAGCTGCCCTACAGTAACAATCAACTGACTAATATATGAAATACTTGCAGTAGCACAATAATAAACACAAAGCAAAAAAGTGTTCAGTGAAGATAAAAAAAACCCCCATCAAAGTTTTAGTTTGGATAAAGGGAGACAGAACACCAATCTAAACAAGTCTAAACCATCTACAAAGTGATTGTAGGAGGAAACAACCTTGACTTCCTTTACATAGCTTAGTACTGAGAATAAAAGAAAAGCATGATTAGAATTATTTGTGCTTCTTCTTCTTTCGGCTGCTCCCTTTAGAGGTCGCTACAGTGGATCATCCGCCTCCATCTCTCTATTTCTAGCATCCTCCTCAGTCACACCAACCCCCTGCATGTCCACCTTCACTACATCCACAAATCCAGCACCACAGTTACTCTCTTCGCACCTTATCATAGCCTTCACTCCTACCCTCTCTATGCCTCCCGTCTCCATCCTCTTCAGAGTTGCCTCACTTCCTTCTCTAATTCAATTTTCATCCAAAGTACTCCTTCTCTCTTCTCAACACACATTCTTCACATTAGCACATTTCCATCTCTATACTTGATTACTCTCTTCCAGGACAATTTATGTGCCTTGCCATTCATTAAAAATCATTTTCTCCTTAGTGTCCAGCCTCACATACAACTCACTACAAGCCTTTTCCTGTGCCAGTGACACCTCTCTCTTTGCTGTGCACCTAGCCTTTTAGTACTCCTTCCTTCAGCTCCCTGACTATCCCACTCTTTCTTTGCCAGTCTCTTCCTTGAATACATTCCTGAATCTGTTATTATTTGTGCAATGAAAATTAAATCAAGAAAGATTTTGCTTTTACAGTCTCACTGCAGGTTGACACATTATAAGCACGCCTGTGGTTCACATAAGCATTAAAAGCTTGTATTACTCCCTGATGTTTTGCCTGTTAGCATGTGCAGCAGCTGGAGAAGGACTCCTAGCTGAAGACAGGACAGCTTCTCGATGTGCAGATTGGTCGTCTTCTACGCAGAAGCAAAGGAGAAAAACCCCAAATTAAACAGAACAACTACTTCTAATTACAAACAGACGTCTCTCTAAAACCGTGGCAGCAGTTCACCATGTCAAATGCTTTCTTGTCGTGCACAGTGACTATAACAATTAGCCCCACTGGCTGCACTGTCCTGCAGTGACATAAGTTAATTCAGCATTGCTATAAAACAATGAGGCTATTACGTTTGACCTGTACTTGCAGAATACATTCCAAAGCTTTTGTTCCCTAAAGCATTCGTCCTTCTTTGTGAGCAGTTTGTGTCAAAAGAAAAGCCCAGAAACAGGCACCAGTTCAAAGGCATTTCTCAGATGATTTGCTGTAAACTTGAATACAAGCACAGATGAATAAATGTCTTGTAAAACATTGTACTGAATACATTCTTCACTACGAATATCAAATTAAGATCACGCGTTAACAGCCCAGAGTTAGTATCGTAACTGTTGTGAATTTTAGCACTACGGTTAGCATTTACAGGATATTGTTTTTGATGATATTATACAAAGGACCCTGTTTCTGCAATGCCTTTTGTTTAAACTTCATTTCCTCTTTCTGTGACCCCACGGGCACTTCCTTTGGCCTGCTGGTTTGGAAAACCCAACAGTTCATCTATATGTAAAGAAGGCACTTAAACTGGAACAGGCATGGCTGCGTTGATCCTGCCGTGGTATAATAGGACAAAGTGCATTCCTCAGTGCACCTCAGGCTTACAGCCTGCTAAAGCTCACATACAATTGATTATGTGCCTTTAGGCATATATGGTTAAACATTTCCTAGTGTAAATGACTACATGCAGTATTCTACCATGTGTAAACTTATATCCCTAAAGGATTCTAACTGTCTAGTGTTTAATGGACCTGTCAAAGATATATTGAGATTATAGAAGGCCCCTTTCAGAGCTAGGGGGAACTTCCTTATATGGTTGTAACTTGAAAACACACGAACCCTTCTGCCTATAAAAACCCTGCACAAAAGAATAAACTTTGAGTTGATTTTGGGAAAGCAACCCGTGCAGTCTCTGTGTCGTTTTGTTCTCCCAGCTGCTCCCGACGTCGTAACTAACCCAGCTGAACGGCATACCTGATTGTTACTTTGAATAATTTTGAATCTGATACAAAACTCTGCTTATCGGTGCTCACGCCTCAGGAGGAAACCCGATCCACGGATGATCCGGGACGGAGATTTCTTTCAGTGTCTTTGCCTCACCACATCTGGGGGTTAACTGGGTTAAATTCAACACAGCAGCATCTCTAAATGACTGATTCTAAGCCTGGCACAAAAGATAGAAATCCCTGTTGTTCTGGCATCTTATGCCTGCACACATTACCCTGCTGTTCAGTGGTGCCTGACTGCAATACCTGTTTACCAGATTGTAGTGGGTCTCGTGTGAATCTGTGCAACCCATCTGAACCTCCAGTTGTCTCCGCTCTTTCCTCAGACACCAACGTAAGGCTGACAGCACTCTGAACACTTCCTGTTGATCATCTGAAGCACAACAGGGGACTGAAGGCGGGGCAGGGATCGGGAAAATAAAGGTTTATAATTTGCACAAATCTTACCCTGCTGGCTGGGAATTTCATTGGGTGGTGGGTGGTTTGGTGCTGACACTGAGCAATTCTGTGAATGCAATTTTTTTTTTATTTATAGAGTTGTCATACAGGGCAAAATGTGAAAAAATTTGCAGTGAGTTACTCAGAGTTCTAGACGAGCGCTGGCTAAAAACAGAGGAGGGCCTAGATGGCGCAAGATTTGCCAGCTTTTTCTGCAAGGTTGGGATGGGCGGAGAGGGCTGCCTCTGCAGGACGACAACTAGATTCTTTCTTTGTCATTCTTTGACAACGACACAGCGAGCTGAAGCACTCCTGTCTTTTCAGGCTTACTGTACCTCATAATTCAACCATGAGTCTCTCTCCACCCTGGTGGTCTGAGGTACCTTCTTAGTCTCTTTTTCCTGCCTCACCACCTTTTCCTCCTTCTGCTGACGTGTTTCAGCTTCATGGATCCTGCCTTGGTTTTTCAGCTTGTGCTGCAGAGTAGATAAAATTATCTCTCAAAGTCCACTCCATTGTGATACATATTTAACATTACTGTTTCTCATTTTCTAAAGCTTAAAACAACACTAATTGCTTTAAGACCAAGAGTGCAGCAGGTCAACTATCACAGTAAATATAAGGACTTTTTGTTAATAGGTTGTTGCATTTTCTTTGTAATGCTGACTTCACACAAACTGGACGGCAACACGTTTTTCAACTCGAGCAATCTAAACATCACCACAGTTAAATCAAACCAGTCGTCGTCTGATTTTTGTTATGTTTAAAAACTATAGTGTCACTGTCTGCCTGAGAAATATTCTGCTACAAGTGGGCTTTGGTATTGTTTTTCTCTCCTTTTCTCTCCCTCTATCGCCTGGGCGGAGGCCATTGTGGGCTCCCGCCTTTGGCCTACATACCTGGGAGATGGTGAACACCTGCGTCTCATTAACCGGCCTCTACTTATGGGAAGAAGTTAGACTGCTCTTTGCTGGATTGTTGCTTGACTCATGTTAGTGAAGTCCTGGCTAGGACACTAGTAATCTAGTTCTCTTGGA
The DNA here is from genome assembly GCF_041146795.1 of Maylandia zebra. Taxonomy (NCBI): domain Eukaryota; kingdom Metazoa; phylum Chordata; class Actinopteri; order Cichliformes; family Cichlidae; genus Maylandia; species Maylandia zebra. The sequence goes on from NC_135183.1 coordinate 16,070,198, forward strand.
TTTTGAATCTTGTGCTAACACGTCGTTTCCCTGTGTACAGACACCCTGGACCTGCCCTTGTTCCTTACAGAAATTCTGGTACGAGAGAGGAGTGAGAGACTGGTGAGACGCCAAGAGAGACAGAAGGAGAGTGAGTGTGTTCCCCCTGCTTTTCCCTGCAGATTCCCTGGAGACCTGATCCCTGCACCCTTGTATATAGCACTTTGACACTGTCGCACATTTAACTTGGTCTAACACAGGGCCATATAGGTTTTTTCCCTCTTAATAATAAACAACTTCATTTAGGAATTGCATTTTGTGTTTATTTGTGTCATCTTTGTCTAATATTTAAATGTATTCATCAAGGGTCATCAGTTCAGAGACTGTGACAGTTGAGACTGAGAACAAGAACGAAGTGAGACAGAGAAGCAGAATGGATGAATTCAGATGGATTCAAATGTTTTTATGTCTGATGCTGATGATTCAGATTGTAGGTAAGAATACAGGAAACATTTTTATAGCAGTGAAATAATAATCGTATCAATATTATTACAATCACTTACCAATAACATGAATAAGACAGCTGAGCATGATCTGCTGTTTTAGGGAAGCATGTTTATAAAGTTGTTTCTAAATTGATTTTCACTCTTATTGTAAAAAGTGCTGTATTCTAATGTTTTTTATTGGTTTTCTTCAATGAAGATTGTTGATGATGTCATTCAGCCTCGTCTAAATGTGATGACCATAATAACTGTGATGGTACTAAATGTTTTTTTATTTCAAGAAACTAACAGCACAGCTGATCAAACTTTGACAGATCGGTGAAAAGGCCACAACTAAACCAGACAGATTGATTATTGAGGTGAAATGTTCTCTCTCTGTTATAAAGTATTACCCTATTTACTCAGCAGGATACAACACAGTGAAGTGTGAGGTGACTGATACACACAGGAAGAGTGCAGCCATTTACCTTCAGCCCTCAGCCCTCAGGTGAGGAAACAGGTGAGCTCACGATCAACTGTTTAAGATGACCTCAAATATTAGTTTGATAGATTTTAAATTTTTAAGATCTTTTTTTTTCATTAACAACTTGTGAAATAATGACACACTTTTTGGTTTGGTTTTGTCATTTATTCAGCTGAAGCAAACACAACAAAGGAACCAGCGAGAAAAACTGAAAGCAGCACAAAAGGAGAGTTCATACTTTAGTTTACATCTTTTTTCCTAATGAATATTATTTACATTTTGATGACAGAAAATCACTTACCTATCCTATAGGAAACATAAGATGTAACATTTGATATGATGGTGTGGTTTTGGCAGGAAACATTGTTCACTTGACTATCATGGCTGTTAAATGGTGTGAAAAGTTTTTCAAACATTAACATGCAAAAATGTTTCAAATTTGTTTTGTCTGCTTTATCGCAGCTATTTTGTGGTACATCGATGGAGCTATTGGTTTGGTCGCACTGCTGATAACAGCTGTGTGTCTCATCATAAGGAAAAGAATGAAAGGTGAGAACATTTACAGATACAACATTTGTAAGTTGTTCTATGAATGTTAGAGTTGACTGTTTTTGTCTTTCCAGGAAACAAAATGCAGAAGAGTGAAAATCCTGTGAGTTTTGAAACATATAATTAAATATTCCTATATCTGCCACTAAAAAGACAATTAAATAAACCGCTCATCTTTGAGGGAGTGTTAACAAGAACTAAACTGCCTTCATAGAAATGGTTTTCCACTAGATGTAGCCGCACTATTGTCTGTTTTTCAGGGACTGAGTTCAAACCCTGCGGAGACTCAAACCAATTAGAACTCGGTGAGATCTCCCACTACACCCAGAGTTAAAAACACTTCTTCTTATTCTCTAAAAAATTGTAAATGCATGACACTAACTGAAAAAGCATCCAAAAGATAAGAAAGTTAGGCCAAAAATAAAATCAGTAGACCACACCATGAATCGTAAAACCTGAAGTAAGAGGTCAAAACACAAATGCAATATCTTGAGACATCATTTCTGAGAAATTAAAGTGATGAATGAAGAGTTGTTTATGTTGCATTACAGTGAGACATATTTTCAAGGATAACTGTTGGCAAAGTAGGATCCAAGTGCAGAACTCAAATCCATGTTAAACTCAAAAAGCAGCTTTATTGCTGACCTTAGCAGGCCAAAATGCAAAACACAAAATAATTCAGGCAACACTAAAAACCTGGAACTCACAAACTAGCCTCTAAGGAACATAGAACATAACAAAGAACAGAAGCAAACTGGGGCTTTAAATACACATGAGGAGATTAGGCCATCGTGGAGACTAGGAACTCAGTTGTACGGTGGCCCTGAGAGGCCACTGCAACTTAAGACAACACCAGCAATAAGAAAAATGCTGCAAAAGCACACAAAACACAACGAAAAGAGGAAAAACGACAACGGAAATAGGAAAAAAAAAAAGATTTGCAAAAGCACAAAGTGTTTCTGGGGAGACAATAACCTGACGGACCAGTTGCAGGAACCAAAATATGCTAAGAATTGCGCTGGGAGACACTTAAAAGAAGTGGAGGATTTATCGGTTTTGTGAGGAAAGAAAAGATGAGTGGTATATGTGTTAGCCTAACTATTAGCCTAAAAATCCATCATCAGTATTATATGAGTCATGATAAAACACACCTAGCATGTTTTGGGTTCCTGCAACTGGTCCGTCGGGTTATTGTCTCCCCAGAAACACTCCCCTTTGCTTTTGGAAATCTGTTTTTTCCTATTTCTGTTTTCGTTTTTCCTATTTACGTTTTTTTTCCTATGTCTGTTACCATTTTTCTTATTTCTATTTTGTTTTGTGTGTTTTGCAGTGTTTTTATTGGTAAATGGACTGATTCTTATATAGCAATTTTCTACTCTCCCAGAGTAGTCAAAGCACTGTAAACAACATGCCTCATTCACCCATTCATACAAGCACTTGTAAAGGTATAGGTGAATTGAAAAATCTAAATTGCCCATAGGTGTGAATGCAGGAGTGAATGTGAGCGTGAATGGTTGTCTGTCTCTGTGTGTTGGCCCTGCGACAGACTGGCGACCTGTCCAGGGTGTACCCCGCCTCTCGCCTTATGACAGCTGGGATAGGCTCCAGCACCCCCCCGCGACACTGAAAAGGATAAGTGGATGGATATTACTGAGGAGTCAGCATGTTTTTCTCTTCATTGTTTAGGTGGATCCTGAAGTTTCCTATGTCACCATCAGCAACACCTAGAAAACCAAGATAAGGTGTTTTGTTTAGTGATATCTGTATGTTTGTTTGTTTGTTATTATTTTATCTATATATCAGACAGCTTTTTTTCAGGTTCGTGTTGATGATGAAATGATGCAGTGACTTCTGCTCTACTGTCAATTTTAAAATAACATAGTTCAAGCAGTTGAAAAAAAAGAATTTGCATTTAATGGAAAGACAATTTTTGAATATTGTTTATGGGTCCAACAGATTTAACCCTTGTGTGGTGTTCATATTTTTGTTACTCAGCCAGTGTTCATGGGTCTGGTGGACCCGCTAGAGTTTTGGCTTTCCAAATTAACACTATCAAACAATTTTATGTTAAATTACTCAACAGATGTTTACTTCATCCCAATTACAAGCCATATGAACAGCAAAGACGGTTAATTTTTTCCCTTTCCCTTTGTTAGATCACATTTATGAATTAATGTGCTTCTCGTTTTTTGTTTTTTTGTTTTTTATAAAATGTTATAAAAAAATAAATCAGTTATAATCAAGTGGAGTGAGTGGAAAGACACAACACATTTACACGTGAAGCAATATGTTTCACAACTAAATGGGATCAGCTGCTCATCAATGGTGACATTAGGCCCAGGGTTGTAAAACAGGGGGAGGTGGTGCACACACTTATCCCACACTGTCCTGATGGCAGCTAGCTTGTCTCTCTGCCGTCGAGCTGGTCTGTCGTCTCGGTTATCAAAACGGATAATCCTGGAAATTTTGTGGAAGTTTTCCAGAGACATTGATGCACGGAAAGGTTCTTGCCGGTTTCTGCATCCCACAGGGATTCTGTGGATTCCCCTTTGGACCTGAAAACTCCTGCAAGGATAAGAACCCCAAAGTAGGCCTTTGGGGTTCTTGGAGGAATTTGGTCTCCTTCCACCTCTCTCCAAAAACACACCTTCCTTCTAGATTACTGCAATCCAGAATAATTTTCTGGATGGAATCTGGGATGAAAAGCTCAAATGAAGACTTGATGTCCTGCACATGAGTAACTGTCAGCCGTTGGCCCTGGCCAGTAGCAGCTCTGCAGGGTGGCTCATTTCTTGGGCAAGAAGACCATTCAATTTCACCAGTTATTGACATCCATATTTCTTCACTTGCCGTCTGGTGGGCTTGTTCTGGTCCTGGAGCTGGCAGCAGATGGGGTACTCGTCTTCGTTTTGTTACTAAATGGTGCTCAACCTCATCCTCTTCTTCAAAGTCCCTGTCAGACTCTGAATTTTCAGAAATGTGAAATATTCTGAAACCTCTTTGTCAACATCATCATCCGAAGCCCCTCTCTCTTCCAAAATCAATTGGATGGCCCTCGCAGCAGATAATCTTTTGCCATCTTGATCAGTTGTGATAAAGAACCACACTGGCAAAGTCTTATTTATAGTATTATGCCCCTAATTTGCAGGTGGGACAGGGTATGAGAAAATAAAATTTGGATCCCTCAAGAAAGAGGGTAAAATGTGTGGGAATGTAAGGGCAGACGGTGTTGATAGTTGAATTTTCAACAATGTTGCAACTTTGTGCGGGAGCAGGAGGGGAAGAAAACACTATCAGCAGCACCAGAAAGGAGGAAGACAGAGTGTGGGAACACAGGACCTGCACTTTCAACACTTTTATTAGACCTGGGTCCAGTGGACCCGAACACCTTGTATGTAATGTAAATGTGTGGGGGGAGGTACAGTATGAGGTCATTGAAAATTAGTTTATGTTCTTCACAGAAAATAAGCCAAAGCCAATGAATTTCAGGTTGAAAAAATAAATTGTTTAATTTTTCTTTTCAAAAAAAAACTGAAAACGGGTCTCACAGACCCGAACACCATACAAGGGTTAAAAGGTAGAAAAGCTGGTCATCCAGTTTCATATTGGGCTCTTTGTGGATGCTCTGACCCACAAGGAAAGCCAACTTGTGGGCGTACTGGCAGGGAGCAGGCACTCTGATGATCCCCTAAAGCACAAAGAAAAACAATCAGGCATGACCAACACAATGCCAAAGTCAGTGACATTTACACAGTCGGGGAAAATTATTTGATCCCTGCTGAATTTATACGTTTGCTCACTTACACAGAAATGAAGTCTAATTTTTAATGGCAGTTTTATTTTAACAAATACAGAAAAAAAAACATTATATCAGAGTTATGAATGGATTCACATGTCACTGAGTGAAAAAAAGTATTTGATACACAAGTAAAACACAAGTGGGTACTTTGTGAAGGAACTCTTGGCCAGTACAGCCGTATAGTCTGTCACCAGGTTTGCACACATCTCTGGAGTGATTTTGGCCCGGTCCTTTTTACAGAAACTAAGTCCTTTAGGTTTCTCAGTTGCCACTTGGGAACTCAAAGCTTAAGCTCCCTCCACAGGTTTTCTATACAATTGAGGTCTGGAAACTGACTAGACCACTCAATGACCCTAATGTACTACTTCTTTGGCCGGTATGTTTTAGGTCATCATCATGCTGGAAGACTGATTCGGACTAGGGCTGCCACGATTAGTCGACTATCAAAATCGTCGACGACTAATTTAATAGTTGATGTGTCGTTTGAAGCTTTGTAAGATCCCAAAAGACGCAGGAATAAGTAGTAGTATTTAAGGGTGTAATAACGGACTGAAGCAGAAGATGGCAGCACTGCATGTACAAGGATGCCAGCTGCCGTTAAACCTTGAAGAAGAGGAAGCCTAATGATAGTTATATAAGAGCAGATGCTGCTGGTGCAATAAGCGGTACGTTTTACGTCCAATGGATGCATGATCTGATTAGTCGACTAATCGCAAAAATAATCGGTGACTAGTCGACTATCAAAATAATTGTTTGTGGCAGCCCTAATTCGGACCCACCTTTAGTCTTCTGTGCTCTTATTGGAAAAACACCTCCAAAGTACAAAGTTTCCACCTTCATGTTTGACTGCAGAGATCATGTTCTTTGGCAATACTCTGCATTTCTTGTCCTACAAATACAGCGGGTTGAGCTGATGCCAAAGAGCTCAATTTTGGTTTCATCTGACCGCAGCACTTTCAAAGCCTTCTCTAAATCATTTAGTTGTTCACTGGCGAACTTAAGATGGGTGTGCCATGTGCCTTCCTGGTGTCCGTAGTCCCAGCTGCCTTCAGATCTCTAACACGCTCCTGGCATGTAGTTTTGTGCTGATGACCACCTTTCTTGTGCACCCCATGAGCAAAGATCGTATGTGGAGCTCCAAACCGAGGGCAACTGATGGTCATTTTATATTTCCAGATAATTGCACCAGTAATTGTCACCTTCTTACATCCCATTCCCTGTTTGTCCTTTGACAGCTCTTTTTCAATTACTGAAAAATATAATTAATTGAAGAAATTGATTCTGTAGACAGGTGTGCTTTATAATTAGACACTCTTGAACTCATTGATTGTAATTTGCCAATTTGAGTCAGAATTCTGGCTGGGTTGTAGGGGATCAAATAATTATATCACTCATTGATTTTTGACTGATATTCTCCCTCCATTAAAATTAAATTGTATTGCTTTGTAAATTTTTAAATTAGAGTCGATCATTCAAAAACGTCATCATTTAATGAAAACTCCTTAAAAACACTGAGGAGAAAGACGCCTGATTATGACCAGTTTAGATGAAGACAACATTTTCAGTGTAGAAAGATTTCTACTCAAAAAGGTCACTCTGATGCCAGCCTACCTGCCAGTTGTAGTACATGTGGCAGAGCTTGTAGGTGAGCCGCTGCATGTGATCTGGCTTGAGTCCACTGGTGTCATACACGACATTGTAGTGGGTTGGTGAGACACTCTCACTGCGAACAGCCTGGCTCACAATATAGAAGTCATACCTAGAAAACAAACGTGCAACAGTACTGTCACAATACAACTGCTCCTATGTAAATATCAAAAGACCGTTAACAGCTAAAAACAAAAAAACAACAAAAACCCCGCCCCCCTCAAAACAAGACGTACCACTCTGGCCGGGTGACCTCTGCGTCAACGATGGTGCCAGGAGGAGGATTGGACACCTTGCCATTTATGTGGGCGAAAAACCTGCTGCTTATGCGCTTCTTCACCACCACCACACTCAGCTTTGGGCTACAACAAAAAGACAGAGGCTCTGGGAAAACCTGACACTTCTACTAAATAATCTCAACTTTGTTCTTTAGATGCTCAGGAATAAATACTAACAGCACTACAAAAACGTCCATGTTCCAACCAGTCATTTTACTTTACTGTCCTTACAATTCTCAAATCAAAGGAAGGAATCATGTATGACCATTTGTATTATCAATAACCCCACAGTGCAAATTTAACTGCCTCTGAGGGCAACGGTTTTTAGAGATTTAAAAAACACCATAACCGTTGGAGATGTAAAGACTCACTTGTAGTCTTGCCCCACTGACTTGATGGAGTCCATGATCTGCTGAACCTCATAGTTCACCACACTGTGCAACTGCCCATCCCCCACTCCGTCTCGGTAAACGATGATGCGTGAAGGCAGACAGCCATTGAACCTCAAATACTCTTTCAGGGCAGCTGGAAAACAAAGTGTTAAGACAGTTTCTGAGATCCTCTGTGTATTTAAAAGTAAAAGTTTTTGAAATGACAAAAGAAACTTGCCACTCAAAGTCTTCTTCAGCTCATCCATGATCTCCTGACCTTTGTGTTGCAGCACACACTTTGAGAGCCACCTTGAAAAACATTTGAATCATTAACTGTACTATTGCATTTAAAGGCTGGGAAACCACACACACACACACACACACACACACACACACACACACACACACACACACACACACACACACACACACACACACACACACACACAAAACGCCAAGTGAGGCCTTGTTTGCACATGTTGAACGTAACCGAGAGCATTGCACTGCTCCCAGTGTGAATTCCCACCTCAGTTACAGAAACCAACCTGCACATGCTTTGGTTGAGACTGGCCACTAGAGCACCAATAGACCTTTTCCCAGCAGCGGTGTCATGGTAGCAGTCGATGCCCACGATCATCAGCTGTTTGAGCTGCACAAACATGACAATATCACAAGGGGTTGCCACAGCAGGTAGCTCCGGATGTATGACTTAGCAGATTTTCTTTCTTTTTCTTAATGTTGGACAGCTACAGAACCATAGATGATTTCTGCACCTCCAGAGATCAAACTGGGGATCTATTTTTAAGAAGTCATCCCAAGGACAGTCAGAGGCATTGTGAACCCAATCAAACCAGTTTTGGATGAAAGGAGAAAAAAAAATACATTCTCATCTAAAGCACCAGAAAGTTTAATCAATTCAAAAGTTACTACTCTTTGCTTTCCAAAACACCTTAAACTTTAATCTCTGACATCTGAAGTATTTAGTTTGTGTGGGACTTACAGGGATTTCCACACTCCAGAGTTCCCCTCCCATCTTGCAAGCCATCTGCAGCGCAATCTTTGTAGCTATAGTCATGAGTGCCTGAGGTCGGCTGAGGGTACGGGCCACCACACACTGGCTGGGAGTGGGGCAGTCCACACAAAGGAACTTCTTAACGCTGTCATACTTATCCTTCCTGTTGTTGGGGAGGACTACCACCACCTAACAAACAGAAACACCCTGAGGTCTGGTACCGCTTTGGGAAACGTCAAAATTAAGATCCCTGATGACAAAAATGCATTGTGACATAACTACAATACACTGACCTGCAGTTTCTGTCAGTTATAAAAAAATGGCTACAATTCGAGCATTTAAATGCAAATGTGGTTCATAAAAAAACATTTTAGACCTGAAAACTGAAAAGTAAATGTACAAGTGTGTGCACTTCACACATCACCAACCATCTCTATCTGGGGTCCGACACTGTGCCGTAGGGCTGTGAGGAGAGACTCCTGATGATCTTCATACTGTATCCTATAGAAAAACAAGGATGCACGATAACGTTTGTGAATTAAAAGACAAGACAAGAAAAAAAAAAACCTACAAGTGTTACAGTCAAAAATTTCACTTTACATACATGACAGTCCATTGTGATAAAAAAAAAAAGTGTTGCAGAAATACTTAAAAATGCTCAACTCACATGACAGGTTTTCCCATGGCAATTCCCAGTGGGCCTGAGACTCTGCTGAGGGTCTGTAGAAGAGAACTGGCTTCATTGCCGTTACGACGGGTGTGAAAGAGGAGCCAGTTGTTCAAGGGAGGAGCGCTTATCACAGCTAATCCACGCATCTCTTTGGCCCAGTCAGCGGCCCAGGGGTTGTAGTCATACTATGTGATAATTATATTAAACATATTAAATGAGCCCTTAAATGTATCTGTTTAATTAACTGAGAAGAAGAAATTATACCGAAGGGGCCTCAATCTGGACGGAGGGTTCTCAAGCTCCAGGATCTCGAAGTCCTGCTCCGGCAGCCCTGGTACATTATCATACTGGGAGGCATTGGAGCCTCGGTCGGTGCCGGGGGCGTAGCCCTTGGAGCGTGGCCGGCGGTGAGGCTGAGCGGTGTCATCTGGGCTGGAAGGAGCCGGCGATGGCCCTCGGCTCATCTGAATTTCCCGCAAAGCTTCTAGCTTAGTCTCGGAGGGTTTGACCCACTGGGGCCCAGGCATGTCTCTGCGGGAGCTAGAGGCTGCGTTGGAGTTGTGGTTGGCGATGGCGTGAGCCTTTCCTCCATCCACAGCGGTCATCTGTGGTGTTGGGGTGGGGGCTGACAGCGGTGTCTCCCCCCTCTCTGGTATGGTGTAGGTGGATTGCTTTTGTGTCTCATTTGAGATTTCACCTGACCCCCTTGAGTGGGTTTCCCTTTTGTCCCCCTTGTGGTGACGGATCCGTTTCTCCAGCGATTCCCGGTGGGCTCGGCTCGGGGGCCGTCCGTCCCGCTGGGGGTCCGGTAGAGGACTTGGCTCCCTGGGGGGCTCGGCTGGCTCCGCGTGGCTTTGACTGTTGGCCACGTGGTTTGCTGCGGCTATCTCAGGAGGAAGCTGCCCTAGAGGCTTCTTGGGAAACTCGTCCTCTTTACCTGTAAAAGATCGGAGGGGGAAAAAAAGGTGTAAACGCATTAGAACGCCATCAGGAAACAAAGGTGAGCGGTGATGACTGAACACACTGTGTGGCGCTGGTTCACATCTGATGACGTGTCACAAACGGGCACATGAATTCATGCAACAACACTGCCATAGAGAGTACAAAATAAAGGAGAATACACTCATGAAGACACATAATCACATATCCACAGGCAAAGAGTGGGAGGAGGATAGGGAAAAAAACATCAGAAATAATGTTTGATATAAATTCCCATCATGGGAGACTCAATTAGGAAGAGACACTCTACTGAGCGTGCTCTGAAATTATTAGTCTTTCTACATTTCATTAAACAGTACTTGGCTGCAGTAGTAGCTCCAGGCTTGAAAGGTCATACAGAAATATTTCTTGATTAATGAACCTTCTTAAATGCACTGAGACTTATAAGTACAACTATAAAAAGAGAGAGAGAGTACTCAGCTTCTACAACCAGTACAAGGTTTGACATTAGTACTCAAACTTGCTGCTTTACATCTGAAAGAAATGAGCAGAGCTGACAGGAACACACGGTGTGGGTTATGTGGGTGTTTTAAGGGAAAAAGTGATGACCAGAGTCAGGTCAGGATGACAGCAGCTGGAAGAAGTGGAAGCGCTGTGGGAGTTATCCAGGAAGTCGACTTATTGGACCTGCATCCACAGACTAAAGAGCGTGTGCGTGACGAAATTACCCACTGACCTCGGTCACTTTTGTTCCACCACAAACTGCTTAAAACCCACCGGGGGACAAAGTTAACGTCTTTCACTTATTGAATTTATTGTTTTAATTTAAAGAAATAGAAACTTGGGATTTTCTACAAATTTCAACTGGTTAAATTTTTTTCCCTAACCAACTTTTCTGTTTTGTTTTCTTCGTTCATTTCCATTCACGTTTATTAGACGAGCCAAAACACAATCATCTTTTTCATTCGTGCGTTTTATTAGATAACAAAATACAAATCAAACTTGTGTTTCTTCTGCTACTGCAAGACTACAGCCCTCAATCAAGAGGTTTATACAGTGCTGTGAAAAAGTGTTTGCCCCTTATTAATTCCATAGTTTTTTGCATATTTATCACACTTACATATTTCTGATATTGGAACAAATATCAATATAAGACAAAGATAAGGGAAGAATACAAAACGCAGTTTTTCATTTATTAAGGAGCAAAGACGTTATAAGCCCTTAACCCTAATAACTGCTTGTGCCACCCTTCGTAGCAAATGCAATCAAACTTTTGCAATTACTGACTACGTGTGTTTCACATTGCTGTGGAGGAATTTGGGCCCAGAATTGTTTTAATTCAGCCACACTGGAGGGTTTTCCAGCACAAACAGCCTGTTTAAGATCAAAGCACATCAATGAGATTTGCGTTTAAGCTTTGACCCAGCCACTCCAAAGCCTTCACTTAGTTTTTTTTTGAGCCATTCAATCACTGTCCTGCTCCAGGTCCAAAGTGCTTCAGGACACAAACTGATGGCTGGAGATTCTTCTTCAGGGTTTTGAATCTTAACTGAGGTAAGTAAGGCCTGCAGTTGTTCAGATTTTGTTTTAAGTGTCCTTTAACTTGTGTGATGCAAACAGAAAAGTGATACCAGTGTAGTGAGCGATTGTTTTTCCAGCATGACTGTAGAAATGCTGCTGTAGAGTCTTTTCACCTCACCTGCTGACAGGTCAGAGGCAAATAAAATTGCTCTTTGAAGTCAACACCCCTGTATTAAATGCCATTTCTGCAGTTGTTGGAAGCAATAAAGAACTCAGAGTACTGAGTAAATTACATGCTGTGGTGATTAAAAAAAACTTAAATTAAGCCAAGTAAACACTCAGAATCATAAAACTGTCAAATCTCACAGTTCAGCCTATTCAGACACAAGGATGCAGATTAAAATAGCCCTGCTGCACAGCAGCAGCACATGTGGCAGCAGATAGCTGTTAAAACATAAGTTTAACAAAAGCCTCCAGTGTTCAAAAAAAGGCCCATTATCTTGTCAGCAGGCAGGAAAGCGAACAGACTACTATTAAAGTTGTGTGGGCTCTGGAAGAAAGGAAAGCCCTTCCTCCTTCAGCTACAGCTGCTGTTATAGAGGTTTATATAGTGTGACGCAGGAGGAAAGCAACCACACAGGAACCTGGAAAAGACTGTGAAGACAGGGGTAGATGCATTAAGGACCTTTATCTAAATTTACGGCTGTGCCTTTAAGTAACATTAGCACAAATGCAAAGTTAATTTAGAAGATGAGGAATTTTGTCTCTAAAACTAAAGTTCTCCACACAGAGTCATGCAATACTTTTAGTTTCCCACCAGAGGGCGCCTTATATCATCAATTTTACATCTGCAGCCACATTGTAGTCCAAACAAAAAGGAGAAGGGGATCAAAAACTAAAGGTAAGAGATGAGCTAACCATTGAAGGACTCCAAATAAGCAGCAAAGCAAGTCTGAAATATTATGCTGGAAGATCAGTTTGTGACAGAAACAAAGAAAAATAAACCCGAGTGCTGCGGGACAGACAGGCGACAGACAGGACGGACTGACTGTGGGACAGATGGACAGAGACATGGAGAACGAAGGACCAGTCAGGATAGCCCACCGGTTGCTGTTGTAGGAGGGAATGTGGCCGCCGCTCACAGCCACACTTTTGTTGTTGTTGGCTTACATTGTTTGAAAGAAGAGGGGAGAGAAGGCAGATTAATGAGGAGACAGAGCAGGATTCGAAAAGCACAGTCAGCTGGCACATCTGGACCGGTGTTTGACTTTGTTGTGAACACGTATGTTTGATGTTCGCACTGCAGCCTGGCTGGACCGAAGTTGAGCTGGGTCAGACCTGGCTGGTCACAACGCCCTCTACCTACAGTAGGGGAGCTGGCTGTTGGTCACATGATCACAATAAAAGAGCTGGCTGATTGCAACTGACTGTACCAGTGTTTTTGAGGTATTTACCCAGTTTGAGCTTACATTGCATGTGTAGGGGTTAACTTAGGTTCAAACAACCTTAATGTGAGCACTTATCCCGGCTGAAGTTAGGTTATAGGGTAAGTAAATCCAGATAAGGGAAAGAAACCCTGGATATGTTAAGCTTGCTTAGTGGTACAGAGCCCAGGGGCCTGGGGTCCGTTCTTCGTACCTCGCTAAGTAAGTTAGCTGGATTAGATTGTTGACGATTTCGCGTGATCCTGGATCGTTCGGTTCCCCGAAGCTCATCCGGGACTTGCTGTCATAGCAACAGAGCCGTAAGCGTAAACCTGCTCGGGAGCAGGTTTACTTTATGTAAACAGGATTAGATCGCGGCCACGCAGGTATGTCCGCTTCATTTATACGAAAGCAACAGCGATAAATAAATAACATCAATGTAACTAAAGATAATGCAGCACCTGATCCTTTTATTGATTTCACACAGATACATACAGGTCATTTCCTAAAAAAGGGAAATGTACTATTAACATTCTATTACATGTATGTGATTATTACAGATGTAATTCATATTTCAGAGTAGTAATTGTAAATTACTTCGTGTAATCAAGATGAGAGACCACGGCTATAAAATCCAAGGTGGATTTGGGAAGTCTGTCGCAGCCATGTCCTGTCCGTATACGCGAGCCACCCATTGCGGAAGGTGCAAGATTGATAAGGAGAGTCCTCAGAATTCAGCGTATATTGCGGGACAGACAGGATCCTTTAGCTCAGCGCGACAGTGTGCTCATTGAGAGATATCGATTTTCCCGTGAGGGTATTATTTACTTAACCAACTTGTTGACGAGGGGATGCAGGACCACCACTTGTCTTTTTTTGCTCTGCCCTTTTCTTGGTTGCTGTTATAAACAAACAAACAGATTATTTCAGGGTCTCTTTCCAAGAGACGAAAAGCAATATAAGTGATAAATATTACCATTCTGTAGAATATTCTTATATTTCACTTTTACTTGTTCCCATGTTCTAGTGGGTCCTGTTGTGGCTCTAATGTGAAAGAGGATATAATATAACAATATAATATAATGTAATATAATATTGGATAATATGGTGTGATATGATAAATCTACCCTACCGCCTACTGGTGTTGGCCAGAGGGGCCGATGGCGCAATATGGCAGCCTGGCTTCTGTCAGTCTGCCCCAGGGCAGCTGTGGCTACAACCGTAGCTGCCTCCACCAGTGTGTGAATGTGAGAGTGAATGAATAGTGGCATTGTAAAGCGCTTTGGGTGCCTTGAAAAGCGCTATATAAATCCAATATATTATTATTATTATTATTAAATTACTTACGAGTTTAATTTGTCAGCAACTCTCTGCCAGCCCTCTCTCCTTGCTTTTGCAGCCTTTGCAGTGTTCCCTTGCGTTCTGATTAAACTCTGAAACTCCTGAAATCCCTCACTCAGGAGTTCTTGCTCTGCTGCCGAAAAATACCGAGCCGAGCGCGCTCCTTCGACATTTTCGCCGACCAATCAGAGGGTTGCCGATCAATGTTTCTACTATCGATGCGTAGCTCCTTTTACGACACCCAGTGATGTCACATTACTGCGTCCAGCTGTACTAATCGTCAACGGAAGGTGTGTTCGGAGAACCGGATTAGCGAGCTCACGGTTAGCGCGATGGTTTGATCTTGGATGTGTCATTTGATCTTGGATGTAGTGAGCGACGTACGAAGAACGGGCCCCAGGCTGAGTGAGAACCTACATAGACACCAGTTAGTTTGTTTGTCAGGGCACCGACTAACTCTGACTAATGTGTCTATTTTTGTGTAGTTGTTTTTGTTTTTTTCCCTTTCTTAGTGGTAGCTCACTCATCTTGTGGACTTCAGGTGGACCCTCAGAGGATCTTCATGTATGGATAGAGCCACGTTAGTACCAGCTTGGGTGTACGCTGATTCTTTGATTCCCTTTGGCCTCTTGATTGTGAACATCTCAAACAATTTTCTTACATTTTGCCATTAAATAGAACAATTAAGAAATGTTGGAAGATGTTTCTATTTCCAAATTTATAGAACTAAATTGCTTTTTCTCCTGACCAACAGATGAAGTAGATCATAGATTGAGTGTACAGCGATATCCTCAAGAGTAAAAGTGTAAAATCTGACATTTGGCTTGGATTTGTTTGTCACATTTGCACTAAAAGGGCAATTGGAGGTGAGGTTTCTGGAATTGTTTGTGCATAGAGGAACTTTTGTCACTCTCCAACACAAGTTTAAAACCAACTGGAGATTGATTTACTTGAGAAGAGCAGACCTTTTGATAATTTATAGAAAATGGATTGTTTGGTGCAGAAGTACCTGGTGCGGGCAGCTCCAGCTTCACCCTCCTGAGCTGTGTATTTTCATTTCATTTCAGAGGGAGAACAAGAATGAACCAAACCAAACCTACCAACTCGATCGAGAGAACCAAAAAGAGAGGAGTTGAGCTCGCTTATCTCAGAGTCTGAAAAGAAATAACAACGAGTATTTACAAACGGGGAAAAACAGTAAAATATAAACATTATATGAACAAGAGTGAGGAAAATGAGGTACCTGATGAGGACATGATCGCTGCTAAAGTTTAGTGTACAAACGCACTTTTTAGCTCTGAGTGTTAGAGGCGAGCTTATTTATATTTTTAAAAAGTGTATTCCAAGTGTTACAGAAGCTATTTTGCATGGCTTTTGAAGATGAAAAAGCTTTTGAGAGAATGGTAAAAAGGAAAATGCGAAAATGTAGTTAGAGGGGGAAGATTAACACTTACCGAGTGATATGCACATAGGGCACGCGAAGGCAGTTGTTGTTGATCCCTGGTTTCGTGGCTGTTGCGAGCTCGCAAGCAGTCTGAGCGGCGCCAGTTGTTGATATGTCTGAAGTCAGAGGTCTTCTGGGAGCTCGACGGCAGTCTTAACCTCAGCGGGAGATCATAAAATCAGACCTGGAGCCGATTGGCTAACCGGGGTGCGAAGGGAGCTGTGCGATTTGTTATGTGATTGGCAGGGGGCGAAGTGAGGGGGAGTTGGTCTCTGGCGGAAAATTTTCAAACGATGTAAGCAGCGCATTTGGGAGCAGAGTGGGGAACGAACAAGGAGGAAAAAATTGTGCTCTGCTCTGGAAGGGTCGGCGATTAAGAGCGAGGTAGAACTTAGACTGTGCGTTGAATTTTAGAGGTTGCTAGTAAGAGGGAAGTTTTTGAAGAAAAAAGACTAAGGAGTTTTCCCCCTGTTTTGGATTATAAGGCTTTTGGGAATAGAGGGTAGCTAACAAGTTATTCTAGGGTTTTTGGGGAAATCGCGGAGGATTTTTTAAGGAGTTTTCCCTGCTTATGTTTCTAAGGATTAGGTTAAGGGGGCTGCGGGGATCGCGAGAGTTTTTTTCTGAGTATGAGTTTTATTCTAAATCTACAAATGCATATAAATCGAAATAAAGTTTTGCCCCAAGGCATGCAGCCTGTATTTCCGGCCATACTGAACGTTACAAAAGCACAAGTTTAACTAAACAATTTTAATATGGTTTAAGAGATTTTTAAACACATAAGCACGGAGCCCGAGAGAGCACGGTCCGGAGACCTGTGATTCAATCAAAAACCAAAATACTTCACCCGGTATCTTTGTACTAGTTTGTCTGCATAGCTTGAATTCAAATATTTAGAAAAAAACTGAAAAAAACAGTACTATGTGAAAAAGAATTAAAATGAAAAGCTGAACTATTAGTGCAAGTAATTAGTAAAGCTTTTAGTAGGATGAAGTATTTACTGTTTAAAGAACCTCAGTTTTTGAACAACTTTGCTTTAAAGACTCAAGAATTCCTGTTTCAGAAACAAACATCTAAGATGACATTAGTGTTGTTGTTGCTGTTTACGACCACTCACCGGGCAGACGGACGAGTGTCTGGGATGCCATGCTGTCAATATGAGTTTTCACTGGTGGAGTCCTTCCAATCTGACGAAGAGCCTGCAAACGAGTCACCCTTTATTAATCATGTTCCCATAGAACCACATCACACAAAACATCCTAACAAAACAAAAAACAAACAATTCCTCCCCCAAAAAACAGATCGCGTACCTGAACAAAGAGCTTGGTGCACTTGATATCGATGATGAGCGGGACAGAGTAGTCGATAGCCATACGCCTGGTCCTGTAGCCTTTGGTGACAAAGGAGGAGAGCCTTCGACCTCCGCTGTTCCTCATGGAGAGGTTAATGACAAGGTCGAAGTGGTTCTCCTCCAGGTAGTTCATGATGCTGCGCTGCTTCTCTTTGGTGGCACATTCATCGCTATCGTACTCCTCAAACGGCCAATCGATTGCAGTCACCTGTACAAGGAGACAAAACAAACTTAAAGACAATATCTTAAAGAGTCTTAAAGTTTCTATCCTGATTTCATCCTGTCATAGATTAATACTTAAAATAGAGTGTTATTAAAGTACTTAAGTGAACGCCACAACTATGAGCAATGACATTTCGAAATAAATTTCTGCTGTTTTTCAAAAGCTCTAGCAAAATAAAACATTTTTTACAGTTACATTGTATCCATGTATAAGTGCTGCTCATCTGGAATCTTTGGTTTAATGTGCAATTCAAGAGGAATGATAAAGATGTAAAGGGTTACCAGGATTAAAGCATTTAAAAACAAATACACATAAACACGACCATATTCATGAGTCACTCACAGATGTGCCACTGCAAAATAAGTCGATTTTGATTTAAATAAAGTTTGTTACTCCAAAAAACGAAGCCTGTGTTAAAAGAATTACCTTGACTCCATGCTCTGTGTAGAAGTCAGCCGTGCCCATGCTGGCATACAGGTCATATCCCAAAGACTCCAGGGCCTGCACGGTGGGCAGCAGCTCACTCTTGTTCTGCAAACACAAGTCAATGCAAATAGTTTGGATAAACCATAAAATCATAACATCAGTGCTGAAAGCTGGAAAAATCTATTTCGTTTACTATGCTTCACACAACCGGAACACTCTGCAGATGCTCCTTAAAATCAGATCACTTTTAAACTTCTTAAATCTATTGTGGTAGACAGACAGTTTCAGTTTCAGCTCATCTTATCTGACATCGATGGCCTTTTCATACAGTTCCATTTGCTGTTTTTTTAACCCAGCATTCATATCTTTAGACTTCCCTGAACCACGGTCACCCCTTAATCTAGTTTTTATATTTTCTATATTCAGGCAAACAGATCATAATATTTCAACGCCGCAGAAAAAAATGTGGTTCGATGATTTTTATTCCATTTGTGTTGCTGAGATGGTTTTGATCGAGTTTAACTACATCTGGTCTCATGGTGATAATATTTACAGTTATCAGCTGTTGGTGGAATCATCAACAGCTGCTGTAAAAACAAATAATCAAGGTTTGTTGCTTTTCTCGTTAGAAAAGTAGCAGATGCATAAAATCTGTTGTTTATTCCCATGTGACTGATCAGCCACAAAAACATCTGCCAAACATAACCCACAGTTGTGACTAGACTTTAATGTGCCACTAAAATGCATCATTCGTACTTCCAGCTGCATCACTTGTGAGCTGAACTCACTGTTCACATCTGGATCCCTATCTGTTGTGTTTTTGTCAGTCGAAACCTTTAAGTACCTTATAGCTGCCGATGGAGAGCAGGATGTTCTTCTTGGGGATCTTGAAGCCTGTGGAGAGCATGGCTTTGAGGTAAGCCTCGTACTGGTTCTCCCCAAAACAAGCTACTTCTCCAGTGCTGGTCATCTCCACCCCGAGCACCACATCAGCTCCGGCCAGCCGAGAGAAAGAAAACTGAGGGACCTGGAGGACATTTGGTTGAAAGCAATCCGTGATGCTCAGTCAGATGAGAAGACAAAAGTGATTTAACATGAAGGGAAATATTTATGATTGCTTTCACACTACTTACCTTGACTCCCACAATCCCTTTCCCTTTCATCAGGCCCACTGGCTCCACGTCCTCCCCGATAATGTACTGGGTAGCCAGAGCCACCAAGTCCACTCCCAGTGTCTTGGACACAAAGGGGAACGAGCGAGAAACTCGGACGTTGCACTCGATCACTGAGCTGGTCATCCTGAGAGAAAAAACACAGCGGTCATTCAGCCGCCACTGTGTCAATCTGCTTCACCACTGGCAGGATGGACCAATCGTGACGCAGCTTTCTGACGGCCAGCTCTGTGCTGTTAGAGGGAAACGTGGATTTAGTGATAGAGGACAAACCTTAGTTTGGATTCTTTAAAAGCACTTTATCTAAAATAACATTTCATGCTGATAATACCCTAATCACAGAGAAAGTTACCATTAAGTTAAAATAAGACAGTGATTATTTCCTTTCCTACCCACCTCTGTACAGCCAGTGCTATCTGCTTGTCTGAGAAGCCCAGCTGCTTGGCCTTAAGCATCACCTCTGGAGGCATGGAGCTCTCATCCTGGACGGAAGGAAATTAATCCAGCATCTTAATCCATTTCGAACAGCTCTTAGTTTTTTCATGTTACGTCTTATCGGCCTTACCTGATTGTAGGTCTCCAGCAGCAGCTCGTGGTCGGCGATGTTCTTCATCTTGTGCAGGAACCAGCGGTCGATTTTGGTCATACAGCTTTTCCACAGTGTAGCCAACTTTGAATGCTGCCGCCAGCACAAAGATACGCTTATCTGTAGGAGTCTGCAACTCCTGGTAAGCAGAGGGAGCACAACATACTAACTGTGAAGTAAAGTGCTGCTAGTTATTTGCCAGCCATGAGCATCAGCTCAGACATTTGGGCTTATTTTCTCAAAATAAATAAATAAATAAAAATAAATCAGCCACACACATAGTAGCAGAACATGATTAACAGCATGCAATGAAACATTCTTCAAAAAACCCAGAAGCAGGAAGCATTACAGTAGTAGATAGCTCAGGGGAGATCTGGCACCATCTACTGGTCCCGTTAAGACAGAACAATACAGTTTTGACCTTTTAAAATGTCCTTATCACAATCATTTATAGGGTCACCATCCTAATAGAGGTGTAGTAAAACAGATCAACATGCTTTAATGTGCTGCACCATCACTCATCCTTAAAAGCCGATGGCATTGCATAGCAAAAGCACCAATGTTGTGTTCTGACCAAATATGAATCATCATATCATTGCATGGTTGGCTGAAAATGGTTAAAAATCTTTCAACCTGAGATAAAGTATTTGCTGACACTGCAGTGAACAGGTCGTGCAGCAGCAAGGCATTTTTTAACCAGTACAACCATTTAACCTGGACTTCAGCTATGGGAGGTTACCTTTTCAGAGACAGGCTTGATGGTGTGGTCAAAGCCAACACAGTTCTCATCCACCATCCTCAGAGCTTTCTGGAAGGCTTCCTCAAAGCTACGACCAATAGCCATCACCTCCGCTGTTGAAGAAAAGGTTCTAGCACTGAGCACAATATCCATAATAAGCACCTGACTTACTGGCTTCTCTGCCCGCACTGGTAAAGGTTAACTTTATAATCAAACTGTGAAATAAAGCAGTAGAGTAAAACTTTAATGCCCTCATGGAGAAATCTGCTGTGATAGCAGTGCAGAAAAAATAAATAAATAAGAATAAAAAAAGAAAGAAAAAAAACATAGTAGGTGCAAAAAATGACCATCTGAATTTATTGTTAGCTTTACTGAGACCAAACTAAGTATTTTTAAAATGTTCTGGAATACTAACAGTACTAAATCTACTACCTATTTACAATTTGTTACAACATATTTTTGTTCCAAGCTCGCTTTTGCCTCTTACCAACACTCTTCATGGAGCTGCCTATCTTGGTGGAAACTAGAGATGGACCGATCCGATATTACGTATCGGTATCGGTCCGATACTGACCTAAATTACTGGATCGGATATCGGAGAAAAATAAAAAATGTAATCCGATCCATTAAATATCACGAAAGCACCTCACAAAACTTGCAACACGCCGTAACTCGCCTCAGAACGTCGGAGCAGTATGCATCACGTGATAGAGCAGCTGTGGCATGCGGGACCTGTCGGTGGTCTGGATTTCATCTCCGACAAAGTTATCCCCGAGAGAAGTAAAGCAAGTGTGTAAGTCCATCTCTGAATGTTTGTAAAGCATTCCCAGTTAAGCTTAACTAGCGACTGCCTCTCGCTCTCCGGCTGCTACTTCAATCTGAAACTGCTAATGATCAGCTGATCGGCTTTTCTGTTGTGAGTCCGTCTCTCTTGTTTGTTTTTGGTCCACTTTGCGCCAGAAAGAGCAAACCAGCGGCTGAACAACAGCAGCACGTTTAAGCTTGATAAGCTGTTGTTAGAATTTATTTAATATTACTTTCTACACCAGGATCTTTTTCTACGTAGCTGACGGCTGGTAACTGTGCAGGGGCGGATCTAGCAAAGTTTAGCCAGGGGGGCCGATAGGGCATTAACTGGGAAAAGGGGGCACAAAGACATACTTTTCTTTCTTATTCTCATTTAAAATGTCTAGCTTTTAATAAATAATTATCTGACACCCAAAGTTTTAATTTGATGTAAAATGAATAGAAGTCAATTACTGTATATAGTGACTATTAAGTCTAATATATATACCCTAGTAAGCTATAGTACATTTTCCTTTGGGAAGGTACCATCTGTGCAGTCTGCAATTTTGTTGAAGAAAGATGTTGAATCTATTTAATATTTCTTGAAAAATAATTGATTTCTGTGCATTTTTTTTCACACTGCATCAAATTAAGGTTGATTACGTTGATTAAGCATCATGAGGTGGAGCGTGAGGGGTGGTTCCCTATTTTTTATTTATTTATTTTTGTTGTTGCTGGGAGTTGGAACCCTATTAGTTAGGTTGCTTAATATTTACGCTAAGTACTCTTTAAAATACCAGAATAGGGAGGATGGTGTAGGTCTAAGTTTATTAGATTGATCAGTATTGCTGAACTATGAAATATTTTTTTTGTATACAGGTATAACAGAATAGCTTTAGTGTAGTTGTTGTTTTAAACTTGAGTATGAACTTGCAGACTTGCAAAATGCAGCAAGATATTTTAAAAAACAGTTTTGTTGATTAAAAAACACTATATCGGATTCATATCGGTATCGGCAGATATCCAAATTTATGATATCGGTATCGGTATCGGACATAAAAAAGTGGTATCGTGCCATCTCTAGTGGAAACCCTGAGGAACTTGCTGAGATCCCAGCGAGGCACCTTCACCACACAGTAATCCAAACTCGGCTCAAAGTTTGCCGTCGTCGAGTTTGTCACTGAGTTTCTGGACAAAAATACAGACGCAGTGCAAATATTTTTCATGGGTGAATCACTTAATTTAAAGGCGCTTTACAGTTAAGACATTTATGCCAAAAAAAAAAAAAAACTACAATGCTTATGCTGCAACTGCTCAAAGCAGTTTTGTCAAAACAATAACTTCAAATTAACCAAACTGCCAGCTGTGCAGGTGATGAATATCATCTTGTCACCAACATTTCCAAATTTCTTTGCTGATGAAAAATTGTGAAAACGTTTATACTAAAAAAAAATGATTGAATTTCAATGATCAGATGTCTTCAAGTGTAATGATTGACTAGCTACATGTTTCCTGGGTCGGTGTGACACTGTGGGGGTGACTATTCAGGGTAAGCACAACAGGTCCACATGCAGTGAAGGCAGCGAGTCTGTGCTGCCTTACTTTACAGGCATCTATGCATCACAATTGTTTTTTGGTCGTTTAATATAGAAAAATTGATTTTAAGCTTGAATACTTTAAACCCCACTTTTAAAAAATGTTCAGTTTAGCAGAATACTGGAACGTCTTTGTTGGATGCCATCATTCTTTAAAAGCAGCGATGCCCCTGTTAGATCATTATCCGCCGTTCTTAAGCTGAGAGACGTACTTGAGCTGTGGCAGCGGGATCCCCAGACCAAGTTTAGCTGCTACGTAGGCCAAAGGATAACCAGTCGCTTTACTGGCCAGAGCAGAGCTCCGTGACAGGCGGGCATTCACCTCAATGATGTAGTACTGCAACACATTATACATAGAAGATACAATTCAATCACACACATTACGGGAATTAGACCAGGAGCAGGAATACCAGCTCCCCATGCACACAAGACCTGTTTAAAGGCCTGTTCTGATACATAAAGCCTATTCATACAAATCTATTCCTGGTTTGTATGAAATGAACTTGGTCACATTGATACCTAAAACAATTTTCTTTTAAAACTTATTGAACTAGAATTTACATAGCAAAGACTTTTTACAACCTTGTTTTGGAGCCAAAACAGTAAATGTAAGCCGTTGACATACCTGGCTGTTACATTATCTGCAGATCCAGCCGCACACTCTGTACATCCTATAGCCATATAAACTGTATATACTTAAAGTCATGTTACCACCCATGCTTATTTCAATATACCTACACTTTCTGTACTATTCATTACAGCATGTCACTGGCTTTAAAATAAGGAAATGAAAAACAGATCCACTTTATAGGTGAACACAGTCCTATTTGTGCTTTTCATCACCCAGGTCTTCACATATATGCTTACCTGTTCAGATTCGGGGTTAAGAGCGTACTGGATGTTACACTCTCCCACGATGCCGAGATGTCTGATGACTTTAATGGCCGTGTTTCTCAGCATGTTGTACTCGCGGTCATTAAGCGTCTGACTGGGAGCCACTACAATGGATTCCCCAGTGTGGATACCCAGTGGGTCGATGTTCTCCATATTACACACCTAAACAAAAGGAAACAACAGCCACTTTAAATCGCCCTCAGTTTTTTTTTTAGTGAGTATAAGCTGTTTGTTCTCTGGTCTCCTTTTACTCACAGTCACACAGTTGTCATAGGCGTCCCGGACCACCTCATACTCAATCTCCTTCCAGCCTTTCAGGGATTTGTCCACCAGCACCTGAGAGGTGTGAGCGAATGCTGCCGTTACCAGAGAGGTCAGCTCCTCTCTGTTGTTGGCAAAACCGGAGCAGAGGCCTCCGAGAGCGAACGCTGAACGAACCAAGACGGGGTAGCCAAGACGCTCAGCAGCCGCCACCGCCTACAGCAGAGTTAATCAGATAAATTTAGACTTCACTGGAGCAAAAAACAATCCAGAAGCTATTAATTTATAAGCGAACACGTCTCCTCACCTGTTCCACCGACAGAGCTGCTTCACTGGGAGCTACATGCTCATTGATCTCTTCCATTTTCTCCACAAAGATTTTCCTGTCTTCGGTCATCTCAATGGAGGAAACAGGAGTTCCCAGAACCTGCACTTTATATTTCTCCAGAACGCCCAGCTTGGTCATCTCTACACCGCAGTTCAGAGCAGTCTGACCTCCAAAAGTCAGCAGGACGCCGTCCGGGCGCTCATTTTTTATCACCTGTAACAACAAGATGTAATGACACGAAGCACTCACAACACATGAAAATGAGACAAACAGCTCTGTGGATTTCACACTGGGAATTTCATCCCGTCCAAGACATTTGGAAGTCTGCAACTGAACTAAAAGCAGCTTAAGTCATCTTTTACTTTTTTTATTAGCCTCTTCGTTTCCACTCTATACTGCCGTATGATGGATGCAGGTAGAAAGCTGAGCGGGGATTTTTATATCTTTGAGCCAGCACATTTTTACAGAAACGTATTATGAACACTGAAATTTAAAAATAAAAATAATAACAAACTACATTAAATAAACCTGGGCAAAGAAGGTAAAAATCTGAGGGAATATTTGTCCTCAAACTTGTTTCTTTTCATTGTCATTATTAATCTGCACTCTTATTTTTCCTCTCTTACTAATTAATTACTGGCTGTTGTCACTATATTGCATCTATATAAAAACCAGAGTGGAGCAACGAGCTCTCTTTAGTCCACCAGCACCAACCTTTATCTTACATGATGACTTCCAATGGAGCCGCGGATTTAAGGGCTGTAACACAAAGCTCATGTTTTGCCTTTGCTTTGCTAGTGCTGCATTCAAGTGTTCAACCAAACAAAGTGATGGACCACGTAAAAGTGTATCTTATCCACAGTAAAGAAATAAAAATAAAGGTTGTCCTAGAACCCACTGCCCCAAATCCTACAATACAGACACAAAAGAAGACTGAACTACCTTCAACAGTCACCAAAGCTACAAACACACCTGTGCAGAACTGCTCTGTGTTCTGTGGTGGGCTGTGATTATGTGAGACCCCTCAGTCTTTTAGACAAACACAATCTGGGGTCAATACTGACTGATCCGAAAAAACAAACAAACAAAA
Source organism: Maylandia zebra (assembly GCF_041146795.1). Lineage (NCBI taxonomy): Eukaryota > Metazoa > Chordata > Actinopteri > Cichliformes > Cichlidae > Maylandia > Maylandia zebra. The sequence goes on from NC_135183.1 coordinate 16,095,589, forward strand.
AACAGTTGACCTACAAATTTCACTGTGTCCACAGTTTCTCTTCTTTCATCAGTCACAGAGTTGCAACAGAGTGAATCCATACCTGAGTGACGTACTCTGCTGTAATCGGCAGAAAGTAGACTTTGTCAGCCAGATCTTTGGAGGTCAGGGGCCCGTTCTTCGTACCTCGCTAAGTGAGTTAGCTGGATGAGATTGTTGACGATTTCGCGTGATCCTGGATCGTTCGGTTCCCCGAAGCCCATCCGGGACTTGCTGTCATAGCAACAGAGCCGTAAGCGTAAACCTGCTCGGGAGCAGGTTTACTTTATGTAAACAGGATTAGATCGCGGCCACGCAGGTATGTCCGCTTCATTTATACGAAAGCAACAGCGATATTCCACCACTGTTTCACCATAAATAAATATTATCAATGTAACTAAAGATAATGCAGCACTTGATCCTTTTATTGATGTCACACAGATACATACAGGTCATTTCCTAAAAAAGGGAAATGTACTATTAACATTCTATTACATGTATGTGATTATTACAGATGTAATTCATATTTCAGAGTAGTAATTGTAAATTACTTCGTGTAATCAAGATGAGAGACCACGGCTATAAAAGCGAAGGTGGATTTGGGAAGCCTGTCGCAGCCATGTCCTGTCCGTATACGCGAGCAGCCCATTGCGGAAGGTGCAAGATTGATAAGGAGAGTCCTCAGAATTCAGCGTATATTGCGGGACAGACAGGATCCTTTAGCTCAGCGCGACAGTGTGCTCATAGAGAGATATCGATTTTCCCGTGAGGGTATTATTCACTTAACCAACTTGTTGACGAGGGGGTGCAGGACCACCACCTGTCTTTTGTTGCTCTGCCCTTTTCTTGGTTGCTGTTATAAACAAACAGATTATTTCAGGGTCTCTGTCCAAGAGACGAAAAGCAATATAAGTGATAAATATTACCATTCTGTAGAATATGCTTATATTTCACTTTTACTTGTTCCCATGTTCTAGTGGGTCCTGTTGTGGCTCTAATGTGAAAGGGGATATAATATAACATATTATAATATAATATAATGTAATATAATATTGGATAATATAGTGTAATATAATAAATCTACCCTACCGCCTACTGGTGTTGGCCAGAGGGGCCGATGGCGCGATATGGCAGCCTGGCTTCTGTCAGTCTGCCCCAGGGCAGCTGTGGCTACAACCGTAGCTGCCTCCACCAGTGTGTGAATGTGAGAGTGAATGAATAGTGGCATTGTAAAGCGCTTTGGGTGCCTTGAAAAGCGCTATATAAATCCACTCCATTATTATTGTTATTATTGAATTACTTACGAGTTTGATTTGTCAGCAACTTTCTGCCAGCCCTCTCTCCTTGCTTTTGCAGCCTTTGCAGTGTTCCCTTGCGTTTTAATTAAACTCTGAAACTCCTGAAATCCCTCACTCAAGAGTTCTTGCTCTGCTGCCGAAAAATACCGAGCGCGCTCCTTCGACATTTTCGCCGACCAATCAAAGGGTTGCCGATCAATGTTTCTACTATCGATGCGTAGCCCCTGTTAAGCCACCCAGTGATCTCACATTACTTCATCCAGCTGTACTAATCGTCAACAACAGGTGTGTTCGGGGAACCGGATTAGCGAGCTCAGAGTTAGCGCGATGATTTGATCTTGGATGTTTCATTTGATCTTGGATGTAGTAAGCGACGTACGAAGAACGGGCCCCTGGGCCCTATTTCAGGAAGCCGGTTTAGTGCAAACTCTGAGTAAGTATACCCTGATTTAACGAAAACTCTGGCTTTTCGGTTTCACAAAGCGAGTTTAGATTAATCCTGAGTGAGTCACTATGACGACACACTCTGTGAAGCTAACCCCCACCTGTTTTTCGGGCCTCCGCTTTTTTTCTGTTGGCTATAACAGGTCACATTTGAGCATACAGAGTAAGCAAATATGTACTTGTAATGTGCTCAGATAATTTCAATAAGTGCTTACAGAAAGAAAATTAATGTAGCCTCTAACTGCAATTGATTTACATGGGACAAACAGACCAAGCACTATGGCTCATAATACAATTACACCTTACCTGTTTGGACTATATTTTTATATTTCATTTTTACTTGCTGCCAGGAACGTTTGGGGCCTGTTGGGTCACATCAATGTTTAAATTAACACTCACGCATTGACTCTGTCGGCTATGTTTTGCCATGCATGCTCCCTTTCTTTTGCAGCTGAGGCTGTGTTACTTTTTTCCCGCAAAATTTTTTTTTTTTTTTTTTTTTTTTTGACAGACAACCATTCATACTCACATTCACTCGCACATTCACACCTAGTGACAATTTGGATTTTCCAATTAACCTATCCCCACAAACTGCATGTCTTTGGACGGTGGGAGGAAGCCGGAGTACCCGGAGGGAACCCACGCAAACACGGGGAGAACATGCAAACTCCACACAGAAAGACCCCGGCCTGATGGTGGAATTGAACTCAGGACCTTCTTGCTGTGCGGCAACAGTGCTAACCACCGTGCCACCGTGCTGCCTTTTCCCCGCAAAATTTGCATGTTATCGGCATATGCTGCCATCAGAATTTCGGCCTCAAGCGCTGTAAGATACATTGACCGCGCCTTCTTTCCCTCCGTCTCCATGGTGACTCGCTTAATCTGTGCTCCACTAATCAGGGCTTTACGTATTCTTGTGCGCGCGCTTAACTTGGTGTTAAAGCAACTCCGCGTTGATTGAACTAATTGTTATCAGCCTTTCTGAAACCGAATATTCCGAGTTGGACAGTTCGGGGTTACTCAACCCTGAGTATCGTTTTTCACTCTGAGTTTTCTAAACCGGTTTCCTGAAATAGGGCCCAGGTCTCTGTGGCTTTTAAACCCCAAAACACGCTGCGCCAAAAATTGGTCCACCCCAAGGATCGGGTCCCCCGACACAAACAGAGTAAAATAGTGTACGCTGTTAAGTGCCAGGAGGATTGCCAGGATTTATACATCGGGGAAACCAAACAACCTCTGGCGGAGCGGACGGCACAACACAGAAGAGCTACCTCGTCTCGCCAGGACTCTGCGGTCTATTTACACCTACAGGCCAGTGGACACTCTTTCAATGATGAGGATGTACACATCCTGGACAGAGAGGAACGCTGGTTTGAGCGCGGAGTCAAGGAGGCCATTTACGTGAAAAGGGAAAGACCATCTCTGAATCGAGGAGGGGGCCTAAGGGTACATCTTTCGCCATCTTACAATGCTGTGATTTCAGCCATTCCCCAACTCTCTGTGAATGGTACTCATGGCCATTGATCTGTGGTCTTTGATCAATGGGTTTTGGTCAGTGGTTGTTGATCAACGGTCATGAGAATTTTCGTAATTATGATTAAGGAACTGACCTCCCAGCCCATTGTTCCTTCAGGGGGCTGGTTTCAGTCATTATACAAATGTACTGTTTATAAGATTTGGAGAACCCTGCAGTCAGCTGAGACTGAAGAAGTCACTTGGATGAGTGACGAAACGTTTCTCCCACAAAACGCTACGTCCAGATGAACAGAATCAACTTTGGAGATAGAAAAATATAGTTTTTCATGTAAACTTGATTATTGTCTGTAGTAGGGCTGCCACAAACGATTATTTTCATAGTCGACTAGTCATCAATTATTTTTGCGATTAGTCGACTAATCAGATCATCATCCATTGGACGTAAAACGTACAGCTTATTGCACCAGCATTCATCTGCTCTTATATAACTATAATTAGTTTACTGCTTGAAGTGTTTAAAGTATGTGCTAACTAAAAATAAAGACAAGATGATAGATTAGACTTTTAATAAATTTGAAAATTGTCTCAGTGGTTTAATAAATTAAGTCGTCTGCTCTTTGCTCCCTAAAATTTAACAGGACATTGGAGTAAATTCTCGACCATCTCAAACTTCTGTTTAATCAGTTTTCTGTTTGACGTTTATTCAGATATGTAAAATCTATAACTTTAATCTCAGCCAAACCGAATTACTCCGGATCAAATAAAACACTGAAAAAAGCCAAACAATAACATTTTTTAGGTTATCTAAGTGACTTATATATCATGTTTAACCTGAGTAGCAAAAGACCGCGGGGGTTTGAAAACGATGTGCCGGGTGTTCGCTGTTCTACACGGATCTAGTGAACCTTACCCCAGCTAGCTATCAAGCTGGTGGGTAACAGATGTCTCTGAAAACGTCGGCGCACTTTTGAAAATATGTGGTGTCTTGATAAACTGAGCAGATATTTGAGGTTTACACAGTTACATTCTCGCCTGAAAATATGTTAAACGTTTATTTTGTGACCCAGAAAGAATAATAAGAGTAATATTAAAACTAACTAGCTGCCGCCATTGTTGGAAACTGAGCTGGGCAGCGCTATGAATTCTGGGACAGAGCTACTTCTTCTTCTTCGGGGTTTAACGGCAGCTGGCATCCTTGTACATGCAGTGCTGCCATCTTCTGTTTCAGTCCGTTATTACACTCTTAAATTCTACTACTTATTCCTGCGTCCTTTGTGATCTTACAAAGCTTCAAACGACGCGTCGACTATTAAATCAGTCGTCGACGATTCTGATAGTCGACGTAATCGTGACTAGTCGACTAATCGTGGCAGCCCTACTAGAAAGCGAAAATTTCAGAAGAAATTTTAAGTGTGCCTATGCTGCCGCTAATCAGTATAGTTTGCCATTCAAACGGCTACAGAGAGCAAAACTCAGCAGAGCAGCCATTCTCTACCATGAACTATGGTAAAAACAAACACCGCTCGCGCCTCATAGATGACAGCTTGCAGTTTTGTGTAAAGATGATGTGACTTCTTACAGCCCCGATTTGTAGACGCTGTGCGCAGAGGTTCATAAGCAGACCCGACAATTTCCTCGTGACGTCCTGCCACTTGCAAATGTGCCAGAAGAAGCAATGGAGTCAGCAGAGTCCACGTAACATCTTTAAAGTGCAGTGCTGCCATGTGTTAACATCTGAGACTCCAACATGAAGGACTGAAATAAATCTTTAGAGCATTAAACTGCTGGTGAACTGGACATTTTTTGTAGGTATCTCAAAAACTTTCAGTAGCAGAGTCTGCACTGTAGATACTGGGTTTTATTAAGAGAATGCAATTGCAACAATAACAAATTGAAAAGATTTTTTCATTCCCTGTAATGTATGGCTGCTGAGTAGCCACACCAGACATGCACACAGGGTGACTAGATCACAATAAGCCGCATGTCGGACTTTTCAACTCTTGCTAGGTAAACACAATAAGAATAAAGGGAAGTTTTCACTCCCCCTTGTTATTTCAGCTGCGGTTCTGTCTGGTAACAGTCTATAGGTTTGAGTAAGGATGTATCCATAGGTCTTTTTGGAGCACTAGCTGACAATTTATGAATCTTTAGCCAAATATCACACAAATATACTGTGTCGCTTCACACCATTTTTTCTCTTATGTGAAACTGAAAAATAACTCTATCCAGTGTTTAGAAAGGTGGATGTCCTGCAGAGCCTGTAAAATGTGGGACATTGGTTCAAGATGTGGGAGAGGGGGGAAAGCATAAAAATGCTGTGCAGTCCCCCTTATAGAGGGACATCTGATCCCCCAACCTGCACATCATGAAGTATGAAGTAACACCAGTAACACAACACCTTATGGAGGTAAACCAATGTGTAGACAGTGATGTGCAAAGTTGTTCATAGGAACATCCTCCATCCATGGTGGTGTAATCTTTATTCTGATGCTGAATTGATTGATTTATGAATTTACTGTAAACATTTCTTACATTTTTCTTATTGCAAGCAGACAAACCTGTCCCGGGATTGTTCCTGCTCCTCCCCTTCATTTTATAAACACTCTAAATCAAACTCATTCCATTATATATATTTTTTATTTTAGGACGATGTTTTCATACAATCCTCTACATCTGCATCAAACCAGGCTTGTCATATACAACCTGCTTTTAGTCGTATATATTATATCTTTGAGCAATTGCTCAGCAACAGAGTTGGACGTGCGTGCAGTCTGTGCTCAGACAGGTGACTGCTTGCACCTGTCTGTGGTAACACTGTCATGCACCATCATTAACAGTCTTGCACTATACATGCAGTGCGTATATCATATATTGTGGCTCTATAAAAATCTATTTAGATCACAAACCTGTGTTTTGTTTGTTTGTTTGTTTCTTTCTTTCTTACTACTATTGTACATCAGTAAAGTGCAGGAGCCCATTTTTCCAACTAGATAAAAGTCTTATACAACCCAAGAAAACAGCTTAACCATAAATCACACTTTGTAATATCTGTGTTTGGCACTGTCATGTATTTTTAGACTCATATGTTTAATAACAAATATTTTGGCTTGTGTAGTAAGGAAAGTACAGGGGATATAATGTAGTGTCCACAAAGAATTGTGCCAATGACCTAGCATGCATAAAAACAGGACCATCACTAATCCACAATACTTTGACTCTGTTCATGTTACAGCATTGTGTATTAAAACGTGGGTAAAAACTGATGGTTACAAATGTTTATTTGTGTGTTTGTAGTTTCCTGGGGAGATAAACTGGATTGCATTTTTGTTGGGAACTGTTATTTCAACATAACGGAGTCCAGTACAGCACGTCCCCAACAACTGGAACCTCAGTAATAATAGAGCCAACACACGAAACAATAAAATGCAGAAAAATCTGAAAAAAAAACGTCCTATTAACGTTGAATATGAGCTAAATATGATATTGTAGTCCATTCGTAAGAGTGTTTTGAAGTGCTTATTTTACTATTTGAACTCTGTGAGGCAAACATACAGAATGCTGTATGCTATCTGTGAGGCTCATATGCAATTTCTTAAATCCAAATCAAATCAAAACAAAGCTTTTATGCAATGAAAAGGTTCATTAAAAAATGTAAATATACATTTCAAAACAATTCTATGGGGCAACTGTTGCCAAGTCATGATGATGTCATAGGCTCCATTCCCCAAATTCCACAGTTAGGTTTGATTTTGTGATCTGAACACTTCAAGACAAACTTCAGACAAAAAACTAAGAAAAACAGTCACAAAACTCAAGATGAGTGAAGAAGGCCAGCCGCCATACAAGTCGAGCTCAGTGTATAATGAACTCCGTTCGGAGGGACAATTTTGTGATGCAATCATCAAAGTGGAGGATGTTGAATTTCCGGTCCACAGGGTCATCCTGTGTAACTGTACGCCGTACTTCAGGTGAGTTGCTTACCTGATAATGTGAAGGACAGTTGACTGGTTTATACCTGTGAAAAATGTAATTCATGTACTTAGTCTGTGAAACAGTGCCAACAAAAAGGAACGGGTTGAATCATAAAACTTTTGTTTTAACTTCCTGTTTGCCATTTGTTTGAAAGTTGTGTTTTGATCGTGTCCTGTGAATTTTTGAAATTTGGCCATCAATTTCTGGAGCAAAGACTACTCAAATTGTTGGAACTTTTGGTACAACCCTGTCTGGATTACGACTTTGATACAGGATATTGGACTGGACTAACGGAGTTAACGAGGTAATTGCAGGCTAGCCAACACGTTACCAGGCTAACGGCTGACTGAGGAATCAGCTGAGCTGCTACCAGGGTAACCAGATAAAATGGGGCCGAAGAGGACACCGACAGCTGAGGAAGTCGAGGACATTAAAAAGTCCCTTGACTTCATAATGGAGGAAATTTCTACTATCAGGTTGCAGCAGAAAAATATCATTGAAATTGTGGAGGAGGTAAAGCTCCTCCGCATCCAAAATGCCGAAAAAGATAAAAAGATTGCATACCTGGAAAGTAAGGTCGCTGACCTGGAACAATACTCCAGGATAAACGACGTCATCATCACTGGGTCCATATTAAACCCCGGTCATACGCTCAGGCGGTGACCGCTGACAGCAATGAGGAACCTGGAGAGCTTGACATTAGCTCCACGGAACAACAGGTGGCTGCTTTCCTGCGGTCCAAAGGGATTGCCCTGGACTGTAACTCTGTCGAAGCATGCCACCCTCTTCCCAGGAGGAACGGCAACATACCGGCTATTATATTAAGGTTTGTAAATCGAAAGCACAAGATTACGCTGCTGAAACAAGGAAGAAAATTAAAAGGATCTAATGTCTTTATCAATGAACATCTAACCAAACACAACGCTGAAATAGCCAAAAAAGCGCGACACCTTAAGAAGCTGGGAAAAATCCAAGGCACTTGGACGACGAACTGCAAAATATTCATTAAACTAAACGGATCACCAGAGGAAGCCAAAGTTCTGACCATTAAAAATATGGCGGATCTCGAAAAATATCAGTGAGCAACACGATCTGGACGGCAAACAAGGTAACAGACAACCACACACTCACTTATGACACACACTGGAAGGAAGAACTCAGATACATCTGGAAGAATCAGCTGCATCAGTCAGACAGTTGCAGAATATGATCAATTGGAACTGAAAACATTTAACTATATGGATCACAATACACATGACTTGGAATATGAAATAGATCCAGACAACAACTTTTTCTCATCTAACAATAACAATTGCTGCTACTATACAAATAAAGACTACAATCAGAGGATTAAAACTGAGAATAAATTATCAATTATCCACTTTAACTGTAGAAGTCTCTATGCTAATTTTAGTCATATCAAAGAATATCTTAACCAGTTTTCACATCCATTTAGTGTCATTGCCTTATCAGAAACTTGGATCAATATGGAAAAAGGAACAGACTTTGAACTGGAGGGTTATGAATTCACATTTATAACTAGGCGAAACAAAGGAGGAGGAGGAGTGGCCTTGTATGTGGACAAATCCTTGAAATTTAATGTGGTGGAAAAGATGACGATGGTGATTGATAATGTACTAGAATGTATTACAGTTGAAATTTGTAAAGAAAAAAGTAAAAATGTAATCATTAGCTGTATATACAGAGCTCCAGGTAGTAGTATTGAGACATTTAAAGACTGGATAGAAGAAACATTTATTGAAATAGCTCGCAAAAAAGTTTTCATTTGTGGAGACTTCAATATTGATTTGCTAAACCCAAATAAACATAAAACCACTGAGGAATTTATAAACACAATGCACTGTATGAACCTATTCCCTAAAATTACTAGACCTACCAGGATTACATCACATTGTGCAACTCTCATAGACAACATTTTTGCAAATGACATTGAAAATAAGACTGTAAGTGGACTCCTGATTAACGACATAAGTGACCATCTTCCAATTTTTACAATCTATGATAGGAATTACAAGATCAATAAAATGGACAGTAAAAAAGAGTACAGATGAGTAAGAACAGAAGAAAGAATGAATGCATTTAAAAAAGATTTATTGAAGGAAAACTGGGGTGAAGTATATCAGGAACAGGACGTTAATAGTGCTTATAATAAATTCCTTAGAATATTTACATTACTGTACAATACCAACTGTCCAATAAAGCAATATAGTAGGAAACAGAAATATATGGACTGTCCATGGATAACAAAAGGTCTGCAAAATGCATGTATAAAGAAAAATGCTCTATACAGAGAGTTCTTAAGAACGAGAACTAAAGATGCTGAAATCAGATACAAAAGATATAAAAATAGGTTAACTAATATACTTAGATTTAGTAAAAAGGAATACTATAAGAAGCAATTAGATATAAATAGAAATAATAATAAAAGATTATGGGAAATCCTGAACAGTGTTATAAAATGTGGGACTGGACAAAAGAACTATCCCAAGTATTTCATTTGTAATGACCATGAAGAATACAATATGGATGTTGTGGCAAATAGTCTCAATGAATTCTTTGTAACTGCTGGACCAAATTTAGCAAGAACAATCACTCATCCTGGGAAAGCACAGGAAAAACCCGATACACTGATTGACAGAAATCCATATTCTATGTTTCTCACAGCCGTTGATGAAAATGAAGTTCTTGAAATTGTCAAAAAATGTAAAAATCACAAATCTTTGGATTGTAATGATATTGATATGATAGTGGTTAAAAGAGTCATTGAGGCTATTATAAAACCATTTACATACATCTGTAATTTATCATTTCAAACTGGTCGATTTCCAGACAGAATGAAAATAGCAAAAGTTATACCTCTATACAAATCTGGAAACAAACACCATTTCACAAACTACAGGCCTGTCTCTTTACTACCTCAATTCTCAAAAGTTCTTGAAAAACTGTTTAAAAACAGACTGGAAAAATTTATAGATAAACATAAACTACTCACTGAGAGTCAGTACGGATTCAGATCAAGCAGATCAACATCATCGGCACTATTAGATTCAATAGAATACATCACAAATTCCATAGACAAAAAGCAATATGTGGCTGGGTTATTCATAGACTTGACAAAGGCATTTGACACTATAGATCATGATATATTAATAAGAAAACTGGAACGTTATGGTGTCAGAGGGGTAGTTTTAGATTGGGTCCGGAGTTATTTAAGTGACAGAAAGCAGTTTGTGAAAATAAATGGTGGTTGCTCCTTATGTATGGACATTGCTTGTGGTGTACCCCAAGGGTCAGTTTTGGGTCCAAAATTCTTCAACTTGTACATTAACGACATCTGTAAAGTGTCCAAAGTATTAAAAATGGTTCTCTTTGCTGACGATACAAACATTTTTTGCTCTGGTGATGATCTGCAGAATTTATTGGAGGATATGACTAATGAAATAAGTAAAGTGAAGTTCTGGCTTGATAAAAACAAATTATCATTAAATTTGAATAAATCTAAACTGATGTTATTTGGAAATAGTAGTTTAAATACAAATGCAAAGATTCAAATAAATGGTGTTGATATTGAAAGAGTCAGTGAAAATAAATTTCTGGGGGTAATAATAGATGAAAAACTTAACTGGAGAGCTCACGTAAGATATATTCATTCCAAAGTATCACGAAGCATTGCAGTACTAAACAAGGCAAAACAGGTATTCGACAGAACATCACTTCATATTCTCTACTGTTCACTGGTTTCACCATACTTAAGCTATTGTGCAGAGGTCTGGGGCAATAACTATAAAACCACATTACATTCCCTTTTTACTCTTCAAAAAAAAGCAATTCGAATCATCCACAATGCAGGTTATAGGGAACATACAAACTCACTATTTTTGCAGTCTGAAATATTGAAAATTGACGATATAGTGAAATTCCAAACAGCACAAATTCTATTCAAAGCAAAAAATAATGAACTGCCAGGTAATATTCAGAGTATGTTTTTTTTTGAAAGAAGGAAGTTATAATTTAAGGGGTTTTTGTAACTTCAAAACAATGAAGGTACGTACTACAAGAAAAGGCTTTTGTGTTTCTGTTCATGGAGTGAAACTATGGAACAAACTGAATATGGAATTAAAGCAATGTCCAAACATAAAACTGTTCAAAAAGAGTTATAAAAATATGATCTTCTCGATCTATAAAGAAAAGGAAAATATTTAAATTAAGTGAATGTCTCTATTTAAAAACAAACAAACAAACAAAAAATTCATGATGTGATATTATAGTATATCAGAAATCTGTTCACTATTTTTATTACAAATTATATCAGTAAGGAAGCTGACTAAATATTCACTGATAATTTATGGCAAAGGGGTGGGATTAAATAAGTGTATACTTCTTCCCACTCCCTTTCAACATGTAAATTAATCAGAATGTTTTTTTTGTATGTAATTTGTATAGTATTTTTTTTCTCTCTTATTTCTTTTCTAAATGTACTTGTATATTGTTCACATGTTGAAATAAATTACCAAATAGAAAGACTTTGTCATGGTCAACTGACAGATACACCCAAAACATAATGCAAACATTTGCAGATTTCATTTTTACCTTCACAGAGCTCCAGATTCCACTTCAGTAAATGTGCCATTTAAAAAGCACTGTGAATCACTTGGTGATTGTGTGAAGTCTAATTGAAGTGTTTTATTAAGTTATATTAATATCTTCCCCACTGTTTGATACAGTAAGACACACCAGACTTCCTGATACTAAAAATGTTGAATTTTGTTATACAGTTATATGCTGAGCAAAAGTTTTGAGTTGCCTCTCATTTTTTTATATTTTGCTTTGAAACAGATGATTTTTTAAAAGTCCACTTGAGCAATAGTTCTCAACGTGTTTTTTTGAAGACTTGTAAAGGTTTCGTTTGGACATTTTTCACCCTTTTTAGTCCAGTGCTTGTACCCGAGGAATGGTTTTGTTTTTGTTCATTTGTTTATTTGTTTGTTAAGCCATTTAACGCTGATATATGAATCATTCAAGCATAAAAAGGACACTAAAACTCAAAGGATGAACCATTATTGTTTCTACACATAACGCATACTTAGTGTGAAGAATCAATTTTAAAGACAAATGGTAAATGGCCTGCATTTGTATAGCGCTTTACTCAGTCCCTAAGGACCCCAAAGCGCTTTACACTACATTCAGTCATTCACCTATTCACACACACATTCACACACTGGCAATGGCAAGCTACGTTGTAGCCACAGCTGCCCTGGGGCGCACTGACAGAGGCAAAACAAGGAGTAGCACGTATTTAAAAAAAGTAATGTTCTACAGCAAATGAACAGTATCTGAAAGTCATGTCCTTAAGAAAAAAGAAAGAATGCAGCAAATTCATGACACAAGACCATTTAATCCATCTACTTATCATGAAACCTCATCAGAAATGGTTTCATGGTTCATGTAAAACCTGTTAAAACCAATAAATAAATGTTAAGAAAAAAAAAGAAAAGAAATGGTTGTGGAAGGGAAACAGAGACTGTAATTAAGCAACATGCACTGGAACTTCCATAAGGAAAGGAAACAGACTGAGGTATGCCAAATTATGCAATAACTAGACTAAAGATCAGGGCAAACTGGCCTTATGGAGTTGATTTCAATATTTGTCATAGAGGTACAACAGTGAGTGTCTAGAGTTAACTTTAAAACACGGTGGAGGCTCTGTTGTGGTGTGGGACTGCATTGTGTTTGGCAAAAGCTTCATAAACATGGTGCCAATGTAATAAAGACATTGAAAACCCAACAATCAAGCGCACTAAACATGTACAAACTCTGTTTTGGAGTTATATACTCTATGGCAATATGGACTAGACATTACAAGACTATCACAGTAATCACATAGTAACACATGTAATTAGGAAATCATTTCCATTCCTGTCAACAGATTTTATATATTTATCTTACTTGTGCATGACATAGTTTATTATCTTGTTGCCTCCACACCGTTTAATATTCTCTACTCTGTCTCCATCTCTACCCTCAGGGCTCTTTTCATCCGCTGGAGCAACCCAGACAAACAGGTCTTCAACATACCTGGCTTGTCTCCTGAGATGATGGAACTCATCATTAACTTTGCATACACCGGCTCAGTTTCCATAACGGAGGAAAATGTAGTGGAACTTCTCATGGCAGCTGATCAACTCAATGCAATGGACATTGTGAAACTCTGCTCTGACTTCCTCTGGGAGCAACTGTGCCCAGAGAACTGCGTTGGCATTTGGCAGTTCACAAAAGTATGCTTATCACCCGAACTACGCGCCAAGGCCTACCACTACATCATCAGTAACTTTGAGCAGGTTGTTCTTGAGGAGGAGTTCCTGCAGCTAACTGTGGAGGAACTTGCTGACATCCTTGATAGAGACGACCTCAATGTGCAGTTGGAGACCACTGTGTATGAAGCGCTTACAAAGTGGATTAGCCATGTACCTGCAGAACGGAAACAACACCTCACCGCTCTGTTGCCCAAGGTCTATAAACTTTCATTACTACATTTAGTTTGGACTTAAATCTTCAGCATTTAGGTCATAGATTGAGTCGTTCCATCTGGGTGTAAGGATGCTTTAATATCTCAAGATGTTGCTCTTTTCAGCTGTAGCCAAACCACATTTAAGAAATTCTCTTCAAGAGCATTAAAACCGTATGAGATCTCTACACACATACTATAGAATAAATTATATTTATTAAGTATAGTTGCTAGGGCTATGACTAAAAACTGTCCCTGCTGACGAAAAGGCTAATGGTGTCTGACTTTGGTCGCTCTCTTGCTATCAATAAAAAAATTAAACAACATTAGGAGCATTATCCTAAAGAAGCTTGAGTTTACTAAAACTGATGTAGTTGAAATTCAGTGTTTTTTCTATTCTCCAAGTCATATTCTCTTCTGTCATCTCTCTGTAGGTCCGACTGGGATTGATGACGTCAGACTACCTAAAGGACAATGTGCTGTCTAGTGAGCTGGTGGGGGCCAATTCTGAGTGCCTGTCCATGATAAGTAATGCCATCTTAGACATACATGGTCTAGGAAGCAGACCCTTCATGTCTGGCTTGTGTCACCATCTTGTTCGTCCCCGCCTGCCTCATTCCATCCTGCTGGCCATTGGGGGGTGGAGTGGTGGTAATCCAACTAACGGCATCGAGGCCTACGATTGCCGGGCTAACCGCTGGGTCAACGTAACGAACAACCTCGAGTTTCCTCGTGCTTATCATGGAGCCGCCTTCCTCAACGGGTACATCTACTTCATTGGTGGCTTCGACAAGGTGGAGCATTTCAGCAGCGTCCGTAGGTTTGACCTGACCACTCGTGCCTGTAAGGTGGGGCCCATGCACTCCTGCCGCTGCTATGTGAGTGTGACTGTGTTGAACGGGTTCATCTATGCCCTGGGAGGCTTCGACGGGCATGTACGACTCAGCAGTGCAGAGCGCTATCAACCTGAAATCAACCAGTGGAGTCTTATTGCACCGATGCACGAACAGAGGAGCGACGCCAGCTGCACAACACTTAACAACCGGGTGGGTGAAGTAAAAGAGTAGCAGAGAAATAGAGTAGGGTCTCAGGCACACAGGCCTAGAGACCTGTCAGCAACCTTTGGTAACAACCAGTTGCTAGGGAAAAATGTGTACTCCTCAGCTGGTTAGGCAGTGGTTGTATGAAAGACTCTACAGATTTCTACAGCAAATAGTTTGTGAGTATTTGCAGACAAGTCAGAGTACTCCATGCAAACCTCAACAGTCTGCTTACGACCAAAGGAAACACAAGGAGGCTTGTGGTGCAACACCTTCCTGGTTACAATTTCACAGTAGTGACAGCCATCAACCTCCAGCAACCACTTGCCAACCAGTCAGGGAATACACATTTTTACAGTGAAGCGAGGTGCAAGATAGGTCACAAACTGGTTTCTGTGTTCATGTTTTCAAATTTAAAAGTATAGTTGAAAAAGTTGAAAAATATACTAATATATATCTATTTTGTTTCTAACTGATCACAAGTGCATCTTTGCATTTATGTACAGTACTTTAGTTGAGTTGACTTGTCAACTAAAATATAACAGATATTAAAAAAATTGTAAAACACATCATTATTTTATTATATTAAGATCCCAGATTACAATTATTTATCTGCATTCCTGAACAGAAAAATTAGCCTTATTGATTGAATGTTATGTTTGATTCATTTCTGGCTTTCTGACTGAAAGAAGTCCCACATACTCAGGTAAAAGTTGGGTGCATAAACATGTTTTTATGACAGGTAATTGTAAAACACACACATTTGTTATTACACATTTGTATTTTTCAGTTGGACACTTGGGTACTGAGTATCGGTCTTACTTCACAAATGATGTGGAAACATTTCACTTACAGGTAACATTGTTTCCAACTGAAATCTAAGAAATGTAAAGATATTTAATGTCCCTTTTTTGTTTTCAGATTTACATTTGTGGTGGATTCAATGGCAACGAGTGTCTGCAGACAGCTGAATATTACAACCCAGAGAGCAACCAGTGGACGATGATCAGTCCCATGAACAGCCGCCGCAGCGGGATAGGTGTCATTGCATATGCGGATCATGTCTTTGCAGTAAGACCACAAAGTAGTGCTGACACTCACGTAACATACAAATCAAATCTGTAATGTGCTTTGATCAGCAAGGCTTAACACAGATTTGGCTGACACAGAATTTTGCTAACTTTGTTTTGTATTTATCAATGATCAGATTCCTATCCTGACCACAGGTTCAGAGAAGGCATTCTTACTCATTCTATGTATTAATTTAACCGATTAATGATGTTTCTGCCTCATTTTTCTTTTCATGTTCCCCATTACCAAAATGTTGTGTCTTTAATGATTTCACTCATGATTTCACATTTCACTCAGTACAACAGAAATACTTATTCAAAACCAACATTGTCATCCTCATCGTTCCATAGAGGACATATGTTAGAGACAATTTCAAACTCATCCTGCAACACCTTTAGAAAAATGAGGGAATAAGCCAAGTGATTAGAACTCATCCTCTGGGGACGGTAGGCATTTTAGCTGTAAATTTTATCTTGCTATTTGCCTTAAAACCACTTATTTAGTTGTTTTGCAGCTGCACCCTTTGGTAAAAAGCAAAGATTTTAGTCTCACCTTCTGAGACACACTTCTTTCTTTATTTAGCTAGCTACCGTTTAGTATTTATTTTCTATTCAGACTAAGTCTCTATTCAAATAAAGGAAAAGTTATTATCAGCAGAATGCAGTGACCTTACCCTGGTGCTGACCTCAGGGTCTTTGATCAGGCTTTTAGGCCCCAAGGCCTGTCAGGGCTACTTTAATCTGTTATAGGAAGAAAGGACTGGAACTCAATGTTCCTTTTTGGACTAAAGGCAAAAGAGCTGTGAAGACATTTATACTGAAAACACAAATACTTTTTGTCGAGGGCTATTCATCTTTGTTGATAATAGCGTGGTGTGATAGACAACAGTGCTTTAATAGCTGTAGTTGAGGCTTGAGTGAAAAAAGGTCTCATACAGACTTCCACAACAGCTGGCTTCTACTTTATTTTACTTTCTCCTTTTAATTCAGAAGTCATTTTCACACACCACTGCACCCTGATCTTTTCTAGACATTCCCAACAAATGTGGGCCTGTGAGGATGCAAATACTGGGACGTTAATGGGCCTTTTTTAACCAACTTTTATGTGTAAACTCCATATAACAGCATGAGAATATGTCAGGTAGCTGTTCGCTTTATCCAGGTAAAACCCTAAACCAATCAGAGTATTTCCAGTAGTCAGATCACACCTAAGGTAAACAATCTCCTTGTATCTGCTACATATTAAGGGAAACTTTGGACAGTATTGCAACTTAATTCTTCAGTCATTTTCTGGAGTATCTGTGCAAAAACAGCTAAAGACATATAGCAGGTACATTTTCTTACAGGGGTACGGTGAAGCTGGTTACACTTACATTCAATCATTTGACCCACGTATTTACTTTTAGGTTGGTGGCTTCAATGGAAACAATCGTCTGCGCACCGCTGAGGCTTACAACCCACATTCCAATACGTGGAACCTCGTGTCCTCTATGCTGACCCCCCGCAGCAACTTTGGCATTGAGGTAATTGACGATCGCCTCTTTGTCGTCGGGGGTTTCCTCGACTTCTTCAACACTTCGAAAGTTGAGTACTACGACGCTTTAACCAATGAGTGGTATGAGGCGTGCAAAATGGAGGTTTTCCGCAGCGCCTTGAGTTGCTGTGTGGTGTCCGGACTTTGCAACATGACTGAGTACACCTTTCCTCGTGACGTCCTGCCACTTGCAAATGTGCCAGAAGAAGCAATGGAGTCAGCAGAGTCCACGTAACATCTTTAAAGTGCAGTGCTGCCATGTGTTAACATCTGAGACTCCAACATGAAGGACTGAAATAAATCTTTAGAGCATTAAACTGCTGGTGAACTGGACATTTTTTGTAGGTATCTCAAAAACTTTCAGTAGCAGAGTCTGCACTGTAGATACTGGGTTTTATTAAGAGAATGCAATTGCAACAATAACAAATTGAAAAGATTTTTTCATTCCCTGTAATGTATGGCTGCTGAGTAGCCACACCAGACATGCACACAGGGTGACTAGATCACAATAAGCCGCATGTCGGACTTTTCAACTCTTGCTAGGGAAACACAATAAGAATAAAGGGAAGTTTTCACTCCCCCTTGTTATTTCAGCTGCGGTTCTGTCTGGTAACAGTCTATAGGTTTGAGTAAGGATGTATCCATAGGTCTTTTTGGAGCACTAGCTGACAATTTATGAATCTTTAGCCAAATATCACACAAATATACTGTGTCGCTTCACACCATTTTTTCTCTTATGTGAAACTGAAAAATAACTCTATTTCTCAGTATATATGTCATCTGCTTCGTGGTATTTTCCACTATATTGCACAGAATGATATATTTGTTCATGATAAAAGCACCAACTTTATATGTACTGAGGAAAATCCAGTGTTTAGAAAGGTGGATGTCCTGCAGAGCCTGTAAAATGTGGGACATTGGTTCAAGATGTGGGAGAGGGGGGAAAGCATAAAAATGCTGTGCAGTCCCCCTTATAGAGGGACATCTGATCCCCCAACCTGCACAACATGAAGTATGAAGCAACACCGGTGTACCACAAGGCTGTGTGATGAGCCCTTTCCTCTACTCCCTCTTCACCCACGACTGCAGACCTGCTGATGGTTCCAACACCATCATTAAGTTTGCAGATGACACCACGGTGATTGGCCTCATCAGTGACAACGATGAGGCCGCCTACAGGGAGGAGGTGGATCGTCTGGCTGAGTGGTGCGACACAAACAACCTGCTGCTTAACACCGAGAAGACCAAGGAGCTCATCGTGGACTACAGGAGGAATGCTGACCCACATCCACCCATCCACATTAAGGGGACGGCTGTGGAGCGTGTGAGCAGCTTCAAGTTCCTGGGAGTCCATATCTCCGAGGATCTCACCTGGACGACCAACTGCTCCAAGCTGGTCAAGAAGGCTCACCAGCGCCTCTTCTTCTTGAGGAATGGATGGATGCAAACTGCATTTCGTTGCCCTGTACCTGTGCATGTGCAATGACAATAAAGTTGAATTCTAATTCTATTCTAACACCAGTAACACAACACCTTATGGAGGTAAACGTGTAGACAGTGATGTGCAAAGCTGTTCATAGAAACATCTTCCATCCATGGTGGTGTAATCTTTATTCTGATGCTGGATTGTTCCTGCTCCTCCCCTTCATTTTATAAACACTCTAAATCAAACTCATTCCATTATAATTTTTTTCATTTTAGGATGATGTTTTCATACAATCCTCTACATCTGCATCAAACCAGGCTTGTCACATACAACCTGCTATTAGTCCTGTATATTATTTATTTTAGGACTCCCTGTGACCTCTGTGTTGGTCTATGATAACATTACACGTATTGATGCATATACTTGTGATGCTTAGAGGAACTGTAAACTTTAATAAATGGTGCATTAAAGTTTATACCAAAACTGCGATGCTAGCTCACACATTGCTCATTGCAATTCCTGTTTTCATAGCCATTGCTATGAAAAAGTAGAATGGGAGGGAGAGCCTTCAGTTTTCAGGCACCTCTTCTCTGGAACCAGCTTCCAGTTTGGATTCAGGAGACAGACACTATCTCTACTTTTAAGATTAGATTTAAAACTTTCCTTTTTGGTAAAGCACATAGTTAGGGCTGGACCAGGTGACCCTGAATCCTCCCTTAGTTATGCTGCAATAGGCATAGGCTGCTGGGGGACTCCCATGATGCATTAAGTTTTTCCTTTTCAGTCACCTTTTTCACACAGTATGTGTTAATTGGTAGTAGGCTTTCGAGCCTATACAGCTTGGAGTAAGACAACATGCATGAAGAGGGTGATGTGGACAAAATACTCATTTGCCTAATAATTCTGCACTCCCTGTATTTGAAGATCCTAGATGACTTCCATCTTGAGTTATGGCATTCACAAGATTTTCAGAAAGCAGTGCATAATAAAAAGGCTGAGACCACAAGTGACCTCTTATCTTCCAATGTGTCATCTCCACCTCTCATCCTGCTGCTGTCATTACACTGTCTTAACACACACCCTGCCACACTTCCACACTCGCTGTGTTATTAACTTACATGACCTTTGAAGTAGAGACCTACCAAATCTTTGAACCATAACCCAACCTTCTATAGTACGCTTGTAACCAAACGGAAAAAAAAAAACCCACAACACACACAGACATGTACATGTGACACAGTGTGTCATCACACGCTGCTCTGAGCTCAGACCAAGGGCTTTTTGTTCTGATTGCTCAACAATATGACTATTCTCATGGCTCATGACAAACACTGCTCTATTTAGACTCTGAGCATGCAGTGGGCACCCATGAATGTAAACACACACAGACAAATTAAAATCACAGTGAAAGGGCGCACAAGCACACTGCAAGTAAGAAACTGCTCACCTGCATCCACAAGTAGCCAAATACATGCACACAAACCAACTCTGCCTCATCCGTGCACAAAAGTGCACACACACACACACACACACACACACACACACACACACACACACACACACACACACGAAAAACAAAAGGGAAAAAAAGAAAATTACAAGAGATGAACCTGAGTTTATCAAGGTGCATACAACACATGTGACAGATGGTCACTGGGCTCAACATGCCTAAACAGCTCAATAATAACATGTTGGCAAGTCAAGAAAGATACTACATTTGTTCAGCTCATCACACACACACAGTTCAAGGTGTGTGCATGAGGGGGAGCGAGAGAGAGAGATAAGTCTTTCTGTCTGTCTCTCTATCTCAGAATCTCTCCCTCCCTCTCCTGTCTTTCTCATCTCCGTCTGCATGGAACAGCAAGTTGACATGTTTTCTTTTTTCTCTGTTTTCCACATCACGCAGAGCTGAACAACAATATGAACTCCCATACCAGTCCTGTGGAGAGTTGACATAGCAGTTGTGGATGTTGGTTTTGCCAGCGTAAATGTTATTTCAACAATGAAGGTGCAAGTACATGAAAAGACAAGCAGAGATGTGGGGATGTTTCCGGACATTAAACATCTCACTGTGGCGCAGTGATCTGGAATTTTTTAAAATCCTGCAGGAATCGATATTTTTGGTAATAAAATGGCCTGTTGAATTTAAATGTCAAACTCTTTGACATTTGAATCACGTGGCAGAAAATTTTAAAAAAGCAGCACTTCTATCTCCAGTGGAGACACAGGTTAAATTATAAGGTGGGGCTGAGAAAGACAACATCCATGTTCTCTAACTAAATGCTGTACGTTAACTGTTAACTGTAGTTTTGGGGATAATCAAGAGAAATCAAGAATCATCATCACCTCAAAATCTATAATACATGCATCCATTCTCTTCCTCTTATCCTTTTTCAGGGTCACGGCGGGGCTGGAGGGGGGCTTAGGCTGAGAGGCAGGGTGCACACTGGACAGCTCACCAGTCTGTTGCAGGGCTAACACAGAGACAGACAACCATCCACACTCACATTCACACCTATGGACAATTTAGAATGGCCTATTAATCTAACCCCACTAACTGCATGTCTTTGGACTGTGGGAGGAAGCGGAGAGAACCCAAGCAAACATCCAACATCCAGGCAGATATTAAAAAAAACATTACTGCAGCAAGAAGTTTTGGGTTTAACGTGTTACTATAATCAAAGTACATACTTAGAAAGGATAAGAGTGTGACGGTTAAGTGCTAACAGCATCAAGTACAGAAACAACAACATTATATTGCTAACACAAAGATAGCAAAGAACCCAGAAAGACGATAAAGCTGAGTTCATGCTAATCGCAGCCCAGCACCCAGACGCTGAACTTCAACAAAGGCATTGACATACAGCCAGACTTCCATTCTCCATTTCTACCTGTGCATGTTTCTAAAGTAGAATCACAATGGCTTTAAAGTCTATTAGGGATGTTTTCATGTTGTGTTGTCAGCTTTCTTATTATGTAAACCTTAAAAGAAAGCTCTATGTGCGTCTACATTAGCAGAGAGATTTGTGGTGGTGTGTGGAACTGTAACCCAACCTTTATGTTATTAGCTGGTAATTACATGACGATGCATTTTAGGTCAATTCACGGAGTAACGAGAAAGTAATGTAACTAGTAGTGTAACAAATTACTTTCTCTTTAAGTAACATACTGCAAGAACAGTAAGAAGTAGCATGTAATACATTACTTTTTTGGAATAATGACCCCAACACTGGCAAAGGCTGTGTTAATGATGTTAGTTTAGTTAGGTTTGTTTTCACAAGCATGGATGGCTCAGAGGCACTGAACCTCATGTTGTTGTTCTAATATGAATAGGAAGGTTAGCAACACTGCACTGACTTCATTATGAATGGAGGATGGTCAAGAAAGAGGTAGGGGATAGTTCTTAGTTTTATCCTCCCATAACAGCAATTAGAGTGTAACAAGAAGTGCAAACAACTCCTCACCATCACCTTAAGTATATATATGTCAGACCTTACAGAGACTTTCCTTTACACTGAAAAAAAAAAATACACAGTGTACATCCTAAAGTATTAGCTACATGTAGATCCACGCTCAGAATTTCATCCATTTAATATTGAGAAAATATTTCACATAACAACTTATATCTACACTCTTTCATTTAAACGTGACTAGAATAGCCTTTTCTTGCGCAAGCTTTCTTGTATTTTCTCTATTATGCCTTCACTATGCACAGATGCATTCTGGGTAAACATTAGCTAGAGGTAACGCAATAATTCATGTCTTATTGGCTCATGAATCTTGTCCCCTAGCCAAAGGCTGTGTACCATTCAGCATGAAGTTGGGTAATGGCTGAACAGCCTCCACATCGCTGTCCATTCAGGCCGGTGATGAAGTTTTATAAGGCTGCTTTAGTAGTCAGTCGTGGGAAACTGCCTTAATAACCACCACTATTTCAGTTGTTGGAATGCAAACATTGTGTGACTACTTAAAAAGGTCAGTTCATTCAAATTACAATGTATTTATCACACAGCTCACGGGGACAATAAAACACCTTTTATATTATTACTATCAATCATGTCACTTTCTCTAGAGAAACAAAGATGTTGTGCCCTCTGTATAGGTCTGTATAGATCTTCCAACTTAAATTAACTCAACATCTGATATATGATCATGCAAATCTCATTATCTGCTCAAACAACTGTTTTTAATTTTTTTTTTTAAATGTCCTCTGTAGTTCAAAATGTTTATCCAAATCATCAGTGGAGTCCTTTTGTGGTTCTTCTTGTATTTGATTTGTTTGTTTGTTTGTTTTTTCACCCAACTTAGGACAAGAACTACCAAAACTAAAAATATATACGTAAAAATGATAAAAGTATTATATGTCCTTTAAGCTGGCTCATACTGGAATGGATTCACTTGTCACACATCACTTTGAAGCCGATTGCCATTTGGTTGCCTAGGTAACCGATTCGGATCTCTAATCAGCGGTATCCCGCGCTCTCATTGGTAGCAATTTCAGTCATTTTTGGCATTTCTATACCATGTCTGAATACCATAGTTAAAATGATTAACAATCAACACTAAAACACTTCTAAAGCGTTGGCAGGTTAACTACCCACAGAAAACCTTTTCTTGAGCGCTAGAAAATGATGGTTACTTTCCAGTAAACATCATTTTCCTCAAGAGGTTTTCCTCTAAGCTTGTTGTTTTATATAATTTACAACAGCTTCACGAGTCCATTTAAAAACTCGGATGCTAAAAAACATGTGGGTTGTGCTGCTGCGTGTGCACATGTACTTGTATTACCTCTACGCCATCATATTCCTGCTCCAGTGCTGTGCAGTCCTGTGGCAGTCCCAGCTGACTCAACCATCGGGAAATAGACTGATGCTTCATGGTGACAGATCAACCACACAGATGCACGCAGAGTTGAGTCTTTCAGAGACTAAAACACAATTTTTTAAAAAAAGATTGAGAGAGAGAGAGAGAGGGAGAGAGAGAGAGAATATGTGTTTAATGAGCAGTTAAACATATAATACAATAATACAATTAAGTTGCAAATTTTAACACTACAAGTTGCCTATTTCAGTGTCGGATTTGGTGCTGTATGCAGTTTCTCACACATACACTAAGATTAATCAGTGTTTCTCTGCTTAGTGACCTTGTGTAACTAATGGCTCTGGAATTTGCCAATTAATTATGAGCTGGACTGAATGGTGCAAAAGACTCGCAAACTATGATAAATATTTACCAAACTAATTTCTGTGTGTGCCTGGATGATATCCGTCTGTATCTGTATGATATTAAACTGACAACTTTTCTTCAGTCTTACTCTTTATCATTCTAATGAGCTGTTAGCAGTATCGCTACAGGACACCCCAGAGCGATGATGTCTCAATCTTAACTGATACTGATAATGCAAATCAAACTGTCTGTGCCTGTGCTGCCAGGGCCAAGATACACCCTGAAATCATTTTAAAAAATGAACATGATACTGGGGAATAACGCTGATATAACCAAAACGCCCTTACCGATTACCACCACACATCATTTTATCTAGAAGCCCAAGCTAACATTCACACATGAGCACAAGTCAAACATATAGTCAAACATAATAAAATGCATTCAGAAAGTATTCGCTTCCCTTGGATTTCAAATTTTCTTATTTTGGAGCCTTTCTGGTAACCTGTGTTCAGAATCACTCAATTCAGAATAACTCAAGAGCTCAATAGGAAACATTTGACTGATGAACAGTGAGTAATCGCTCTCTTTGCTGCACATCATTACGCTTTTTCTTTTTGAAAGCTAGTATCATTGTGTATCATCTGTGTGATCATATTATTTATACATTGTGTCATGTAGGTGGCAGAGTACATATGGGGTGGTATTGTGTTTCATGCATGTCTGTGTGTGTGAGTGGTGGCATGTCACATATAAAGACAGAACATCTAACAGCTTGTCAAGCAACGACGGAGTGACTGAGCACACGCAGCGACCCCCACCCACCCCAACCAATCACATTAAGTGACGTTATGAGGATTTACATTTTATCAGTGACGTCCCCAAAGGTTGTCAGAACCTACCAACATCAACCAATGCTGGGATCCATCATCCATATTAATCTAACCTGTGTGTGCCATTATATAGATTAGAGAATAAGAGTCAGTCACGCAGTATAGGGACTCCATTCAGTGTCTAACACTATTTCCAGTTCAGCCCAATAGAGGTCATTTGAGAGAGTAATCTCTGTATATTACTCACCAGCATATATACAGTACATACTCTACACAGTGTATATTATAGGCATCAGAAAAAATATTCACTCCTCCTTAATCTGGATACTGAAGGAAGTTAACTACTGAAGGGATAGAAAAAAATAAATACTACATTTAAACACATTTTGCCTCACCTTCATCCAGCTATCTGGAGACAGGAGGGTTGCATTTCTAATCTGCTGACAACCAGTAATTAACTGTAAGTAACAATGTCAGGAATATTTATGTTTATTTGAATGTGACTTATCTGTTTGACTTAAGTTTGACTTATCTGACTGTTTTAATTCGCTTAATGCGCCTTATGGTCCAAAAAAATACAGTGATAAACTCCAAAAACAACTGATTGTACGTTTAAGGCTTTTTGGATACGTCAGCAAACGTTAACACTGAGTGTATTTTTTCATTTGTGCAAACATCATATATAAAAAAAAAAATGCTGTCAATAAAACTAGCCAATACTTATTTGATCCGGATATAAAATTCTCTATATGGCCATTAACTTACAGTGAAAGCATTTCTGTGCAAGCTCACCTATTCTCTCTCTCTGTGTGTGAGTGCACATACATACACAAATGCACAGTCATTCACTTTACTGTCCAATTTCATTATGGTATTATACTATCCCTGCAAACACACACACTAATATAACTAATCTCCGTACATTATTTGTGAGTTGATCCATCAAGCTGTATTGTTTTCCTAAACATTACTCCAAGTCAATTTTATGAGTACAACTGTGCCACACAATGCAACAAGACACTAATGATGATTAAAGTCAGTAAAGGACTTGTATCACAAAGTAGCCCTATAGCATCTACAGACACAGCAAACAAATTATCTAAATGGCAGAGCTTCAGCTTGATACCCCATTTACTGAACACTAAAATCATCTTTGTGACAGCTGGTAGAGAAACAAACAAAATATGAGACACGGGAAAAAGGTAGACAGTCATTATTCTAATGAAAGCCACTAATACTGGCCACAGTGCTGTTGTTTTGGTCGTCCTTTACACAGATGTGTAGTTAATGTAATGTTTTTGTAAGGTTTTATGGTAAAACTGACATTTTCTAAGGTTTAACAAAAATGAGTAATGAGTACTGGGACGCCACGTTTTAAACACTAAATACATAAATACACACATATTCTGACTCACACACCTTATTACACTTTGGTCACAGGTAACTGGTCCAGTCATCCAGTTTATGATACATTAGCAGACAATCCAGAGGCTTAAAACTCGTTGAGAGTTTTTTTTTTCTAAAACCGCATTATGAGATCACTAGCATAAGCTTTTTAAATTTGTTCTCAATTTTAATCTACTTTTCTAGCATGCCTTATGTGAAGCAACTCGCAAGAACAAACAGAAATTGATCTAAGTGAGGTTCACAAACTGTCCATTTCACTTTCGCTTGTTAACAGATCGAGAAAGGTCGAAGTTACATGGTTACTATAAAAATGTGCCATCCAGTCTTGGAAATTTAATGACTGGGTTAACTGAGCTTGTGCAGTACAAGGATGCTAGTGAACCAGTGTTGGCCACACCCTGTCTACTACTGATATCAAGACCTTTTCACTGCATCTTTCAGCCAGATGCTTCGTGTAACAACTGAGTAGCGTAGACTATTGAACAGCTGTATATCATTTTAAAGTGTTGAGGCTTCTCCCAGATATTGCGAGTGGTTTATCTCATAAAGATTTTACAAGGCTCCACATGGCTGCTGGAAGATAACAGAGTCTTTCCAGATGATCCCAAAATCTAGGAACAAATCTGAAAACTGTGGTGGAGGTTTAAGGGAGTTGGATAAGTTGGGGGAAAAAGTCATATATTGCATGCCCTTCTTGCCTTCATAAGGCAGTTCGATAGAGATGACAACAACTGGGCAAAGAAAAAGGTCTCATCAGAAATTTCTGGGATGTCTTTTCTACATTTTTCTTTAATATACAAAGAATGGGATCTGCTAGCATATTCCCAATAGAGCTGCCAGAACATAAAAGCTCAGAAGAAACCAGCACATGAGTACAAATAAAGTGAGCAGTAAAGAATCATACAGGAATTTCCAGTAGAACCAGTCAACAAGTTCACCATCAAGAAAACTACACTCTGTCCCTTGAGAGTTCTTCGTCCTCTCCTCTCCACTTCCTGTTGGTTTGACCTCAGCTGTTTCCCATGACCACATTTCTCTGGGGCGCTGTCACAGCATGCATTTTTATTATAGCATATAAATAGACTCCCTTGCTGTATGATCTAAAGAGGCCAGGCTATTTGATAGATACTTACCGAATACCACAGCAGCTATGGCAAACAACAAATTCAAAGGCCAGAGAAGCCAAGACAGCATTAGAGGACAATTTCCCTTCCCCCCCCAGCCACTGTCTAAAGCCTGTATTGGCTGCCTTTTATGGTCCAAGGGCATCCATTTTGCCAATCACATTAGACTGACACAATCCAACCAATTGAATTAAGCTGCAAAAATAACATCAGCATCACCACCAAGGCAATTCCAGCTCCTGTTACTCAGCATCGCAGCAAAGTGTTTGATTATTTTAAATGAAGGGCACTGTGCAGAGAGAAGATGTTTTCCCCTCACATAGAACAAAAGGCCAACATTCCAGGTGGCAGGTAAGGTTTCTTCACGTTTGTCTGCTGAAATGCATCCACCAATTTCAGCTCACTTTGCACATTTTTCAAATGTCATACTCTTTATGCTACTGTGCTATTAGCTGGAAAAATGCAAAAACAACTGGGGGAATTTTAGTTTTTTTTAAAAAGGGTGGGGCCACTTATAGAAGCAATACATAGCAAGAGACATAATCATAATAATGAGGTATTAAAACAAACTTTTGCTATTATAAAAAGGAAAAGAAAACCTTATTTTTCATATTGTTTCTATATGGTGTGCTATTTGTAAAACACCTACCCTTAGTTATGGTAATGCGTTACTGGAAGACAAACAGTTGGACCCAGGCAGCTCCCATCTTTCAGTATTTATTGTAAACTCAAACATGCAGTCATTTGCAACTGGAAATTATCACAGATGGCAGATCCAGCCATCTAACAGAACTGATTCCCCCATTTCAAATTACACACCACGCATGCATCTTTTCATTACTGATCTCAGCTGCTTGCCAGCATTGCTTTGCATCACTGCAGCTCAATGCAGGGTACATTTGCAATACTTGGGCTTTGCAGGGCTTACCTGGCATAAATGTCTGCAGCACATCAAAAACCAAGTAGAAAAACCATACATCTATAATGTGAGCACCATAAACACCAATTTACTCGCTTTGAATGTGTTCACTGAAACTTGAACTGTGCACTGAAATGCAGTCAACATTATAGTTAGTCAAAAAACTCCCCGACCTCTTCAGAGGTGTGAAAATAAATATGTGAATGATGTGGAATATCATTTTCTCCCTGTGGTAGGAGAACAAGTCTGAAGCCGCCTTCAAAACATGTTTATCTGTAGGTTACAGTAACTATAGAAGCAGAAGAAATATAACAGATGAGGAGAAGTCAATGAGTTACCATAGTAGGACAAAATCAAAAAACCTTTCTTGTTGCTTGTTCTCCTCTTAGTCTGCAAAAATACTTTTGAGTCTCTCCCTTTTCACTTTATTTTCTTTTTGAAAAACTTCTTCTTTTCCATCTACTTCCCCTCTCTTCATTTTCTTTCATCATCTGTGTTTTCCTCATCCTCCTCACTTCATGTTTGTGCATCCTTTTCATTTTCAGCTGTCCTCCCTAAGAGAGTGATATTATACCCCTTATGTCAAACTGAGTGATCTATGACCCCCAATAAATTATTCATGAGCTCCGGAAGTAGGAAGTAATTAAGGAAGTAATAAAAACATGATATTCATAAAAATATGATATTCATAAAAATATGATATTCATAAAAAATATGAAATTTATAAAAATATGCTAGTTCATAGCTCATTGCTTTTTTCCCCCTAAAAACAACTAATTGATTATTTAGATACTTTCTTATATATTAAATAGCATTCTTTTATTTTTTAAGCCATTAAAAAGTTTTTACTTTTTTATGCTCAAAAAACGCCATCTGGTGGCGGGTCAGTGTGTGTGCGCGCGCCCGCGCGCGCCCGAGGCTGTGTGTCTGGGTGCGCGGGGGCGCGCCCGTGTCTCCGGACCGTGCTAGCAGAGTGAAGCTGACCCCCCACCCACTTGAAACGTAAAGGCAAATAGGCGGAGCGGTTAGTGCTACGTTTGTGCAGATTTGTGCAGGTAAAATTAGCGTTTGTGCTGCTACGGTTTCCGAGATATTAAACTTTATTTTATAGGTCATTCAAAGGTCACCATCCCCCCAGACTGCTCCAAAACGGGCCAAAATGGTCTACTTTTTTAGTGCTACGTTTGTGCTGATTTGTGCAGGTAAAATTAGCGTTTGTGCTGCTACAGTATCTGAGATATTAAAAGTTATATTTTTTGCTGATGACATCACCATCCCCCCAGACTGCTCCAAAACAAACCAAAATGGTCTACTTTTTTAGTGCTATGTTTGTGCAGATAAAATTAGCGTTTGTGCTGCTACGGTTTCCGAGATATTAAACTTTATTTTATAGGTCATTCAAAGGTCACCATCCCCCCAGACTGCTCCAAAACGGGCCAAAATGGTCTACTTTTTAGTGCTACGTTTGTGCTGGTTTGTGCAGGTAAAATTAGCGTTTGTGCTGCTTCTGTTTTAAAGATATTAATGAAAATGTAAAGGTCAACCAGCCCCCCCACATTACCCAAATCCAACAAAAGTGGTATCAAACGTTTGTGCTACGTTTGTGCTGGTTTGTGCTGCAAAGATTTTCGTTTGTGCTGCTATCATTTTAAAGATATTAATAACAATTTCTAGAGGTCATCAGAGGTCAACCAGCCCCCCCACATTAATTAAATCAAACAAAATGGGTGTCAATCAACTGTGCTACGTTTGTGCTGGTTTGTGCTGCTAAAATTTTCGTTTGTGCTGCTTCTGTTTTAAAGATATTAATGAAAATGTAAAGGTCAAAAGGTCAACCAGCCCCCCCACATTACCCAAATCCAACAAAAGTGGTATCAAACGTTTGTGCTACGTTTGTGCTGGTTTGTGCTGCAGAAATCCCACAGTGCCAGACGTGTTCCGCTGCTGAAGCCAGTGCATGTCCAGGCCCGTCTGAAGTTTGCCAGAGAGCACATGGATGATACAGCAGAGGATTGGGAGAATGTCATGTGGTCAGATGAAACCAAAGTATATCTTTTTGGTATAAACTCAACTCGTCGTGTTTGGAGGAAGAAGAATACTGAGTTGCATCCCAAGACCACCATACCTACTGTGAAGCATGGGGGTGGAAACATCATGCTATGGGGCTGTTTTTCTGCCAAGGGGACAGGACGACTGATCCGTGTTAAGGACAGAATGAATGGGGCCATGTATCGTGAGATTTTGAGCCAAAACCTCCTTCCATCAGTGAGAACTTTGAAGATGAAACGAGGCTGGGTCTTCCAACATGACAATGATCCAAAACACACCGCCCGGGCAACAAAGGAGTGGCTCCGTAAGAAGCATTTGAAAGTCCTGGAGTGGCCTAGCCAGTCTCCAGACCTCAACCCCATAGAAAATCTGTGGCGCGAGTTGAAAGTCCGTGTTGCTCGGCGACAGCCCCAAAACATCACTGCTCTCGAGAAGATCTGCATGGAGGAATGGGCCAAAATACCAGCTACTGTGTGTGCAAACCTGGTAAAGACCTATAGTAAACGTTTGACCGCTGTTATTGCCAACAAAGGTTATGTTACAAAGTATTGAGTTGTATTTTTGTTATTGACCAAATACTTATTTTCCACCCTGATTTACGAATAAATTCTTTACAAATCCTACCATGTGGATTCATGGATTTTTTTTTTCACATTCTGTCTCTCACAGTTGAAGTGTACCTCTGGTGCAAATTACTGACCTCTGTCATCATTTTAGGTGGGGGAACTTGCACAATCGGTGGCTGACTAAATACTTTTTTGCCCCACTGTAAGAACTAGTCCACTTCCCATATTTTGAACCTGTCTGTTGCATGGTACTTTGTTATTCCTTTGCATCCTACTGATGTTTAACTGAATAAAAATTGTTTGGGAGTCTGGAAGCATCTTGTACTTTTATATATCCTTTGAGCATAATTGACTCAGGAATGGCTCTTCCTGCTTGGTAATGCTAGTCTTAGCAAGTCTGATGTGAATTGAAGAACCTGCAACTAAGCATCAGTAAAGTGGGGAGTTGGTGCTGGATTTCACAACTTTTATTGAAGTTGCTTTTTTTTTCTTCATTTAAAATAAAATAAAATAAAAAAGACACAATAGTTACTTATACAGCGGAATTGCAGCTTTCAACCAGAAAAACCTGTTTTATGAGTTTGCAGTGACCAGTGCCATATTCTGAAGTATGCTTTTGTAGTCTGCACTACATCAGTTTTGTTTTCATTTGTTTTCCAAAAACTGGAAATGAGTCTTGAACTTGAGAAAAAGTTAAAATTCCTGTCAACATCCACAAACATATGTGAAAAGTAGAAAATTAGAAGGTGATGCATTTGTACTGTACGCAGCATTTCACTCAGTGTTGCTGTGATTTGCTTTTTCATTGCACTGCTGGCAAATTTTCAATAAATCAATTCTGGCAACCATCCGACTTTCCTGCTGTCTAACAAAAATGCTTGTTAATGTCATTAACAATAATATTTAACACTAAATTACACAGAAATACGTTTTTGCACATTTTGCGGCATGTGTAAATAAATGACATTATTAGGAGCTAGGCTACTTCCAGGCTATTTTTTTAAAAAAGGACACATAAACCTTTGTAAACATAAGAACCATATGACACAGCTATAGCCGAACATTTTTTCCAGTTTCTACATCAACAGCTAGTTAAATTAAAAGTGTTTTCAAATGTAAAATGAAATCAAATAAAATGAACCAACATTTTTTTGGCTTTTTCAAAAAAAACTTTATTACATTAGGTATTTTTTACAATATAACAATCTTCCGGGCATCTTCCTCTTATAGTTTAGGTGGTCCAGCAAGTTTCCATCCCTCCATCTTGCCCACTTTTGTAAAGAAAGCCAGTGTTCCAAGACCCAGGCACGCAGATGTACCAGTTATAGCACTGTGAGCTGGAGACACACACACAGACACAGCACACAGTATGATTTTAATTAGGCAAACCAAATGCTACTGTAGAACTGCAGAGACATTTTCTCTGTTACTGAACAGAATCTAACAGTATGTATGATCTTGTTTTCCCCTGAAGGAAATCAGTTGTCCAACATGCACAAACATTTGACCACACAGCACATTATTAATGTCTTTGAAAAGCAGCTTAGAGATGGTGGTGACTCAAAGTGGAGCCAATGAGCATCGTGAAGGGAATCAATAAGAGATATTGATATTAGAATCAGAATCGCTGAATTCTTATCAGTTCCCATCCCCACTGTGACTTTAAATGAAAAATGTTCAGAACAGATTTAATTAGCCATAACAAGCCGTCTACCATCATCACCTGTTAGTGATGATAAGAGTCACTGCAATTCCTAAACTTCTCATTAAGCAGCATTTCCTCAAGCAGCAGAGCGGAGTTTACACAAAGAACTGGGACTTACTCTAAGATTTAAAGAAAGTATACAGAAAACATATCTTTAAATTCTTGTGAATTTTATATTTATATATTCTTCATACTGGCCAATAAGGGGTTTTTCTTTTGGCCACAATCCATTGTGCTATAAGAAATAGTGCAGAAGGTCCACAGCTGTGATTCTCAGCAATAAGTAACACAAAAAAAAGGGACTGTTTGAAACTTATGCAGACGTAGTAAGTATGATCAAGTAAAATGTCATTTAGAATTACACTCCAGTGCAGTCCAAGTTCATTTTAGTTATACAGCTGATTATTATTGTGGCACATTAGCACAAATATGCTCTAAAGAGTGTAGTGTGTTAATTGCACATCACACTTTTTATTTAAAAAGGACTAACTTTTGTTGTGTTCCTGAAAAAAATAAATAACATTTTGAATTCTTGTCTAGTCACATCTGTCAGGACTGATACTTACTTCGTGCTCCCAAAAAAATCCCCGAGGCACAGCCGCCGATAAAATAATTCAGCGGGTCGTCTGGAGCTTCACGGGCCTGAGCACTGAGACATGTTGTCATTCCAAAGATGGCTCCCATGGCAGCTGAAAACAGGAAGACAATTTCCCTCATTATTTCAGTCATCCAAAAAAAAGAAAAAAAAATTATGGGATCCAAAGATCAGCAGCTAAAACAGCTAAACCCACTACAGGACTGAACATAGAAAATATATCCTTGTTGTGTACTGCAAACTAGAGCAGGCGATATGACCAAAAATATTTATCACGATATACATTTGAAAATTTGCGATAACGATACAATTGACGATATAATTGACACTAGACAAAATACTTTACAACTCCACAACTTTATTAGTGCAAAAAAAATCAATGTATTTTCACTTAAACAAGCAGCTGCTTTTTTATGTGCATTAAAGTTATATAAAAAAAAAAAATCTAACAGTGCAAATGCAAATCCTTGCTGACAGTTTAACCAAAAGGCATTTCCAGTGGAAATTGGCCGACATATCCTCAGCATAACCATGTAGAATATCCACAAAATATAAAAAGAAGTCTCTCACACTCACACACACACACACACACACACACACACACGGTAATATTATGTTGAAGCACAGTACGTATCACTCCGCGAGGCTCCTGCCTACGGTAGCCGTAATGCTCCGACAATCCATCAAGCGGTGCGGCTTTGTAGCTTAGCAAAGTTGTACAAAAACATTTCAGATTTTCGAGCGTCGTGTATGACAAAATCGTTTCGAGGTCAGTAAACACAACCAGAATTCATACATAAGGCACACGGGATTATAAGGGGCACTGTCGATTGTCAGAAAAAGCAAAGGATTGATTTTAAGTGTGCCGTATTTACCAAAAAACACGGTAATAACGACGGCCCGCTAGCATGCTCTACCAAAAATAGTGCTTTGTTGTGTATCTGACGGACGAAAGCCAAACCAGTTCCACACCACTGAAGTTGCAGCTTTTTCACAAACCAATTCTGGTTCATCCGTTCCATTCAACGATCCGCTTTCGCCCTTCTCATACACCGTGGTTTTTCCACGATGTGCGTATGAAAACAAAGGCACAACGCATGTGCGTTCTACCCATATTCTATCGCGATATTTAATTTTCTTATCGTTGCCCAAAATTACACCGGTATTACCGTGAACGGTATGATATGGCCCAGCCCTACTGCAAACCTGAGATTGAATTTTTGACCATTCCTCCAGAAGCGCATTTGTAAGGTCAGACAAGACCTGGCTCGCAGTTTCTGCTCTAACTCATCCCACAGCTTGTCAGGTTGAGTTGAGGACTTTGTCCAGGCCAGTTAAGTGCTTCCATGCTAAAGTCGCTCATCCGTGTATTTATAAAACTTTGCTTTGCGCACTGGTGCACAACTGGAACAGGAAGGGGCCATCCCCAAACTATTCCTACAAAGTTAGGAGCATGAAAACGCCCAAAATTCTTGTATGTTGAAGCATTAAGAGTTCCTTTCACTGGAACTAAGGCGCTAAGCCGAGCTCTAATGACTGAATGAATGAATCTAATGATTATTCTATCAGTTAACTGGATAAGAAACACCGGTGTTATTAAGAGCATTAATGAATATTCAGCTCCATGTTAAACTATGAGACCATCATCATCACTGCTGCTGCTGCTGTTTAACAGTCTTTTTGCTGAAACTCTGGGGTGTGTGTATGCGCTCAATGTCAAACTTTTTGATATTTATATGCTGTTCCTAAATACGTTTGTATGCAGGTCTGTTTTCAGTCGAAAATGTGGGTCAAACAGTCGCGTTTAACACGTCGGCACGCTACAGAGCCGTGTATTAAATGAAGCATCGAAGCAAAGAATTTGTCTTATGGATGTTTTTATAATTGAATTACTCGAATTAGTCAATGAATCATTGCAGCCCTAATACCACCAACCATTGACTGTCGACTATTTATCAGTGACCGGCATCCTATCACGGTACCACGCTGGAATTCACCGAGCTCCTGAGTGTGACCCATTCTTTCAAAAATGTTTGCAGAAGCACTCGGGATGCCAGAGTGATGGATGTTACACACCGTTGGCCATGGAAGTTATTGAAACACCTGAATTCAACTATTTGGGCGGGTGAATACTTTGGGCAATATAGTGCATTTTTACTTTGGCCATAACTTTTATGATTTACAAACCTATAAGAAAATGAATGAATGAATGAATGAATGACCTTTTAAGGCTGTGTTTTCAGATGGCATTTCTGCACTAGAAAAATAATTTACTGTTGTAAATTCAATTAGTTAGTCAAAGAAGTGACGATATTGAGTGCAGTGATGTTCAAGGAATTAAAAAACAAAACCACAAAAGTTGTGTTCGGAGGGTTTTTTGCACTTAGAATTTTATTGCCATCAGGGCAGCGCGTCACACTAGGGCTGCATGATTAATCGTTAGAAAATCGCGATCTCGATTCATGCTTATGTGCGATCTCATTTCCTAATGACAACGATTTAAAAAAAAAAAAAAAAAATCCGGGACGTAATCTGCATGAAAACAAGCGCTCACTCTTCCTGCTCAACAAATGACAAGGGCGGAGCCTTATACCAGTGATACAGAAGCTGTGCCGTGTGATGCTAAAATTAGCAGGGGAAAAACAACGGAGAGCACGTCAGGGATGACGAGAAAGTGACAGGAGAAAATCCGTCCCGGTCAACCACCCAAACATCAATAACGGGAACCTTATACAGCGCTTCCCTATACCCGTCGAACTCCCGCAGGCACAAAGAAATTACGGAGGCTATCACTTATCACCTGACCAAAGATATGGCTCCCATCAAGACTGTGCAAAACGAGGGATTTTGGAAAATGATCAACACCCTAGACAAACGCTACACAGTGCTGTCCCGCAACTATTTTTCTATTGTTGCACTACCTGCTCTTAGAGCTGGGCGATAGAACGATAACGATATGTATCGCGATATAACTTTTACTCGATAGAGAAATTAAGCTATCGCGATAGACTTCGCCGCTCTTGTCCTCTTTAAAAAAAAAAAAAAAAGGTCAGCCGATCCAAATTAAGTAGCGCAGAGCCGAACCAATCACAGCCGCAGCGTCACGTCGCGTGACTTGTTACGTACAGCACAAGTGCCAAGCCGCACGTGTGTTTGTTTGGGAAGCAGCCAGCGGGTAATGGAGCCAGCGCATAATGGAGGAAATGAGTGTGCCGACTAGAAAAATCAACCGAGCGTGACCGAAGAGAAAACAGATGATGGTTCCAATGCCGGAGAGATTGTCGAACGGAAGAGCCAAAGAAGGTCCGTAGTGTGAAGGTATTTCGGCTATTTCAAGTCTGACAAAAAACAGAGTAGCCACTGTAAATTGTGCCGAAAGCAAGTGTGGAAATACAATAAACTGGTGCATGCGTCACACTGTGCGCCACGTTATTGTTTCGGTGAAATGAATTTCTACAATACTGTTAATTCTACTCTCTGCAGTGTTTAAATGCTTACATATACACACAGTTACTGTCCGTCCACACATACGACTCGGTTCTGCTTCTATGCCCCAGCTTTGTTTACTTTTTCCCACCGAGGCTTCTAGACTTCTGATTGGCCAACATTTCTGCACGGTTAGGAATCTAGCGCCACCTGCTGCTTTGGCATGTTCATAGCAGCGTTTTCCTTCATTTCTGCCTTTATGTGTGGACGGGATTATTTTTTAAAACGAAAACGGAAAATCTCCGTTTTCAAAAATACCCGTGTACGTGTGGACGTAGCCTCAGTCTCTGACTGGAAGCGCTAATTCGTCATTCGGCTTTTGTCAGACTAAAGTAACTGTTAAAACTGTTTGAAAAGTTAAGCTATACAACAAGGAGAGATTGAGAATTTCCTTTTAGTTCTCAGTTTATTTGATATTGACAAAAGTTAGTCAATCTTGTCTGTTCTTCTGTAAAACAAACTAAGATTTATTTTTAGAATTAATATTTTGTTTCTAAGTGGAATTGACAATTTAGTCTGTTTCGTTTGTTCTATTTTGAAACTTAAACGCTTTAGCGGCTGCCTTTTGTGTAGTTTGCAATATTTGCCTTTATTTATCTGAAAAAGTCTCATGTTCCTTAAGTACATCTACCCTATTGAACTTATTATGGGAAATAAATATTTAAAAACAAGC
This sequence comes from Maylandia zebra, assembly GCF_041146795.1. Taxonomy (NCBI): domain Eukaryota; kingdom Metazoa; phylum Chordata; class Actinopteri; order Cichliformes; family Cichlidae; genus Maylandia; species Maylandia zebra. The sequence continues at coordinate 16,132,913 of NC_135183.1, forward strand.
TGCTGATTATTTCACATTTCACTTGTGAGCAACGGCACATTTAAATCTTACAAATATAGTTATTTGGCTTATATCGTGATAGATATCGTTATCGCCTGAAATGAAAAAAACATATCGTGATATGAAAAAATCTCACATCGCCCAGCTCTACCTGCTCTATACATGCAGTGTCGAGCAACGGTGGAGACGGAATTTCAAGCAGTACAACATTTTGTGGCAACCACAAAACGTGAGACATTTGTTGTTTTTATGTTTATTTATTGTTTTTATGTTCAGTCTCAACTGTTATGAAGTTGATGTGCAGTTAATAAGTGCAATAAATATTTATACTGGAAAAGAAAATCGTGAGAGAATCGTGATCCCAATTCTAAGCCAAAAAAATCGTGATTCTCATTTTATGCAAAATCGTGCAGCCCTACTTCACACAATTATTTAAAGTATGGAATCATAGAAAATCACTGTGTATAGATAAAGAACCTTACTCAGTCGTTGTTGATGATAATGTTATCATCATCATCATAATTATTACTATTATCATTATCACTACCTGTGAATCATTACAAAAGTGACGGCAATTCCTAATCTTCCCAGTACTAAAGAAACTGGAAAAATCTCAGTGCTTCTGACCTTAAGGAGTGGAGTTTTCAGACATGCAGACAGATTTAACATAAACCACATACACTGAAGTTCTTGTGGAGTTTTGAATGACAATACATTTACCCATGGTAACTGTTGAGTTGGTAGCCCTCTGTAACGCTGCCACTGCAGAGTCAGGTTGGAACGCCACTATGTGATAAGCTGAACCAACCAGCCCTGAAACACACAAAACAAACAAATTAAGAAACTTTAGAAAAACAAAAAAAAAGTCAGTTTTGCTGTAGGGCTGACAATCACAATCACTTTAGACCAGCTGGTATGAAGGAGTTTTTAAATTGACAGCAACTTGTATTTATTTATAATCAGTTCATTCTGATCACTCCCAGTGAAAATATTCTGCTGCCGTCTTTTTCTTAGTGCTGCAGTCTCTAAACCATACATCATAGCAGGTCTCACTAAAGTCTTGTAAACCTTCCCTTTCACCTTTGTGAAATCCTTCTGTGACAAATGACCCCTGACACTCATCTTTCCACCCTGTTGTACTGCGTGTTTTGCTGTTATCCTCTCCGTTACTTTCACCATAGAGGACCTCTTAGAGATTGGACGTTCCTCTGGGTATTTTCCCCTGGTTTTCATCGACCCTGACGACCTAACTGAAATTCTGGTTGGAGGTGCAGCAGCACGCCACTGCCCAAGATGCAGACGTGGCCAGCGCACTGGTTCGCTCATCAAGCTGCGCCAAGGCTCCAGAGCGGTTGCTTCGCTCATGGCCGCAACCTCGTCTCGGTCCCTTGTATTTCTACCTGTTGTTAAATTGCAACAAATAAAATATCTTTATAAAACATGTTAAGTGGCTAAAAAAGATTTATTAGAATATAGAACACGGTCATTAAGATCAGAGGTCTCAAGGAATTAGCAGTATTATATTAGCAGAAGACGTTTGAACTGAAAAGGAAAGTGGATGACGAACGCCGACATCGGAAAGATGGACACTGCTGTATTTCTTTGTTGAGTTGGGTGTAGGTGATGTGCCTTTTAGGTAAGGAGAAACTTGCTATTCTGAAGGAATATAATCTCAAGCGTCATTATGCGACTAAACATGGAGAGCATTATGGAAAGAACAAGGGAGAGGAGAAAATGAGCCAAACAGCTACAAAGAGGACTACTATCCCAGCAAGAACTTTTCCACAAAGCCAGTAAGGACACTGATGCTGCCTTCAAAGCAGGTTATGTGATTAGTCAATTAATCGCTAAGGTAGGGAAGCCATTCAATGAAGAGGAAGAAAGAAAAAAAAAGTTTGTTCAACAACGTTGCTGTCGGCAAACAACGTGGCAGAGCGGAATAATACATTATCAAGTAATATCTATGAACAAAGGTCGAAGTTTCACTGCCACTCCGTGGCGCTTGATGAAAGTACTGACAATGCTCAGCAATTTTCATCAGAGGTGTTGATCATTAGTTTGAGGTGACAGAAGAAATGCTGAGTTTGTGTCCCATGTATGGCCCAACCAAAGCTAGAGATATGCGTCAGCAGCTGAGCAGTTTGGTGTGGCATGAAACAGACAGAGCACTGTCCAGCTTTTTGCAGACCCCTTCTCAGCTGATGAGCGTGTCCCCAGCATGCTGCAAAATGAACTTACTGACTTGCGGTGCAACAGTGAACTGAAAACTAAGTTCCGAGAGGCACAGGGAAAAGCAGACCAGACTGCAAAGTTTCTGAGAGTTCCCTTCATCCTTGCAAGAGCTGTCCAGAGTTTTCAGTCGTGTAATGCCCCTTTTTGGAACCGTGTGAGAAACTGGTCTTGACAGTGAACTTTAATAAAAGCAAGTACAGTTCAAGGCTTGTTACTACGCAAACACTCCAGAGGGCTTCCAATGAGATGACAGTGCCAGCAGTGGTCGCCAAGTCATTGAAGTTTGAGACCTGTGAGTAAGATGGTTGCGAAACAGGTCATTTCTATATTTTATATGTAGCCCCTTCGTAAGTCACGTCGTCAAAAGCCTATTTACCAATATAAGCAAAAATATTACAAACACAGAAACATCGGCAATCATTTTTTGGGAGATTACGACCTGGTTATTCCACAAAGCATGTGTGCGTCAACCTATTAGTTGAGCATGGCGCTATTGTCACGGTCGTTGGTTGTTCGTGTAGTCTAACAAAACAGTCACGTACAGACTTCATATTGACCGTGTCTGATTTTTGTATCGAGGAAACGCTATGGCGCCATGTTCATCTGTATTGTTTCATCGCCCATTACTATCTCAAGGTATTCTAGGTTGTAATTTAAAAATCTTACAGTACTGGTTTACGTGATTATCTGCTGAGCTGAAGCAAACGCACCGCTAACTAAATAATTCACTGAATGTTTGTATTTTAGGAAACCCAGGTCCATCCTTTAGCAAAAGCAAACCTAGCCGTATGTAGCTTGCTAGGCAATCTTAATCTGCAAGTTCAAAAGCGTTGACTAACCCACCACACAGATGACCTGCTTTCACGACCCTGCACAACATAACTTGCAAGTAATTATGTCACCAACGATAGTTACCTAAAGCCGTGCCAAGTTTCGTAGTAATCCATGTTTTTTCCACACAGTCTGTACCTTCCGGTAGGTCCCAGTACCCCATTTCGGACTTATCAAGGACACAAATCGAATTCTCGCGAGAATTGCTCGTGTGGTTTTTGGCGTCTGGCGAACCCACTGGTGCACTGTCGACACCTGCTGGAGAGTGAAGTAAGTACACTAGCACTAGCATATAACTAGATTGCAATGAATAGTTGTAATGTCTACGGAAGTATATTTTGCACTGAAATTATATAAAATAATCTTTAAAGAAATACACAGGATGCGCATATGAAATACGTGACTAATTTACTCAACGCTTCATATACTCTTCAGTATATCAGGTCGCTGTGTTTTAGATGCTCTGCAAAGATCAGACTGCAGAAAAGATATGTTACATCTGAAAACATTTAACAAAAAAATAAATAAAAACACAGTTAACTAGACTAACTAACCAATAATCATCAGCAATTTTGAGCAAACCAACACCATCACTCATTAAATGACTTGTCAGCCTGCAATAGATATGACATGACATCACGGTCATTTTGTAACAGTGTGGCTATGACAGTGTTGTTTAAAGTACAGACAATGGTTTGAGTGGAGACTCTCTTTTTTGTTCTTAACACTTTCTCTTAAGCTCTTTATACAACATACCTTTGCTTCTCTCTGCAGCTGACTGACAAACTAACAACAGCACAACCAAGAGTAGCCCACAGACAAGTTTTTTTAATACTGCCTTCACCTGACAACTACTCTGCAAACTACCACTAACAGAGAATATAACATACAGTATCATAGGAAGGAAAAGTAGGAAGAACACAAGCTCACTGAAACTCAAGTTGTTCCTGATGAAAACCCCTACCCTTCTATTTTTAACCAAAAGGTACGAGTCTACATAACTTTTCAATTTACTTTATTGAAAATAAACAAGGAAACAGCAACATAAAACAACAAGATATATTTTTTTACTGTTCATAGCAACATGACTGAAAACATACACGGACACATACCTTCTATGCTTCTTTCATGCAGTAGTAGCATAACAAAATTCTACCTTTCACTGCAAAAATGCCCCTAGCATGCTCAGCAACTAATATATAAAATTCATCAGTAGCCATAGTCAAGGCCATTTTCTTTTATGTGATGGGTATGCCAAATCATGAAAGGACTCACTAAGATCCAAGAAGCCAATCAATGTCTGCTGTTTTGAAATGTCTGTTTCTGCCTTACAGACTAAAATACTGTCAAGTTCAGCAGTATTTCCAGAAGTCTCTGTTTCAAGGGGGATTAAAAACTGAACTGGTGTGGACATTACCCAAGTACAACTCAATCGCAATTCAGTTGGTGATCCCTGACATTTTGCAGTATCACTTAAGAATAAACAAAAAACAAAACACAGACACATAACTTATTTTTTATGGATACTGTATGAGTATGCTTTGCATTTGCATATAAAACTCTTATTTCTTCTTCCACAAGTGGCTATATTTGTCCACTTTGAAATCATCTTCATACTGGACTCCTGTTTGTTTTTGAGGCTTCTTCACTTCTCTTTTCTTCAGCCGTACTCGACGTTCCTCTTCTGACAGAGTAGACAGATTTACCGGCATCTTTCAAAACAGATGAATAAAATAAAATTAAAAACAACACATCAGCTCACATAAGCAAAATATTAAGTGACATGCTCACTGGCTTCTGCTACAGGACCTGAGCAATTTGTTTTTTTTTTTTTATTATCTATTGAGTCTGCTTTCCTCTTATTAGCATGTGGAGGGCTGGGTTTGGGTTGTATACAGTAGAATGTTGGAAAAACTAACTGTAAATTTCTTTTAGACAAATACATACATTATTCATATTAGGGGTGGGGGAAAAAATCGATACTGTGTAGTATCGTGATATTTTGTTTGCTAATAATGTATCGATACAGGGACAGCAGAAATCGATATTTTGTTACAAAAAAGTTTTTGTGGACTGGAACATGCTCTGACTTCAGAGCATGTTGATCCTTTTTCTGAGCAAGAATCCTGACATTCCTTCACTGTCCAAATGGGTTTAACTTTTTTTATGGCAGCAATAAACATGACAGTTTACTTATTTTAATTTAAGACATGTTTTGTTTTAATTAAGTTTAAAACTTTTTTATTTAATGTAAAATTATATTTTGTTTTAATTTACTTTTAAATTCTTCAGTTGCTGAATGGGCTGCATAGTTTTCATAAATTGCATAGTTCAGAATAGCTATAATTGTACCAGATGGTTGCATTCAGTTAAGTTGGACTAGACTGTAATAAAAACCGTTCAGTTTGTCAACAATAAAACTGACTGAAACGAGAGAAAGACTGAGTGTGAGACTTTGATATTAGATAAAATGAATATTGATAAAGTTTACCTTTATGTACAGAATCTGAATATCGCAAAATATTTTTAAAAATTGCGATAATATCGTATCGTGCGTTAAGTATTGTGATAATATCGTATCGTGGGATGTATGGTGATTCCCACCTCTAATTCATATATGCTCATTAAGTCATCTAACTGAAAAATGACAGGTCTTAGAAAATAACAGTGATGATGTAATTTACATGATCTCTTCTTTTTTGCTTTGAGACTGCACATCTATAAGACTCATGACAAACAGCAAGCCAGGGGATTACTGGCTTTTAGATATGGTAAACTAACCATTATGATGCGTCTGGGTTCTTTGTATCTGATGCTGACTGTTGACCCATCAGGACGGACTAACATCACAGGATACATCCTCTCGTATCTCTGCCGACCACAGCATGCAACTGACGCTCTGTTAGAGTTAAGCTGAGGAATCTGAGTGTGGAGCAGCTTAGCCTGGCCGTGCCGATGTGAACGGGTGAACAAAGGCCAAACACAGCTGCCTATACTGAAAGACGAAAGAAAATCAGTACAGACACATAAAAAGCATGCCACAGACAAATCCAATCTAAGCAACACTTTTCTCTTTTCCAAGTATAACGTTAACATTAGCCTCCTTGATTGAACGGAATTTGAAAATGACTCTTCGTCTGAACTAAGAGAGTTTAATGTTTAAAAAACAAAACCAACAAAAGAAATAAATATATTTGTAAACATGAATACAGCAGTCTAACCTTGATAACGAACCACGTGAAGCACAAAGTTTGGTTATAAACATGTCGAGCATTGGAAAGGTTGCTAAACTGTGACAGGAAACTCTTCAATAGAAGGTCGGACACAGGAGTTGATATAATAAAGGTCCCAGTGAAACAGTATATGGCCCAAAAACGTTCCGGGGCGAGGGGATTCTGATTTTCGTTTTCTGTTACGATTTGGTACGATGTTACTCATGCTTCCCAAATGAGTATTTTATAGTTATTGACGTAACTAAAATGACATTAAAGTCAAACCTGGTGGTGGTGGGTTGGCTCCTTAAATCGCCGAGGTGTTCAGTCATCTTAGCGTACCAATCAGATTAGCATATATTTAATTAATAATTATTAAATGTACGCATTTAATAATTCGCACTCTAGAATAATTCTGTCTTGTGTGGAGCTTTCAATTCAGAATACAGACGACAAACGGTAAATGAATGATGTTTATTTAACGTAAGGACATACGGTTAGGGTTACTGCTGGTGTTGCAGCGTATGTGTGCAGTCAGTGTGCTGCATACATGCCGATCTGACAATGTATGTTGACTTGGCTGCAGTGGGGATTGAATAAAATAAAATACATCTTGTTCCTGAACGTCATTAAACAATTCAATCCACTTTTACATATGTAGCAGCAGCAGCACCATTTCATCTGTACGCATCTTTATAGCTGAGTTACCCTGCGGAGGGCAGTAGTACACATAGAAGCGTCTGTTATAGGACGAAGAAGATATCCCGTGATCTGTTAGGGAAGTACAGCTGAGGACGTGTTTTGTCGAGTAGTTTTTATATGTTCGGGTAAAGATTTATTCGTTCATTACTTAACGCAAGCCTATTGCTTTATTATTTGTGTGTACGTGTTCTTTCAGACCAAATAGGTAAGATGAAGACATCGCTTTATCTCAGACAACTTTGTTATTTTATTAGACTTCATTTGATGCATTTGATTCCTTGGAAGATGCGTTTGTCTTGTCTGATCTATATAAACTTGGCTTTGGTGCGCTATACTAAAAAAAAACCCCTCTATACTAACAGTGATAGTTGTATTAAACTTCCTTGTGGTACATCCCCTAGATTTTCTGAAATGTGGGGGAGGTTCCGTCAGTTCAGTTTATTTCTGCTGCACATCAGTAAAATCCAACTATTGAGAAGCAGAGCTACGTGGGGCTCACCTCAAACACTCCATATGAAGACGAAGTGAATAGTTTTAGGACGGAGGCAAAGTTTTTGACTGTGGACTGTGACTATCACCACTTATCAAGGGCAGGTATACCAAATCATGCAGCCTTAAGGCTGAGGGTAACACCATATATCCAAAAGAGAAGAATTTTCAAGCAGGTTGGCAGCATATCAAGGAAGACAACTGTGAATTATTTTACTAAGCTATACTGGTATGAATCAGCTCAACAAGTTTAATTTAATACAGTATATTTAACGAAACACTGTTTTGTAATGTTAAACGTAGAATATATTGACATGGACATGCATTTAGGATGACCTGCTGGTTATCACTTTTGTCGGTGAAGCAATGAAATCAGTGGTAGGCACTACAGCTCCATTTCTAAACTTTCTATGCCATGTTTCATGCTGAAATACACAGCATTTACTTACCTGCCAACTGGAAAGAAATTATTCCAAACTGATTCATTGATAAACTTTGGTTTCCATCGTGAGTGATCCGCTACTCAGTGTCTTCTTTTTAAATCATGACTATCGATTTTAAATCAAATCAGTCACTCTGAGGATAAACACAAACAAACAGCCCAGCTGATGTGATGAAAGGTGTGATGAATGATGAGGCACATTTATTTATTTTATACAATATAATGAGTTAATGCAGCTGTATTATAATTATTTGCAGTTAGCTTAATTTGGATTGTTCTCTGAAGATAATATTGACACCTATATGCATTTTCATGACCTGGGAATTGCAGTCTTCTTTTTTTTTGTGAGGTCAAATAAACTATGATATAGCCTGCTCACAGAAATTGACAAATCTGCAGATGCAACATCTGGAACACGGAGAGTGAAATATGTAAACAAATCTAACTAGTTAACATGAAATCCAGGTAACCCGGGAAACAGATATTTATCTGATTAATCTTATTAAAACATGAAACAAAAACAGGACCTTTGTACTTTCACCTGTGTTTGGCTTTGAATAACAGACATTAAATGATCTACAGCCTACATTGTGTTTTCAGTAATAGTTTTTACTAGGGCTGGGCGATATGAGGATATATCGCGATACACAATATATATCATGATATGTTTAAAAAGCCTCCAAAAAAATATTTATTTTCAACCCTATAGTGCCTAAAATTGCCCTGGTATACTCATTCAAATCGGCCATTTTTTTCAACTTTGAATACAACAAGTCTGAATGAATTGAAATGTTTTATTTTAACCATTTGTTAACCATCAGTTGCACACAGAGGTTTTTCCACAAATGACAATACTGTCACATTAAGTCTCTTTCTGTGGTCAACACTAGACCTTTAACAAACAAAAGATCACGGCAACAAAAAGGACATCAAACAAGAATTCATGAGACAAAATAAAACAACTGAAATTAAGCTGGTTTATTTATTCATCAAACACGGAAAAAATTGCGATAGATCACGTACATGCAGTATAAAGCCCACCCCTAATTTTTACCTGAAGTATCTGTTTAATCCTCTTATCTTACACTATAATTTTGATTGCATTGGATAGCTCTGATTTCCAATGACTTCTGGCTGCTTTCTTTTCTTTAGGTTTTCATAATTTTACAGAGATGACAGGCCAAGGTTTGGGAAAGAGATGCCTACCTGCTCAGCTGCTGGTGTTCTGGATGTTGACCAACATGTCTGGTGATGAACTGTTATGATTAAATGAATCCGTTTCACTGCAGAAAAATACATAAAATGTGAAATTAACACTAACGCTGCCCTCCAACACTCTGCTTGTACTTCAGAATCCAGATTGAGTTTGTTTGCTCCTCAGGCTGTTACACTTGAGGAATACTCTAAAAATGCCGTCGTTATTACTTCCAGGTAATAGTATTTTAGATAAGCCATATTACCAGTGTAGATATATATAAGTGTACTTTCTGTGTTTAATAATAGAAAGCCTGTTAAAATTGCAATAAAACGATTCTGTATACAGTACCAGTGTTTTCAGCATGTAATACATTTACAGTTATATTCTGGAAAACCTTTTTGGATTCTGGGTTAATTGAAATAATTGTAGTTATCATTTGTACTACACATTGAATTATTTGCAAGACTTTTATAGCTACATCATAGTTTTAAAGGATACAGAACTTCATCTCACAGTCATCAGCAACCTTTCTGTTTTTTCTTTTCTAAATCCATTGTTAACTACATTACATAGCAGATAGAACCAAAGAGAAGCGATATTATACCCATATGAAGTAAGATGTGTTAAACTGGCATTTAATATAGACTTTGTTATTGCAAGCGTTAACATTTGTATTGTTCCCTTTGGTGTTTCGTGTCTTTGTGCAGTTCCCCTCTCAACCAGTCAGCTGTGATTCACCTAAATGTAACACACAGCTCCAAGATAAACTACTCGTCTATAATCACAGTGCCTGAGGAGGTAAGAAACCAAACATGAAAAAATGATGCTGCATATGAGGCAACAAAACATGGGCTTAACAAAACATTTCAAGCTAGGATACTTTTGAGGAAGTCAGGTTGGATGTTTGTTTTTTTAATAACTTTGTAATATCATAATATGAACACAACAACACCTCTGATTACAGAAAGGTTAAAGAATGATTGGGTATAAAAAGAGCCTCTCAGAGGTTGATGGAGTCCATAACTATTATCATAGGCCAGTTCCTCTTTTGCTGCTGTTTTTTGAATTTATAAGACAAAATCAGACCTGCGTTACCTAAGTTTGATGAAACTAAATTATTATTTTTTATCAAAATGTATTTGTGACAGTAGGCAGAGACCAAAATCTATGTGAGTTTTTTGTTTAGGTCATGATGCCAGTACAAGCTACCGCTGTCAGTTTTAATGTGACAGCCCATGATGTTGGTCAGGTGACCACATATCTGGTTACCAACAGCACAGAGCTCAACAGGTGGGTGTCAGTCCAGCACGAAGAAAATAATTTCCTTCACTGAATGCAATAATTGAATATCTTAAAGTGACCACTTTCTTCTTCAAATTTGGTGTCCAAATCTTATAAACTGAGTCTTGGTGCCAGTGAATCTCCTGTTAAGTTTTTAATTCTCTCCAGACTGTACAAGCTATTACAAGACATTGGTTGAAGCAGCAGAGCACAAACGCACTGAAATGTGTTTTCTTTGTCCCCTTTTGTCACGCAAAACGTCTGGATCTCAAAATGGTTATAAGCTAATGGTTGAAAAGATAGAAAGTTGTTAATTCTGCACTACTCAGAGCTAATGATGCTCACGATGAGATGGAATTTTCCTGTTTTTATTGTAAAGCACTTTGGTGTACTGCTGGTGCTATACAAATAAAGTTGTATTGTATTGTATGGATGGAGGGATCCACCAGAGGCCGGCTGATGTCTGCTGCCATTTTATTTTTTAACTGATTAACTGTCCAGTTTCTTTGTGTACATAAGCTATATCTTTTTTTCCAGTGTGCCTGTCAGGATCCGCTTCATAGTTGTCCATAGCAATGTCCTGTCCATAATTAGTGAAGTCATTGGTTGGATTTACTTTCTGGCCTGGTCAGTGTCTTTTTATCCACAAGCCTTCGAAAACTGGAGGAGAAAAAGGTAGTTTTCAAACATCTTTTATCTGTCCCTATGTATTTCCTTCTTATTATTGTTATCATTTTGTAGTTAGACTGACATCTATCTAAATGGTTTTACGTGTGATTTTTTTTTTTTTTTCCCCTTCATCTTTTTGTTTTTAATAGTTTTGCATTCGGCTAAAGTAAATCACTACTGGTAGCATAAGGCGGTACATCAGTACATAAATCAGTGCCTTTGTCAGAAGGTTTGTTGTGTCTCCAAGTACAGTTTCAAGAGCATAGAGATTTAAGGAGACAAGCAGTTACTGGACCACAGCAACCTCCCTGAACATGATCCAGTAATCATTGCAGTGGCAGACACCCAAGAAAGGGTTTCAAATTTGAAAAGTTAGACAGAACCAGGCCTTGACACGATTTACACCTAACAAGACTGGCTACGGATACATATCTATGTTAGCTTCTTTACATAGATATCGAGCTCAATTCAAGCCCAAAAAGAGTGAAGGTAGTCAGGTATGAGTGGATTGTACTACTAGAAGACAACATTGCAGAAATTGAGGATAGCTGTAAGTACCTTGGAAGGCAAATGAGAACCAGGAAGAGTCCACTATAGAAAAGCTGCAACTACCTGCAGAGAATAAGTCACGGCCAGAGGAGTAAACTGAATGGAAAGAACAAGAGCCAGGCAATCGACACCTACGCCCAACCTAGTTGTCAGAGCTGGTCAAAGGAAAAAATAGAAGTCACTGACTTCAAGACAGGAAAGCTTTTTACCATGCATGAAGGGTTTCACCCCAAGTCCAGCACCCTGAGACTGTACGCCAAGCAGAAGGAAGGAAAGAGGACTAGTGAGTGTCAGAACTGCTATTCAGGATAAAACAGCAAAGGGCCATGAGTGCATCAGCCACAAGTGATCGTGTGCTTATTAGATACCTCGGGCAGCAGAAACCTGAAAAAGGACCCGAGCAAGAAGAGGAACTAAGAAGAGGAATCATCGTGGAAGGACAGGGCACTGCACAGCATGTACTGTTGGCAGGCAGAAGAAGTCTAAAAATCTAAAAATCCTACCAGTGGCTGGACAAAGCTGGACTGAAAGACAGCACAGAGGCACTAATCATGGCAGCACAAGGTCAAGGTCTAGGCACAATATCAGTAGAGGCAAAGGCCTACAACACCAGGCAAGATCAAGAAAAGATCTGACACAGGGCGGAGGGGAGGGAGAATCTAGAAAATGAATGACATTGATTGCCCTGACTTTTTCTCTTCAGTCTCTCTTGTGTGTTGGGTTTAATGTGGTGTGAAATTTGTAGAATGTTTTAAAAATAAAGTTACTCAAAATTAAAACTAACATGTTTGTCTTCAGTGTTGTAGGTCTCAACTTTGACTTCCTGGCTCTCAACCTGACGGGTTTCATTGCTTACAGCGTCTTCAATATAGGACTGTTCTGGATACCGTCTATAAAGGTAACTCCAGCCACTGAATGGACACTCCATTGTTTATACACATGAAGAATAGGATACCAGCCAGTACCAGTGAGTCTAGAGAAACCTTTGAAAGTTAAATGCTTAATTAGATTTATAACTGTATTTAACATACTGTCTCCTTGAGTACAACTCTACGATCTTTTCACTCAACTGTCTGTGAATTTGAAGACATTCCATCCATTTGTGGCATTTCTTGATGATCAGTTGATGTTTTTCATGACTACACTGGACGATCCACCTAGTGGCTGTTGCCTTTGTATAGAATAACATTAGGTTTTGCATAATACATACATAATACTTTTTGTTAAGCTACTGTGTGCTCCTCCTGTAGGAGGAGTTTCTGAAGAGGAACCCTAATGGAATCAACCCTGTGACTGCTAATGATGTTTTCTTCAGTCTCCATGCTGTCCTGCTGTGTTTGGTCTACTTCAGCCAGGCTACTGTGTATGAGGTATGTGTATGTCATTTCATATACTTACAGACTTTCTGCTTTAAGACACTTAAAGCAGAGGAGCAGAATAATTTAATGTAATGACTTTATTGTTAAGACTGAATACGACATGACTCTCAAAATCACTTTTATCACAGAGTCAGTTTGTTTGGCAGGATGTCTCAGACTCAGGACGGGTGTATAATGCTAGGTGCCATTTTTCTTACAGAGGGGTGGACAGAGAGTCTCTCGGACGGCCTTGGTGTTATTGCTGATTGGCTGGATGTTTGCTTTGATCAGCTTATTTGTTGCTGTAGCCAAAACAATCACCTGGCTGGACTACCTTTACTATTTCTCTTACATTAAGCTAGCAGTGACTCTTATCAAATATGTCCCACAGGTAAGACTCAAACACAAACTGGACTTGCACATTAAATAATGAATACTAGACTGAAACCATATTAAAAAAAATCTTGCGTTGTTGGATGTTCCATCGATTTAATGTGTTTTGATGCCCACCTTCACTGCCCACCAGTGGTGCATCTGTCTACATTTCTTTTACAGTAACAGTGCCACATGTTAAGAGATTTATTACAGTAAACATGTTTTAGAAATACAATGTTCACATCTAACCTGATTAATACACTGCTAAACAAAACACTTTTTAATTAGAGTGTGTCATTAAGTTGGGATATTGATCTTGGTCAGTTAATTAGCAGGGGGTTATTAAAGAGTTTTAGCTGCTTAATGTTAATGAAATTAACAATAGGCGCACTAGAGGGGCACCTCCTCTCTTCACCTGATATGACCTGATGATTTTTGAGCAGTGTACAAGTCTCAAATGTTCTATGCCATATTTATTTTTATCAGCAGTGAATACAGTTGATGGCTTTCCTGTGTTTCCAGGCATACATGAACTACAAAAGACAGAGTACTGAAGGATGGAGCATTGGCAATGTGTTACTGGACTTCACTGGTGGATTCTTCAGCATTCTCCAGATGATTCTGCAGTCTTATAACAATGGTAATTACAGTAGTTTGCTTACTGTACATACAAAAATATTTAATGAAATAAGCAGGATTTCTGAAGCGACGGAAAGAAAGGAAATGTTGACATGAAAAGTAAAAGTGTGTTTACTGTGCTTATTTTACCCCTCAGCTATAAGAAGCTGATGGGTATTGTTGTCACCTCGCCCTGTGGGCGGCATGGAGAAGTGATAACTTGAGAAGAATTAGGATTTTTAAATGGTTAAATAGGTGCATCTACTTTACCACCTGTACTGTTGATGTGAGCACTGGAGCATTTTGACGGTATCTCTGTATTAATTTTGATCCTCAGATGAGTGGAAGCTGGTGTTTGGTGATCCTACAAAGTTCGGTCTGGGTCTGTTCTCCATCGTGTTTGACATCCTTTTTATCACTCAGCACTATGTTCTCTACAGACGATCGTCACAGTATGAACCACTCGTGAACCAACAAGGAGACTGATACTCGCTGGAGTGACCCAAAGAAGCACATTTATGTACAGCTTTAAAGAGAACTTATGGTTGTTGTTTGACTTTCATTGTGAAAATAATCTGGCCAGTTTCTTCAAAGCAGGGATTTACACGTCTCATTAACACCAACTCACGTATGAATATTAATTAAGAAAAGGGAAGACAGAAATTAATTGAAAAAGCAACTGTAACACTAACTGTTATTATCCATGTCATTCGTAATTAAGGTGGTAAACCTGTTATAAACCAGGTTACCATAGCGAGTCAGTTTCTCTAAACTTTCACTTCTAATCATTTTCTGACAACTACTGTCTTGAATCAAGACTTTACTGCAAATGAAACTGTGATAACTAAGTAATTTGCTGTAACACAGACAAGAGACCTTTAGGTGTGATAAGTTACTAATGAGGATTAATAAAGTGCTTTTTCATTGTACTCTTTGTCTTGTAAGCTGCCATGGAAGTCTTGTTTCAGTGTACTCCAGATTATGTGCTACAAACTTTCTTCGCTAAATTACGCAAATAACCACCACATGTGAATATTTGATTCTATAATGCAGAGGCTGTAGTCCAAAATTACCAGGAAAAAAAAAAAAAGATGCCATGACCTTGACATTCCTTTACAGTATCATTAGACTTTTATTTTCTATTTACAACCAATTTGTTATATATAAATAAATTACATAATTTCCAGAAAAGATTTCAATTCAAGTGCATACAAGAGCTAAATGACAATATGTTGAGGTTAAACACAGTTTGACTCACTGGTCCAGAAACAAAATACAACGTGTGCATAATGAAATTGTAGACTGTTAGAGAATGGGCAGCAAATGCGGTTCAGTCGTCAGTGCCCATTTTGCCTTTGAAAGGACTGCAGACTGAATAAAAAGATGTACAATTCAGGATGTAAACAGCTCTTCTTACAGTATTGCAAAAACTGACGGAACAAATGCTCAGTCTATCCAGGAATTTATGTCAATGGTCCTTGAATGGAGTTAAAACACACAGCACGGTCTAGAGGTGCCTGAAGACCATCGGGCTCGTTTCAGGCATTGCTGATGACTATAAGAGCAGGAGTAGCCGTCTGCTGACTTGTCTCACACATGATGCTCTGCTCAGATGGCTTGGCAAACACTCTGGGAGTGTTGAGATTGTAGACTCCCGCCTGAAGGAAACAGGCTTGCAGTGTTAGACACAATACCTCCTTGGGCTTTAGCTGCAGCTTGTACTGGGACTGACCCACCCAAGCAAATGAGCTGTGGACCTCCAGGGACTCTGGGCTGGAAGAGACAAATAGAAGTGTTATGTTAAAAAACAAGTACTTTTGGAAAAGAATGCTACATTTAAGAGGTCACAACTTATCACCTGATATTAGAAAAATGTGTTATTTTGACCTCATGTTAGAAACCATCTTCACATTCTGCCTCAAGTATCTGTGGTTACTGTTGGATCAACTAACCAAAGAAATGCTTGCTCTTTGACTCAATTTGTTCACACAGTTCAATGGAGTCTTGATGGTCTACTTTTTCAGTTATTGAGGCCCGTGTACTGTTGGGAACACTATAAGCTTTACATCCTGGTCCTAATGTGTGTATCACTGCAATTTAATTGAGATGCTCTATAGAGAGTTGACTTCTTTCAGTTGTCTACTAGTGGATACTCAACCAGGATGCATCACAGGATAATTAGGAGCTACAACAAAGGGTTTGAATACTTCTGTGGCTCAGATTTTCTACCATTTTCCCCCATGGTCATTCCGAGTTCAATCTAAACTTGAGCTAAATTTTAATTATAAAAAATATATCTTGAGGTAATATGAAAAATAAATACTTTCTCAAGCCACTGTATGTATCAGCTGAATTTTATACTGAAAAAGAGCAACGTCAGTCTTATTTAAGTGAAATCCACTGTCCACAACAGTTTTGTCTCCATTTTCCTTACAAAGTAATCATGTGAGGAAGGAACACATGTTGTTTTAAGAAACCTACCTGCTGCTTTTGTGTCTTAAGTCAATGATGACATCTACCTGAGCCAAGGAGCAGTTGGACAGAGTCAGAGTAACTGGCACCAAACAGAGACTAGGCACAAAGAGAAACGCAGCTTTTTATTAACAAAAAAAAATATTTGCGAATAGGAAAAATTCTAAACAAACAATAAAGGTCTACAAACAGAGGATGGGATGGATAAATGTAATAATGCTAAATACTGCCAAACATGGTAACATCTTATTATCCTGTCTTAGGATGGCACTGAAAAACTGCTCTGTGCATGTGGTTATTATAAGCCGCACAACTAATTTTTTAAAACTGCAAGACATTATTTCTAAAGAGCTTCACTTATCACTTTATTTTTAAAAATCCAAACAAAGCCAAACAGTCCCAAATAATCGGCCACCATCATATCATAAAAACCCATAGTATCATATATTTGATCCTGAGTTTGGATATGTGAGACAGAATAAAATCCAAGCTCTACTATAGGTAAGGCTTAATGCTCCTTTGTGATAATGCTTTATGTGCTTATAGCTATATCAAAACACCCTGAACCTTCTCTTATGTTGCTATAGACAAAGGCTGTTTAAGGAGCTTCCACTGAATATGTACACTGACCTCTTTTGACTCTCCATATGTTTAATTGTGTAACCATCACTGCATACCATTAACCTTTAAATCGTCTTTCTCCTATATTGTTATTTGTCCTCTCTCTTCTTTCTACCTCACTCTCTAACCAGCTAGCAGCCTTTTGCTTTACTAATTACTTTGCACAGTCTTCTTTTTATTTTCCAGCAGTAAAGATGACAAAATAATCCTAAACTTGAGAAAATAAGGAGATCACATAAAATTTAAATGTTTTTCCTCATTTGGTGGTTCTTAATGGTTATGGTTACAATAAAGACTTGCAAAAAGGAAATCTGTGTTGGTCTAGGTGCCTAAGGGTCTTATGCAGACCTTCAAAAGAATTCATTTCCAACACAGTGCCAAACAGAATTGATGAGATAATTTAGTTCAGCCTGGAGTAACTTCTTGAGTTTAACTTAACTCTATGGATCCCAGGGGGCTTTCCTAGTGTGAAAGCTTTTTTTTAAAGCGAGAGCTATACATTAACCTTTGCTCGTAGTCTGTCCCATCTCTTATCTGAAGAATACGTTTCTAAATCTGATAGAACATTTCAGAGAGATGCACCTGTTTAATAACCTTTTGTAATCACTTGGACCAAACATTGTGTTAGGAAAAACAACACGCCAGGTGCCTCACCTTTCCTGCACAAATGGGTGTGTGCAGGTTTCAGGGTAGTGTAGATTGGTTTTGATGAGCTGACAAAACTCTGCAGAGGGAAGAATGACTGGAGGAGGCAGGTCTGATTTAAACTTGAGGAGCACCATCTCCTGAGCTTCCTGAAGATGAACACACATACACTATTAAAGAAGACTTGCTCTAACAAATAAAAGTAATCATACCAGCATTATATAAAATATTTAAAACCCTCCTGAAATAAAACATTATATTAGCTTTTGGGCTTAAAGTTCTGCATTATTTCTAAGAATAATCAAAAGTGGGATTAAGTTTAGGTTTCTTATGCTGGTTTTATTTTAGAAAAATAGACTAAAAACAAAGAGCTTGCGGTACCTCCTTAGCAGTCAAAGAAGTGGCTTCTTTTCCGATGGTCTGCAGTGCAACATGGAGTTGGCCCTCCAGGATAAGCTGTTTGTTGTCCTCAACCACATAAGCCTAGTTAGACAGACATGCACAAAATGGTTATTGTCCATCAAAATATCCATCCAGGGTTAATATGATCTAATGTATATTGCACATTTAAGAATGATCCCTTAATGAGTATGAGCATGTATGATTTCATTGGTGGTGGTGACTTGTATTTTTGTTTTTGGTGTATTGTTCTTTTATCTTATTTTCTGGCAATCAATCATTGTAACTACAGCGCCACTCACTGGTGGAAGGAAAAAAACACTAAGTGTGAGAAAGAGACTGTAGTGTGGATAGCAGAAACCAGCGTGACGGAGAGAGATTAAACTGCCAAGCAAGTTGAGAACAGATGCATTTATATTATAAACCTTGTGTCCAACTCCAGCCTTTATGGTTAAAATCTATCCTGATTACTTATGAATGAGGATTTGACCTGATTTTTGTTTGTTTTAGCCGAGTGGACAACTTTGCTCTGTGAACCTGTAAAACTGAGATTGTGAAACCGTGATAGCGAGCCACCCCTAAGATAACTATTCCTGCTGGATCAACTTATATTCAAGAGATAAGAACACATTTCTAAACTGTGGTAAGACCACACCATCATTTCTGTCACTGCTACGCACAGAGGACTTAACTGTATTTTTGTTTTCTTCCATTATTTATTTTTATGCTGCAATTTGGATGAATAGATTAATGTGCATTAGAAATTCTCTCTATATATTTTTGTGTGTTTTATATCCCATAAAAAAGCCAGCATTTAAACATTTACAGTAGTCTGGATTTTAGGATCTCCAGTTATAAACTGCTCTTGCAAACCGAGACTCTGGTGCTCGCTATCTGTAAATATCTACAGTGCTACACATCTATCCATCCATGTATCACTAAACTCTCTTACCTTCCAAATGACAATTATGTTGAGGTCCAGCTCACTGCACTCCTTGGCAATATCTGTCAGGTCTGAACTTCTGTTCTCAGTGGGTACAGAGCCTTGACTCTTGCTGACTGATGATATCCTGGATGATGCTCCGTATGCTTCCTGAGTTTCTAACGTCAGGCAGCGGAAGAAGAAATCCCCACATGGTGTGGTAGAACTGATGATCTAGACAAAGACAGCACCATTCACTCTCTATCACTTAGACCCTCTCTCCATGCAGGCCAGTCAGTTAAAGGAAATTTAAACATCGACACAACTGAACTTCGCCAACGTTCCTCCTTAACTCAGTGATACATTAATAGATGACTGTTAGACAGCATATTGAATTAAATAATGCTGCTACATCACTGTTTTCTTGACAACACATTTTCAATTCCACAAAATTCAGAAAGAGTTACTGTTTGTTAAAAAGCTTACATAGAAGTAGGCAAACATTTCTAGATGGTTCCTTCTAGCTTTAAATTTGTTTTACAACAAACACAAGGCAAAAATGTCTTGATGCATGCTCAATCATCCAGATAAGGAAATCCCAAAAGGTTGATTCTGTTTATCTGGACGTCGAGTTTTCAGTGGGAGAAACGTTTCGTCAGTCACCCAAGTGACTTCTTCAGTCTCAGCCGACTGCAGGTCTCCCCAACCTTATGAACAGTAAATCTGCACAATAACTGAAACCAGCCTACTGAGTAAATGTAAATATCCCAGCTGGACATTTGTCAAAGCTGGGAAGGCTCCTAAAGAAAGCTCCAGGTGATCAAGGAGAGAAGGACAACTGCTGCCGAAGTGAAAACCTTTAGCGATCCCTTATCTGTCAGAAATATCGGAACAGTTGAGACACATTTTCTCTAAACACAGCATCCCTGTGGCTTTTAACCCCAAAACATGTTACACCAAAAACTGGTGCACCCCAAGGATCGGGTCCCCCAACACAGAGTAATATAGTATATGCTGTTAAGTGCCAGGAGGATTGCCAGGATTTATACATCAGGGAAACCAAACAAACTCTGGCGAAGCGGATGGCACAACACAGAGAGCTACCTCATCAGGCCAGGACTCTGCAGTCTATTTACACCTACAGGCCAGTGGACACTCTTTCAATGATGAGGATGTATACATCCTGGACAGGGAGGAACGCTGGTGTGAGTGCAGAGTCAAGGAGACCATTTACATGAAAAGGGAAAGACCATCTCTGAATCGAAGAGGGGGCCTAAGGGTACATCTTTCACCATCTTACAATGCTGTGATTGCAGCCGTTCCCCAACTCTGTGAATGGTGCTCATGGCCATTGATCAATAGGCTTCGATCAGTGGTTGTTGATCGTTGGTCATGACAATTTGCATATTAATGATCAAGCTACTGACCTCAGAGCACATTCTTCTTTCAGTGGTTTCAGTTATTGTGCAAATGTACTGTTTATAATGTTGGTGAAACCTGCAGTCAGCTGAGACTGAAGAAGTCACTTGGATGACTGACGAAGCGTTTCTCCCACTGGAAACGCTTCGTCCAGATGAAAATAATCAACCTTTTGGGACCAAACAAAAAACATCCCCAAAAAACAACTATGACAAAGCATGAGAACATACAACCATAACAGAAAATTGTATATTGTGAAGTGTATGTTCTACTCACCTGTTCATTTCCCATACTCAGGTCTGAAAAAGTGTACTTCTCTACAGCCTTAGAGGTAGCTAGAAATAACAGACAGAACTGTGAAATTCATGCTCACTGAAAATGGCCTAACTGATGGGGTTTGTTTTTTCACTAAAAGTACCTTCACTGGGTTTGCAACGTGTGGCCCTAAAACACAGCTTGGCTCTTTCTCTGCTGCCAAGTTTACATTCTGAAGGAGAAAAGGAAGAAAAAGACAAGTTACGATCCACATCAATATCCAGTTTCTGTCTGATTTCTTTCATTTAATCCATTATTAGACTCAACTCACTTCTCTCACAAATATTAAAGAACTCACCCACCACTTTAATCACACGCTAGATCTCGTTCTGACATATACCAGAGACACTGAAAATGAAACAGTATCCTCAAAGTGCTGTAACTAAGTTTAACCATATAATCCCTCCTTTAATGTTCGCCTTTGACAGTTATACCAGGAAGTCAAGTACTTCTGATTTGGGGGTTTCTTTTTCAAATGATCCACAGTCTCCACAGTCACGCGCAGCGACGATGTAAATGTATTAAGAAGATAATCCGACCTCTGTACAACTAGATCAGATAGCTGCTCCACACTGTTGGCACATGGCATTGAAGAAGAAAACAGTGGAGATCACTTGTATGGTGGAAAGAAAATGACATATCACTAATTCAAAACACCTTCATGTAGCCTGGAAAAAAGTTTGTTGTTCATAAAAAAGTCCTGCATGTTACTGTCCCTCACTAGTTAAAGGAAATAACATTAGGTTTCTCTTGATGTCATCCATATAAAAGAAGTGCTTACTGATTACTCTGTTCTACAGACTATATCCATTGATCTAGTCATTGGTAGTCAGTGGTACTTGCTGGCAACTTGTGCAATTTCCTTAAAGTTGGCCTCTAGTGTTGTTCATCAGGATCCATGTGTGAGACATTGAGTCGTAGGATTTCTTGCAATCAGTCCAGGTGGTGTACAGACTGGTCACAGTCTGATCTTACAGTCTTAATTGACTGCTTTATCTGCTAGTAACTGGTATTTCTGCCATTTCACTCATGTATTGAGCTATGTGCCTGTTCATGTTAGCAGCTATGATACCTGACCGGAGCTTCGATGTATTGCTAATATACTGACTGATCCCTTCTGGGGGATTATTTCCAGGTGCAACTCATCCATTAGCAGCTGGTTCATTTATAAGTGTAAGTCTAAGTGTATTTTTGTTTTCTGACAGTGTAGTATTTTATTCTGTTGTATATAGTATGTTATTCTTATTATCTTGTTCCATTGTTTTTCTTAATTTTTGCTACTGTAACTTTGCACTGTCCACTTTCTGCTGTGACACAAGTTTCCCACGTGTGGGAATAATAAAGGTTTATCTTATCTCATCTTATACTGCCAGGCGCTCATGAATGCCGTTAGCTTCTTCAGTAGGTAGGCGTGAATCATGTTGGTGACTGGTGCTGTCCAACTGTTTATGATTCAGACTTTGTCTTGAATGTCTGGCCTCCTGTATGGGCAGCTTGCTGTACTTCTCAGACATTCCTTTCTTAATCACACCTTTCTGCAGCTCTAATAGTTGGCTAACTTCTCTTAGTGCTGCCTTGATATTGGCCTTCAATCTCCTTCTCCATGGAGAGGTCTGCTCCATGACACTGTTCATCTTGTAGCCAAGGATCTCAGTGATCACTGCTGCTGTGGTGTAGATGTTCCACTTTCCCAAAATGAAAGTGAAAGAGGCATGATTTTGAACCTCTGAAGGAGATCTAGCTTCATCACAAATAATTAAAATTCATGGGCACAGGACCGGTCAGCTGCTGCTCTAGAAGCAATTGTTTTTAATGGGTTGAATCTTTGAACTTCACCATAGAAAATTATATTCATCAATCATGCTAACACTGTATGGAGAAACTGAACTAGCCCATTAAATGAAATGAAGCACAAATCTCCTGGTGTACCAGACCTCACCTTTATCCTTGTTCGGGTTGATGTACTTGTGAAGGCGCCAATGTTGGCTGCTACTCGAGACCTGAACGATGTGGAACTCTCGCACACCACCTTCATTCTGTGAGAAGAGTAATGTTCAATCGTTATTTGTGCAGCAGGCATGATTTAACTATGTAACTGTGTGTGCTATGCTGAGCATCTCACCGTATTGATGTTCTCCACATCAATAAAGACAAGGGTTCCACTACTGCCTTTTTCATCCAGACAGTGATGTGGAGGAACACTGCTGCGACAGGCTGATGCCTGTATGCTCAAAGACCGACTAGCACAGATAAATACTGTGTGGCGCAGCACCCGGTGACTTTACATGCGGAGAGAGGGAAAAGAGAAAGCCTTATTGTTTTTTCCCAAGGATTATGAGAACTTTCAGCACAAACATACACAAACCTGAACTATGGCTTGTGCCATTATGTGACCCCACACACAGCAAACTAAAAAAAAAAAATTTCTTTGTTAAGGTCACAGTCCAGTCCGTGCGTACCCAAAACAGCCATGTTTAATCCAGATAAGGATATGATTTATAGACTTTGTCACACAGAACGTGTAAAGAACTTTGTATACATTACATAAAAGTTATAACCTGGTGATATTAAATGATCAAAGTATTTGATCCCCTACAACCTAGGCAGAGTTCTGGCTCACAAAGATCAGCTGCGTGCCCATGTGGCAAACAGATTTCAAACAATTCCAGATTAACTTGTTGCACCCTTGTCCACTAAATCAATTCATTCACACTCCAAGCTCTCCACCACAATGGGCAAGACCACAGAGCTGTCAAAGGATGTCGGGGACAAGATTGTACACATCCACAAGACTGGAAGAAGCAAGAAGCTTGGTGAGAAGTTGACAAGTGCTTGTGTGATTAATAAGAAATATAAAACACCTATCGATGGTTCTCAACTGAAGCTTTATACAAGATCTTGCAATAACAGGATGAGGATTATCATGAGAAAGGTGATATATCATCCCAAGAATACATGGGAGAGATTTGTTGATGACTTAAAGGCAGTTGGGAGGAGAATCACCAAGAACACCATCGGTAATACACTACTCCATTATGAATTTAAATCTTACAGCACCCGTGAATTTGCCCTGCTCAAAAAACGGCACAAGTACAGGCCCATCGCACGCTTGCCAGTGAACATCTAAATGATTAAGATAAAGCATTATAATCAGATGAAACTAAAATCGAGCTCTTGAGCAACTTGAACCACCTTATTTGGAGGAAGAGAAAAGCTGAGTATGACCCAAACGTGGATGACTTCAATACACTACGGGACAAGGTCATAGCACCTGCACGGCTGTGGCTCCAAGCAATCAGAATGGTACTAAAATGTGACGTCATCAGACTGCATGCCACCAATTGGCTGGTCAGTGGCGTCGTTCGATGAGTCATGAGAGTGTTTCGTTCACAAAATTCAAAACTGCCATTTTTTTTTGAAACGGCAACAAGGGAAAGGGCCCGAACAAACAAAATCCAACACAAACACCAAAACAAACAAAAACAACTCCGTGATCCCCTCGACTCTGATCAAAAGCCACAGACCGAGCAGCAGGTATATTGTTGCCTTGACGTCCACCTTTGCTATAGCATTTGTGTCGCATACTAATTACATCACGGGACGCTCGGACACGTTGCTATATCAATGACCACGCACATTAGGTGATACTTGATCTAAGTTGAATTGTGGTGAGCCGATCTGAGTAGGTACTAATGGAAAAAGGGCTTAAAGTTTATGAGTAGCCAAGCCAATCTTCTTCCTCCGTCCTATAGAAAATCTGTAGAGGGAGCTTAACTTCAAGTTTCTTGAATGCTGCCTGCCTGGAGTTAGAGTTTCTGTAAAGAAGAGTGGGTCAAAAGCACCGTCTTGCTGACAAAGCACTTTGCAAGCAAGGGCTTCTCCAAAAAAATACTAAATCATGTTTTGCTTGGGGACCAAATACTTGACATGCAAATAAAATTATAAGGTTTATGTAACGTGTTTATTTCTAGAATGTTTTGTTGATATTTTATCTCTCTCCATTAAAACTATCATTTCACATATAGACTGTTTATTTCTTTGTAAGTTTTCTCTTTACAAATTCAGCAGGAGATCAAATAATTATTTTCCCACGGCTACATGACCCTTTTCTTCACTGGTGCCCCGGCACTGAAATAATCTACTTTTTGTCAATATAATCAAAAAATACATACATAGAAGTATTTTTCAATCCTTAATTTATGTAAGTTACATTTCAGGCTGATCATGTTTCTTTGAAAAATACTAATATGTTCCAAGAAATGATATGTATGCCTACAGGTCAGTTCACAAAAGTGCTTAATTTTCAATTTTTACCTTATCTTGAGTCCTTTCTCTGCGCTCTCATAATAGAACAGAAAGTTGATTTCATGGACTCCCTCCTGGTCTGGTCCTCTCAGCCAGAGAGGCAGCTGAGTGGACTGCCCTGGTTGCAGGATGCTGCCATCTATTGGAATTTCTATCACACCAGATGGCTGTCGGAAATCATCAGCTGAAACCAGACTCTCAGTGGCTTCTGAGGCCCGCTGGAGAGGTGTGGCCACGGTTTTATAAGGTGAACAATTTTCAGCTGACGTCGGGCTGAGGGGTGTCGTGGCCTGGCTGCCAAAGGTGAAGAAAGCGGCGTGTGTGGACACCACTCGCAGGCCACACAAAGCAACACCGCTGACATTACAGAACTCAACATATGCTTTTCGGATTTCGCCACACAGCAGAGCAGTGGGAAACTGCAGGAAAAAAACCTGACATACAAACACACACACAGAGTAATAAACAGAAAGCAATACTGCAGCATCACCACACATAAGTGAAACTACACTTGAAAGCATAGATATTCAAGTAGAGGTTCATTGGAAGCCTGTTTTAAAAGCCCAGCTGCTACTGGGGGAGGGGAAAAAAGTATTTTTCCCCTTCCTAATTTCTAATTATGCTAATTTGTTACACATGTTTCAGATCATCAAATTTAAATATTAGACAAACAGTAAACAATAAAACGAAAATGCAGTTTCTGGTAGAAGATTTAATTTATAAGGACAGAAAGCTGTCCAAACCCACATGGCCCTATGTGAAAAAAATGAATGTCCCACAGCTTGAATCATTCATTAACAGTAATAAACCAGACCTGTTGAATCAATAAGTCACTTCAATAGAACATGTCTAACAAATTTAAGTAGGCTAAAACATCATCATGCAACACATCCTGTCACGATGTCAAGAAACTCAAGAACAGATGAGAAAATCATTGATATCTATCCACCTGGAAAGACTTAAAAAGACATTTCTAAGGCTCCAGCCAACAATAATGGAGTCATTATCCACAAATCAAAAAAACAAAATGAAAAAAATAATAATTCTTTTTCACAATTGTTTTTTAATAGTTCATCCATCTGGACAGGAGTGTTGACTGACCAGTAGCCAGTATGTGTCTGTTGAGCCTTATTTGAAACAAGAACTCTCGACTGTGTCTGTAGTGTAGATGTCATTTTTTGGATTTGAACTGAATTCTGTGACAGATATTCATAATATATATGATACAGCCTGTCAAAAAACTAACATTGCATGTTACTGTCGAATTAGATATGTTTGTCCGTTAGATCCATGTGTATGTGTGTTTATAGTTTCTGTTCTCTAGCAAAGCTTGCTAGCATTATTTCAACTTCAAACTCTACCCTCCCATCAAAGTTTTCCCACATCTGACTCCATAGAACTAACATAGAAAAAAATGTTTTCAACATGCAGAATCTAAAACCCAGTAAAGTGATTTCATGATGACTACATCCATGAAGGTTTTCAGAATAAGTCCTACCTCCATCAGGGGCATAGGTGCTGTTATGATGGGATTCAGACGTCGATCAGGACCATGACGAACTGACATCTTGTCCTCTTTGGTCAGATTAAGACGTGGGCCAAGGATGTTCAAGTCCTGTTTCCCACGAACCATCAAATCTAGAGTCTGCTGGTCTGTAAACAAGAGGAAATCCATATGGTTTCTAACTGGCAGCAAGACAAAAAAAAAAAAAAGTACAACATATTGGAATTTTATTTATTTATTTTTTTAAATACCATGTAATGCATAATGCAAATGGAAAAACATTCTGTCTTCATCAAATAATAATAAAGCATATGAGTTGACATGAGGTCAAATTTACCTTCAGTGCTAGAAGCCATTTCGCCAGAGGAGCCTGCAGCCAGGTTGTACACTACACCCACAATGTTCAGCTGACCAGTTCTGTGTGGCAGCAGCTTGAGTCGGGCCTGAGATCAAAGTGATCAGCACAAAATAACTGGATTTCTGTTTAGCATTAGGTATTTGTATATGTCATGATGCATGCTCAATCATCCAGGTAAGGAAATCCCAAAATGTTGATTCTGTTCATCTGGATGTTGTGTTTTCAGTGGTGTTTGCATTATGCATTACATTTTGTCACTCATCCAAGTGACTTCTTCAGTCTCTGCTGACTGCACGTTTCCCCAACCTTGTAAAGAGCACATATGGGCAATGACTGAAACTAGCACCACTGGTGAACAATGGGTTGCGATGTCAGTTTCTTGATCATTAATATGCAAATTATCACAACCATTTATCAACAACCACTGATCAAATATAAAATCTTAGAAATATGGTATCTAACCAGATTCTTACTCTGGATAGCATTACCTTGGCCTCCAGTAACACTGTGAGGAACCTTGGAGTCATTCAATGCACATATTAAACAAATATGTAGGACTTCTTTCTTCCATTTGCACAATAAAAATTAGAAACATCCTGTCTCAGAGCGACACTGGAATAACTAGTCAGTTTATTACTTCCAGGCTGGACAACTGTAATTCATTATTATCAGGATGTCCTAAAAACTCCATGAAAAGCCTTCAGTTAATCCAAAATACTGTAACAAGAGTACTGACAGAGGCGAGAAAGAGAGACCATATTTCTCCTATATTGGCTTCCTGTTAAATCCAGAATTGAATTTAAAGTCCTGCTCCTCACATTCAATGTCTTGAATAATCAGGCCCCATCTTATCTTAATGATCTTGTAGTACCATATCACCCTATAGACCACTTTGCTCTCGCACTGCAGGCTTACTTGTTGTTCCTAGAGTATTGAAAAGTAGAATGTAGGCTCAAACTTTACATTTCAGTAATGGTAAAGGTGAGCGCTGTCATGCACTGTGAGAAGTTTCCTGGTTGAACCCAGACTGGGGCCTTTCTGTGTTGAGGCAGAGCCTTCATCTTTAAGGCCCCTCTTCCATGGAACTGATCAGTGGTCATGGCAACTTGCATATTAATGATCAAGGAACTGAACTCACAGCCCACTGTTTGTCAGTGATGCTAGTTTCAGTCATTATGCAAATGTACTGTTTATAAGGTTGGGGAAACCTGCAGTCAGCTGAGACTGAAGACGTCACTTGCATGAAATGTTCCTCCGACTGAAAACGCTACGTCTAGATGAACAGAATCAACTTTTTTTGGATGAAGAGAGTACAGTACAGTACAATTAGTATCTAGCAGATATTTTAAATACTCTACGATTTTCTGAGGCCAATGTGAATACTTTTTGAGCATCAAAGGCCTATTTCACCAAAGTGCATTCAGTTTGTGCTGTCACTTTTATTCGCCAAAACAGAACGCACAACACTAAAACTGAAAAGATTAAACTAAGCTGTACTTAAGATATGCTTACATTAAGCATATCTTATTGTACAATTTCACATGAAAGATTATCACTATGTGTAACCTCCTTCCTCATGTGAATGCAAACACATGTTGTGACTCTCTTTGTATTTCCCAACACTAGGTCAGAATTGTTAAAAAATGTAGCAGCATTATGAAACAGAAAAGATTCTGAAAAAAGATCCATGAATTTACATTTAGAGACCAGCTTACCATTTTGGTCTCCTCTGGACCCAACTGAAACTCCTGGATAGTCTCAGAGGTTACAATATCATCTTTCTGTGTCATCTGCAAGAGGAAGCATATAATGAACAGATTAGAGAAAAAAATAAGATTAGACCTAAAAACAAGGTGAAAATAAATCACAGTTCCTAAGAGCATATTTGTTCATGTTGCCCACCCCTACAGCCGAGGTCTCCTCATTGGTAATGGTCTCTTCTGTCATCTCCTTTGATGAAGATGAACCGTCAACAGTAAACCTCCACAGGAGCGAGAGGCTTGACAGGGCCAGAGAAACCTTCAAAGGATTCCTGAATGTCACCTCCACTATGATTGGCTCTGTAAAGACAAAGAAGATTGCATAGCGTGTGGGCACAATTTATTAGACATGGGATGGCTCAAACTTTACATTTCAGTAATGGTACAGGTGAGCGCTGTCATGCACTGTGAGAAGTTTCCTGGTTGAACCCAGACTGGGGCCTTTCTGTGTTGAGTTTGCATATTTGTATTGTGCCTTCATAGGTTTTCTCTGGGTACTACAGCTCAATCCATACATGCGCGTTAGGTAACTGGTAATTTTAGCTTGGCCACGGCAGTGACATTGGTAAAGTGGAGAGAATAAATACTATATGAATATATGGTTAAATGTGGCTTGAAGTATTAAGTGCTTTGAGTTGTCAGGAACCAGAAAAGCACTTATAACATTTTAAAGTTCCCGTGTTAGTGCTGAACACATCTTACCTTCAACCACAGCCAGGGGATGACGGAGGTTGTCTGTCTGACTGTTGAGGCAGCACTGAGTGGGCTGAAAATTTACTGGGACAACACCCCCATTTGCAGACGCTACAAGCTGCTCTTCTAGATGGCACCACATGGCTGACAAATCCTGGTCAAACTCCTGGTCCAGTGACACGTGAGTGGCTGCCTGCTTTTCTCCTGAACAGATCAAATATCAGATTAAATACAAACCAAAAATGCAAACCACTTAATTTTGCTGTAAAAAGTCTGACAGTAAACCTCTGCTCGGGTATGTCAGCATCCTATGTACACTCTACATTTTCATGTTACGCTTTGCATTGAAAACAGGGTTTAGACAGGGTCCATAATGGTCATAATATATACAAATATTTGCAAACTGAACGCTAGTGTCACAAGAATTCTGGATATCTTAACTTTAAATGGACTCCTTCACAAGGTTTTCTACTTTTATTTTCTTGGTTAATAACAGATTATGATTCACACAAAACAAAAAAATCTAAGAAGCACTGAATTTATGTTTGTTTTTGTGCTGCAGCAGCCTGTATGCTTCCCATGTGCTTGTATGCATGCCTGACAACATTAGGGCATGAGATGACAATGAGACGACAGATAGTGTCCTGGGAGATCTCCAAGATTGGACCAGTCATCACTGACCTAGTGGTGACCCATCACTGGCCCATCTGACGCTGCAACCTGGGAGCATCAGATGGGCCAAAGCATGATGTCCTAGAAGTGTTCTATTGTATCTTGGTCAGGTTAATCTGGAGGGCAGGCCTATCATTTCCTTCACCCTCCTGGAACTGTTTTATATCCCAGCCACATGAGACAATTCATGCACTGGGAGGGACCCAGAACCCACTGCACCCCTGACAATAGGTCCAAGAATTTCATCCCAATATCTAATGGTAGTTAGGGTGCCATTGCCTTGTCTGTAGAGGTCGTGCATCTCTCCATGGATATGCGTCCTTAGACTATTACTGATCCATCAAACTGGTCACACTCAAAGATGTAATAGGCAGCAAAATGTTCTCCATGATTTCTCACATGTGCTCAGGGTGAACCTACTCTCATCTCATCAAAAAAAAGAAAAAGAAAAAAAAAAAAGACCCACAGGGTGCCAGTGGCAGACCTGGTAAATCTGGTATTCATTTCCACAGTGCCAGGCAGGTAAACACAGGGCCCACTAGAAGACATTGGGCTGCCAGGCCACTCTCACGAACTCTTCAATTTTGCCCAAGCAATCAGAAACAGACATCACACTGGTGGCCTGCTGGGGGCCAATTTGGCTCTGGTAGTGGTGATCCTGTTCCTTCTTGTACAAAGACGCAGATACTGGTCCTGCTGCCTTGTACTAGCATGTCCCGCTCTCCTAGAGTAACTAGCAACAGTGGGAAGGACAAACTCCTTGTTAGCAGTAAGAAACCTCTGGCAGAATCAGGTTTAGGGGTGAAGCCATCTACTGCGACCAGTTGAGAGTGAGGGGAGGAAGACTGAAAAAAGACGCACTATCGAAGAGAACAAAAAACTGATAAAGCCTAATGATTAAATGCAGAGTGGTATATAAACACATTAGCGAGGGGAAAAAACAT
Organism: Maylandia zebra; assembly: GCF_041146795.1. Taxonomy (NCBI): domain Eukaryota; kingdom Metazoa; phylum Chordata; class Actinopteri; order Cichliformes; family Cichlidae; genus Maylandia; species Maylandia zebra. The sequence continues at coordinate 16,163,898 of NC_135183.1, forward strand.
CTAAAAAGGTGAGTGAAGAAGAAACACTCAGTGGATCATTAGAAGCCCCCAGCAGCCTAGGGGAGACAAATCAGGGTCACCTGATCCAGTCCTAACAATGGGCTTGATCAAAAAGCCGTAAGCCCAATCTTTAAAAAAAAAAAAAAAAAAAAAGAGCGGTTGTCCGTCTCCTGAAATCAAACTAACACTTAGTTCACAGAAGAGGGGCCTGGAACCTGAAGGCTCTGCCTCCCATTCTACTTTTAAATACCACAAGTAAGCCCACAGTCTGAGAGTGAAGTCCTCTAGTGGGAGGTGCGGTACTATAAGGTCAATAAGATAAGATGGGGCCTGATTATTCAAGACATTGTACATGAGGAGCAGGATTTTAAATTTGATTCTGGAATGAACAGGGAGCCAATGAAAAGTAGCCAATATGGGCGAAATGTGCTCTCTTTCTAGTGCCTGTCAGTATTCATGCTGCAGCATTTTGGATTAACTGAAGGTTTTTCAGGAATGATGCTGATCTGTATACAAAATAAGGCTTGACACTTACAGATGCGAACCTTGAAATTCACACAGCCCTGGGCATTTCACATTGTGTGTGACAGTCTCCAAAGCAATAATGTTAGTTATTGTCTTGTGGATTAAAAGCCATACATAAGCATGTGCCTCGACTCCTGTAAAGTTTATAGAGGCAGCATATGAGTCGTGTGTGTTACAGTAACGTTGTCATTTATGCCGCATTGCACAAAGTCACCAGGCAGATAATATCTTTCAGCTGCTGATATATCGATAGGTGTACCCTGCACCACTTCCCAAAGTGTTTTGTACACTTTGCTGCTTAGTGATAAAGGAGTAGGCTCGAGGACATTACCTTCTGCAAGGCGGCGTTCGTGTCCAAAGTAGACTCTTGTTGCTGAGCTGTGGATGCAGGGCAGAGGAAGCTGGGGAAGGCTGACTTCATTTCCTCCCAACACGCTCTATAATAACCGAAACAAAACAAAAAATAATACGCAAACATAAGAGTTTTTGAAAGTTGTTTTTTTTCTGAACCAGGTCAAAATGCAGAAATGTTACTGATTACACCAGGTGCTACACACAAAATCCCCAGTTTAAATTTTCACCATCATATACAGATAAAGGAATATATATAATAGTTTTTATTAATGACATTCTTAGACTTGTGAAGCTACATGCTCCTGGGACCAAAGCTACATGCAAACCACGTGACAAAGAATCCAATTTAAAACTGTTGGATGAGGATAAACAGATTTGGTGTGCTTGTAATTAACGTCAGAGGCAATAACACTCTGTAACCTCACTATAATTAATGTTGGGTTGGTGTGCAACTTTGACAAAATAAACTATAGTTCCTTTGTGATAAAGCTATTAAACTAGGGTGCAATCAGGTCACAATCTCATATAATGCTGCTTATATGCCACTACTGAATTTTTACTTTTATTTTACTATTTAACTGAATGGCAAATAGTAAAATGGACTGGTTCTTATATAGTGCTTTTCTACTCAACCTAAACACAATATTAAATTTTAATATTAAATTCTATAAAATGTAGATAGAACATAATGTGCAAAGTGCTTGTACCAAGTCCACTGTGGAACGTTTTTGTAGCCTGAGTAAGTAAGTGTGTTATCGTGACACATTAACTAACTAGTGAGCAGGGTAAGAGGGCGTTGTTAAGTACTGACAGCCTGGAGAAAGAAAATGTTCTTGTGCTGTCAGGTTTTGGTTGTGATGGCCCGTAGCCACCTGCCACAGGGAAATGTCATAAACAGTTTATGTTGTGAAGTGTCAGCAGCAACCTTTCTTGCCCATCAACTGAATTGCTGAAATGAAATATAGTGTCTATTCACGTAAATATAGCCATTGAGCTCCTATGGACCTTGTTTTGCTTTATCCACCTCCCATATGAAACTTTAGGAAGGAAAAATAAGGCTGGACACAATATTGTGGTATCCCAGCAAAAAGTGGACATTGATAGTATGTATTTTGAAAATAAAACGGGACAAAAATCATAGAAATTTTTTTTTTTTTTTTTTTACATTACCTTGTAAACATAGAGGTACTCTCTCAGAAAGGCGCCCTGCTGTTTAGCCGTCTGTCTGCTGTCATTGATCAGGATCTGTCTGAAAGCTGTTACAGCCTCCTCTGGTTGGCGAAGTGTGAAGGACTGACGCCCAATTGTAAAGTTGATGTGATCTTCTGCCAAAGACCACCCTCTCTCCTTATACACCTGCATGGCTTGGCAGTAACACCGTAGTGCGTGCCTCCTCTACATTATGAAACAGCAAAAAGGATGGGAGACAGAAGGACAACATGAGGATATAAATATATAGAAGACGGAAAACACTAGAGGAGATGAGATGATTGCTGTTAGCATGAGGCCATTTATTATCTACTGCTGGACTACACACTTTATCACGATAACGGTGTATAAAAAACATTAAATATAGGGGCAGCAGAATAAGCAGATAAGCCCAGACTTATTACTCCACAGCCACCTCCTCCAGCTTGTCTGGGGGAACACAAAGGCGTTCCCAGGCCAGTCGAGAGATACATTTTCTCTCCAGCGTGTTCTGCGTCTGCCCCGGGGCCTCCTCCCAGTGGGACACCTCATCCAGAAGGCACACAGGAGGCATCCTTATCAGATGCCTGAACTACATCAACTGGCTCCATCCAATGTTGAGGAGCAGCGGGTCTACTCTGAGCCCCTCTTGAATGGCCAAACTCCTCACCCATTTCTAAGGGAGAGGCCAGCCACAGCTCATTTTCGCCGCTTGTATCCACGATCTTATCCTTTTGGTCACTACCAAAGCTCGTGACCATAGGTGTAGGGACATGGATTTAGCAGGAAACTGAGAGCTTTGCTTTTATGCTCGGCTTTCTTTTTACCACAAAGGACCGGTACGGTGTCTGCATCACTGCAGCTGCAGCACCAATCCGTTTGTTGATTTCCTGCTCCCCTCTCCCTGCACTCATGAACAAGACTTCAAGATACTTAAACTTCCCCACCTGGGGCAGGAACTGGTCCCAGACCCGGAGTAGTGTGGATACTTTTACATTTTGTTTTTTGTTTTTTAAACAAAAGTGAAATGATGCCTAGTTCTGATCATAAATCTATAGTGAACTGTATGCATGTGCTTGTATTTATATGTTTATGTATATATGCAACACTAGAAAAGAACTTCACACGCACATGATTGATTACAAGGATCACAAATGGACGTCTGCAGCCTGTCCACAGCTCGGACACAAAACATTTCACTGCATGTTGTACTCTGATTGTGTATGTGACGAATAAAGCTTGTTTGTTTATGTTGTTAAGTTCAGTCCTGCCCATAAGTCAATAAAGTCTATTAAATAAAAGTTGTAAAAGGGAACATTTTTACATCACAATACAATGCAGGTGTAAAATGGAAGGATAGATCAAAAATGGCAGAAAAGACTCACCTGTCCTGCTTTGCTGAAACGATGACCAGACAGAATCATATGGAAGGCAAATTTGCGCACCATAGGGTTTCGCATATTAATGAAGCAGTGGGCAGCCTGCTCCAGCAGCAAGGCACTCCGTAAATCAGAGTCCTGCAATAATTAAAAACCTCTATTAAGTTTCAAGCAGAATTCTAATGCAGTCTAATTTAATACAGTCTTCTTAATAACTGCACCCCAAGCTGATTTCAAAATAATAGTTTCCTTACCTCACTGGTCATTTTAATGAGAAGAGTGGCAGCTTCTGAGTATTTTCCCTGACTCTTGAGTATTTCAGCACTGAGTAGAGCACAGCGCTCAGCCAGCACCATGTTCCTGTAAAGAGATGTGGGGAAATATACCATCAGGAGAAGAGATACTAACAGTTCCAGTTCAGATGCTGGTACCCCTCTGTTTGTACACCATCTCTGTACATTATGTCACATATTAAACAAAATCCTAAAAAGACCAATTGTCTGTATGATCAACTCGATCACACAGGTGTGTCGAACTCCAGGGTTTTAGATATCACCCTGGGTCAACACACCTGAATCAAATAATTAGTTCATTACCAGCCTTCTGGAGAACCCCAAGACATATTGAGGAGGTAATTTAGGCATTTAAATCAACTGTGTTGGATCAAGGACACATCTAAAACCTGCAGGACACCGGCCCTCGAGGCCTGGAGTCCGACACCTGTGACCTACAACATCTGAAAGTTTCTGGCTATAAACACCGCATCCAGAAGACCTTGGATTTTGAGAACAAGAGATAATGACACTATGGAGGCAGAAGAAACAATGTTCTTATATTATGTTACAGCTCTCTTCACTTTCCACTGTTTCCACTTCACTGTTCCAGTCACTGAAGCAGTGGATGTAGTTCGTAAGAGATGACAGGATGAACCCAACTGTTAAGTCTCAGGAGGATTGCAATGATTTATTCATCGGGGAAACCAAATAACCTCTGGCTAAGTGGATGGCACAACACGGAAGAGCTAACTCGTCAGGCCAGGAGTCCGCAGTCTATTCACACCTACAGGCCAGTGGACACTCTTTCAGGTGATGAGGATGTACACATCCTGGACAGGGAGGAATTCTGGGACCTAAGGGTACATCTTTCACCATCTTACAATGCTGTGATTGCAGCCATTCCCCAATTGTCTGTGAATGTTACCCAACGCCATTGATCAATGATCATTGGTCGTTGGTCATGACAACTTGCATATTAAATGATCATGAAACTGACCTCACAGCCCATTGCTCATTCAGTGGTGCTAGTTTCAGTCATTGTGCAAATGTACTGTTTATAAGGTTGGTGAAACCTGCAGTCAGCTGAGACTGAAGAAGTCACTGAAAACACCAATTCAGTAAATGCACCATCCTCTTGTTTACAAGAAGAACAAGCTTCTCAATAATGGGGTCTTAAAAAACACACAAAAACAAAACAATAACATGCAGTCTCTACGGAGTATTCACAACCATTTTTTTCTCCCACATTTTGATATGTCATGGCCTCATTCCAAAACTGATTAAATTCATTTTTCACCTCAAAAAGTTTCCACTAATCTGTCACATATTTCTGCAACTTGACTGGAGAAATTTTACATTACTACATAGTAGTAGCAGCATCATGTCTTATATATGTTTTCTGACAGCAGGAAGTGAGAGACTAGTCAGTGTTGAGGGAAAGACTGAACTGAAGCAACGTGCAGAGACATGCTTGATGATAAGCTGCTCCAGAACGCTGTGGACATCAGTGACCCTGAGCACACAGCCAGGTAGTTAATGAGTGGCTTTCAAGTCCACTCTGTAAATGTCCTCGAGTGGCGCAGCCAGACCCTGAAATGAATCTTAAATGATTAAATTATGGGATATTGTGTGTGTTGTGTGTAGGGAGCATTTTATAAGCGTAAAAGTTGCTTCAACAGGTACAACAGGTAATTCAGATTTACATTTTTTCTTGCAATCCATGTTTGCATGCCTTCAAGTACACATCTTTAAAGCCTGCCTTTATATGCTAGTGAGAGTTCCTCAAACAACAAAGGGTTGCCTTGTTTAGAGGGAAAATAGAACGTGCTAGTTGTACATTGGCTCATCGTTGTAGTGTTATTGGCCACTTATTACAAACCAGTGCAACATGAGGATGAAGATTTTAGAGGACTGTAATTGTGTGTTGGATTGTCCTGCATCATAAGTGACATATTTGTGGGAATCAAGTAAATTATGCAAAATTCCCACAATCCCAAACTGAAATTTATCCACTGAAATTAAAACACCAGAAAGAAATAGATGATGTAATTAGTTAGTCATCAGTCATACTTGCAGACATCTCTGTACGTTTGTATTGCGGTGTCCATGTAGTGTGCTGGATAAGGTCTCGAGGCTCCACCCTGCAGAAAGGCTGACACCGCAGCCATTTCCTACAAAATAATCAGAATGAATAGATGAAAGATAAAGAGTAATGGTAACAAGGAACAGAATAGAAAATAAAAGTGAGCAAAATAAATATCATTATTCAGAACCATATCCTAAGGAGCTTGGAAAAACAACGCGTGGACTTCATTCTTGAAGACGTTCACCTCTCATCGAGGACGCTTCTTCAGCTCTACAAACCAAATGGTGCCATCTAATTAAACCCTAGTTGGAGCTGTCACTCATGAGGGTCGTTGACCCACTATTTATCATGTTCCTCATCACATGAGCCAAGCTCTTGATGTACACACATTCATCCAGTAAGTAAATCCCCAAAAGTTGATTCTGTTCATCTGGACATAGCATTTTCAGTGGGAGTGGGAGTCACTCATCCAAGTGACTTCTTCAGTCTCAGACTGAAGCAATGTACAGAGACATACTTGATGACAAGCTGCTCCAAGTGACGAAGCTCCCACTGAAAATGCTACATTCAGATGAACAGAATCAACTTTTTGGAGGCACATGATCATTATCAGCAGAGGTTTTGGGTGAAACCATTGAGACATCTTGCCTTACCCTATCATGTGACCCACTGAAATCATCTGACACAAGATGTGACTGGAGTTGAGGTGCCTGGGAAAGGATCTCAGTCTAGGTGGCAGACAGCTGGTATCGTAAGCCACTCAAAAGAGTGAAATCCTTCAGATGTACAGCCGATTCTTGTCCTGTCGAAGTCTGAGCACTCTGCACTGCGCAGCATACACTATGTTGTTAAGTTTGTGTTTGGGAGTTCTGTCCTTGGGATGAAACAAATTTTGTCTGAGGGTGTTGTGAGGGCTGAAGTGCACTTAGATGTAATGCTTGGAGAAAGTTCTCCTGAGTTTCTCTGATAAACCTGCTAGATAATGGATGACAACGGTGCTGCGTTTGTTATTCTGTTTCTCCCTAGTTGGTTTCTGAGCTTCTTTCCTGTTCATCCACGCTGATTTGATGAAGGCCCAGTTGGGATAAGAACTTGATTTACGAGCTTTCTTTATATGTGTGTATTCCTCTTGAAGATGATTTAAAAAAGGAGTAAACACGTCCACTGTAAACGACCATCTTTGAACAGAGGGTATGGCTTACAACACCAAGAGTCTGCTATCTACAGTGAGATCCCTTCCCAGGCGCCTCAACCCTCACAGCGTGAGCAACGTCCCGAAAATCTCTGCTGATAATGACCCGCATGCCTTCTTTCACACCTTGCCTCATGTGATGAGGCACATGATCAACAGTGGGTCAACAACGCTGTTGAGAGACAACACCCACCAGGATTTTTTATTCCTGGGACTCTCCACCATTTGGTTTGTATAACTGAATGAGAGGTGAGATGTCTTCAAGAAACTTAAAGACGTCCAGCTGCTTTCTTTCAAAGCTCCTTAGATTATCATGACCTAAATGACTGACAACATACATAGACATACGCGGCATATTCTTTGTGTTACAGTTTAAAATCTTTTACTTCGAGCGCTTTGAGTACTCCGGGAGAGTAGAAAAGCGCTATATAAGAATCAGTCTATGTACCATTTAAATAAGTAATACAACACTACTGTCAGCTCACTGTAGTGAGTGTAATCTTGAAAAATAAGAATGTGCAAATATATCAGATATGTACACCTAATAATCTTAACAGCATGTGAATGTTCTAATTACTTTACAGTGACTAAAAGCAGGAGCAGTTTAGACCTCTGTATGGAAAATCCTGTATTTATGTGTACTGTAACACTCTCTATCATTATTGTGTTTTTGTTTGCGATACACAGGATATAATAGGTAAAAGTGTCTGAATTTGAATGACTGAATGCTAGTAGTCACTTTAAAAGACCGATAATGTTACATTTCCAGAGTCTATTACGAGGTTAATTCTCTTGTCTGACGGCTGACTTTAGATAATGCTAAATGTTCTGAACTCGTATTACTTTGTACTAGAACTTGTTAGTACTTTGAATTTACTTTTTAATATTGTAATGCTGAGTTCAAAAGCTTCCTTCTGATTTATTCCCTCAAAAGTTTACTGTGGGTCACATATACAACTCTTTTTGCTCTCTAGGACACTTAACAAAACAGAATATTCCATCACTGCAAAGTTTTAATTGAAGTGAGATTTTACAACAAAAGGCAGAAGAAGTTGTTCTGATATCATCACGGTCTGCAGACAGATCAACATGCGTGCTCTCACCAGTGCCCCAGCAGCATACAGCATGGCCTGGTCTGACAGGAAGTCCTTCTTGGCAGTATGATAACAGCTGTAAGCCAAGTCATAGTGCTGAACCAGGAGGCACAGGTCAGCCATCTTCCTGATCTGCAGTTCTGGGGCTTCTGGGGGATATCTGGTATGACAGAAGGGAAGGGTCAAGGGCATTGCATACAATATACAGGGTGTTGCATGGGCTTCATTTATAAGAATAAAATGCATTGCAATGAGCTTACAGAAGGCCACATGTGCTCTTTGGTTCACTGATGCTCTTCTCTGGAGCTTTTCCTCCACCAAACCACTTCTTTGTTGCAGTGAACAGAGACCGACTCAGGCCCTTCCTGGATACTAGCTGTGGACAGGGAAGCAAATCATGTTTCCAAGTGCTGGGAGAAGTCAGCGAAACAATAGAATTGACTGAAATGGCTAGTGTACTCTCACAAGCCATAAACTCAAATTATGCCATTATGATTAATTTTACAGTTCCAGGGCAGAAATATGAAAGAAGTATACATATTGTTTCAGCATAATGCTCAACAAACTACATTCTCTAAAACAGTTAATATAGTTAGTATAATTTTACATTGCCTGAAGCACATCACAATCACAAACAACAATATGTTGAGGGTCAAGAAATGAGTCGTACCTGATCGTTCAGCTGTCTGATGGTTTTCTCTATGTGTGGCAGTAGACCTCTGAAGGTGAATTCTTGGATAAACTGTCTTATGTAATCATGGTCGTTCAGGGTCAGACAAGCCCCATGGCTACCTGCAGCACAGGCTGGGCTGTTTGAATCTTTAGCACCTTTCTTTAGGTCCGTATGTACAGCACTGAGGTTGTGCAGGTTTGCCATGCTGCTGTCCAACTGGAGAGGATGCCCTTCCAAGCTACTGGACATCTCATCTGCAAGGAAATAGTGTAAAATATAAACTCATAACAATAACCTTACATAATATAAAATAGTACCACTATTTATGCACCCAGAAAAGTAACTACTGCTGGTGCAAGGATTATGTGGAAACTGGTGTTTCAAGCAGTATAAAACATACGGCATAGTCAACCTTTACAAACAGATTTGGTGCCCTTCTGCTCACTTCTGCTCACTCTTGCTGTTGGTGCCAAATTACAAGATTCAACCACCAAAGATGTCAACAATAAGCCTGATGAATACTGGCAGGATGGTCTTTGTTAACATTACACCAAAAATAAATAAAAGGGTTTAGTTCTCATCGAGACTAGCATGACTGGCAAAGAACCTGGTCAGGACCAACACAGCGAATACATAGTGCTAACTAAAAAAACATGGAAAGCGGTACAATGGAGCTGCAAAAAGGAAGTCATATTTATAAAATTTACTGTGAGTGCAATATAGCCAAGCAAGTTGAATTAAAAAAAAAAATTAAAAAAAATGGTGACCTTTAGATTATTTGTAACTGAAGAGCAGAGAAGCAAAGATCTCCCCAAGTCAGTTTACAAAAGAAGTATTAAATTAACTCACCTTTCTCAGCTGAATAATTGCCGTCTACTTCAGGTCTGCTAATAATGGTCTCTACAGCAGCACTGTTCACAGTTGGAGCTGGATCATCAAACACATCCTGCAAAAACAGGTTCACTATGTGAACTAAAGTAAAATCTTTGGTAAAAGAGAACAAAACTGAACAATCAGGCAACTGCAACAGTTCAAAGTACTATTAATGACTGGGCTGTCCACAATTCAGTCACAACTACCCCTCAAGGTGAACTGACAAACACACACATAAAACCTGTGCTTTTACTGTATTCTTTTGGTTTGTAGTCTACCCAACAAACTTTCCCTGCCATCGACAAACTTTTCCTTCTGCAGAATCGTGTCCACCGGCACTAGTTGTTGCAGGAATATTTAAAACAGCCAGTGCATGTGGAGGAGTTTGCAATGTTTACCTGGTTATGAAGATTATTCTTGTGCAAGTATTGACTCCAGGGATCTGGAATCTGTTCATCCACATTAGCTGAGAAGGTGCGGGAGTTCATTTTCAACAGATAGCAGCCCTGAGAACCATACTTCTGTTTCATATCCTCATAAACCACATCTGCCCTGGAGATACAGGGAGAATACTACTTTAGAACAAAACAGCTTACACTTACTAGAGCATAATGAATTCAACAGTTATTTAAAGTTATTACATATAGTTGACTTATTTTTAAACATTTGACATTGTAAGTTCTGGAGTAGTTTCACTATGAAAGATGATCAAAATGTGGTCGATGAATTTTAAAGGAACTGTATGTTTCTTTTAGTACCTTTGTTCATCCCCTTCACACATGTCATGTAGCAAGACATAGTACTTGAGTGTGTTAGGAATAAACCACTTGGGATTAGTGTATTCTCCACTGTGCTGAATTCTGTGCTGCTCCTGAGAAAGCTTGAGGAACTGCTCCACAGGGACTGCCTCAGTGGATGATACCACTAGCAGGCCTGCCAGAACCATGTGAAGGATACAACAATAAATAGACTACATATAAGGATACTACTATTAATAATACGATAACAGAAAGCACAAGCATACAAAGGAGGAAATTTTTTTTTAAAGATCCTAAATTCCAGTTTGTCAGCTCTTCTATTTAAAAAAAAAAAGCTGACGACAGAATGTTGACCACTGGTCAGATCTGTGTGCTGTTAAAAGGATACAAGCAAGGTAATGATTGAGGAACTCGTGGTCAGAGGCAGGCATTGACTGCAGGAAGTTCTCCCTGTAGGCTTCAAACCAGGGCGTGGTTACTTGAAATAGAAAAAAGACAAAATAGACAAAAGACTTAAAAAAAAGCCAGAAAAATGAGGTAGTTTCTAATACTACATGTAGATTAAAAGATAACCACTTTTGAATGTTTTTCTTTGAAAAATATGGACGATAAACTAAAGATAAAATGTCTTGTCAACACAGCAGCTTCAGTGAGTCTTGGCCTTAAGACTTAAGAATCGCTGGAACAATTTATTCCTTCATCTGGTGTTTTGATGATGCACATAAAGAGCACCGGATTAACAGTGGATTAATCACACAACTCCAATGTGGAACATGACATTCCTTTACCACATGTACCAGTAAAACCATCATGTGAGGTGATATTTCAGTCCTAATTATTAGAACTTCATAGCTGACATACATTAAAAGATCATTTACACAGGACTCAAATGTAAATAACAAGAATTATACTTACTCAGGTTACAAATTCACTCAAATTAGGCCATGAAATATGCGTTTGACCAAAATATCCTTAATTCACTCACTGTTTGATCTAGAAAAAAAAAGTCTACACTTCCTCATCTGAAAATTTAACTAACCACAAATCCTACTTTTACACTTATGTGATGAGTGTGATTAAGTAGTACATGTAAGTTTTTTTTTAATCTGCCATAATGTCTAAAATAACTAGTCACTGATACAGTTTTATAATCCCGGCATTCTTAATTTATGTATAAAATAACTGGCTGCATCCAGTGGTACCCCTCAGTCTCCTAGCAGACACACCTATGTTATTTCAAAAATCCTCTGTGACTTCTTTCTCAGGTGGCCCTGAGGTCAAGGTAACTGAGATTAAAACTCATCTGAGATTTTCTTTTGTACCCATGTTATCAGTTTTCATTCTCGAGTTTAATCTGCCCTGGACAAACGGTACGAGGCGGTGCTCCGCAACTCTTTTACTTCAGCTACCTCCCATTTCTTGTGAACAATTGTGAAAGCTTGGGAGAAAAAAACAGTACACACATGAACACGCATTTGAAATAATAAGGAAATAATAATCTTTGTAAATCATTTAGAGCGACTGTCACTAGTAAAAACAAGAACATATACTTTAAATTTTGTCTAACTTAATCAGTTTTTTGTCAACTAAAACTAGACTAAAACTACAAAAATGTAGATGCCTAAATTACAACTAAAACTAAATTACATTTTAGTTAATAGACTATGACTAGAATTAAGTAAAAATGTTCTGTCAAAATTAACACTGCAGGGAACTGGAAGGTAAGGACCAAAACAGGTGTGACACATCTTATAGATCTATAGCGATCCACGCATGGGCTAGCAGATAGTGATACCTGAGCTGTACTTGGAGGTTTTGATTTCCAACAGTGTTTCTCTCCAGACACTGTACCAGGGGGTGCTAGCTTTAACACAGTCATCTAGTAGGTTGAAGCACAGAGTAAGCATAGAGTACAGTTATGCTTTGATGTACTTTTTTCATTACTGAGCTGTGAAGTCAACATATCAACGACACCTAGGAGAAGTGAGCTCTGAGACACATCTGTGGTGTACAGTTATTTCTAATCATGGATCTGGACAGTTACACACACAAAACTGCATCTAAGCTCATAAGAAATATCAAAAATTTGAAATTGATCACTTATTGTCCATAACTGACTATCCAGCCAAATATAGTGGATTACCATAATAATAATAATGATTATATTTTTCTATTGCTAACATTTTATCAACACGTTCCAATCAAGCATTAGTCCTTACCACTGAAATTGAGCTCATAATCTCCTGCCATAACCACATTAGTCACAGCACTTTCTTGGGGCTGGCAGGATGACACCACATCACTGAGTAGCTGACGCTGAGCAGGGCTCAGGGACGTAGATGTTGTTGTTGGACTTGTCACTAAATTGTTGACACAGATACGCAGGTTTTTCACAACCTGCAGTTGATTGCTGGGATCTCGGATGTGACCTAGAAGAAAAAAAGAGTAAGTCACAGCATGGCACTCAAACAGTATCAGAAAATATACATAAAAATGTCACTGATGGAGAAGTGTCCCCTTTATAAGAAATATGCATAAATGGAATGCAGCGCAAAATCTCTCAACCGTAGCAAACAGGTAAATAGCAATAGCACTAAATAAATACTGAATTGAAATCAATAGCTCGTCTGCTGCTTAACTGACAAGAGCGATATCCCACAAGATTACCTGATGTTATAATTTAGATTAAAAAGTGTTGCTTTATATTTTTTTGTGTGACATGTATTAATTTGGAAGCACTAATTTCAGAGTAGTGCAATGTGAAAATTTATCAAAAATTATTACTACAGCAATGATTACTAAGGTATATCAAAGACACAGCCTTATACGTTTCCATCAATCTCCCTTCCACTGTTTTGCTGCTGAAAACTTCCCCTGATAATTGCCTGTCTCCTGGAATCTCCTCCTGCCCTTGAGACTGTGCTGAGAGACACAGCAAACCTGGTAATGGCACGTAACTGATTGTTGACTGTGAAAAACTCAGTGAGGCATATCTTTAATATTTACTCAGCTATACAATTTAAACTGCTATCGTATAGTTTCACGGATTTTACATTACCCAAGTGTAAAAATCAAACAAAATGTATATATCCTGTAGATTTCGTTTATACATTAGTAAGAATGTTAATGTATATCAAAAAACTTAATATGTAGCTTTAGCTTAAACACATTTAGCTGCATCGTCGCTTGTACTGAACATGACAACTAACACAATTGCTGCGTGCTCCAAGTAAAGTCTGTTAGCTTGTTTACTATGTGCTGAGTCTAATAAACCACCACCAACAGAACTGTTCAGCTGCTGACTGAAACGCTGTCCTAGAAGACCAAATGCTATTTTTTCCAGCTCGGGTCACTTTGCACTCGCATGTCAACAAGCAGGGCGATCGGCATAGCTGCTTAATCACGAGCCAAACTGCTAAGCGTCTGCTAGCGAGGAGCTAACGACAGTCGTAGCCCCTCGAGCAGCAAAACATCTTTCCTCATTATTTTCCTAAGCAACTTTTACTCATTTTTACCAGCTACGAAGCTGAAAACGGGACTGAGGGTGTGTTTTGAATAGTTGTTCATACCTTCAGACGTAAGTCTGCAAAAAGGCCTCAGCAGCTCCGCAAAATTTAGGTTGTTTTTGCGAGTCACTCTCTCAGCTTCTTCACTGCACAAGACGGCCACCATCGGGACAAACGAGTCCTGAACGAACTCCTGTACAGACTGGACACACTGGGCCATGTCGAAGCAGAGTCAAAACTATTTAACACAATGAACGGAGTCAAGTGTACTATCAAGAAAGCCGGGCTATAGCATTACTTTAGACAACTCCTATGTCAGAAGACCGCAGCCATGTTGAATACGCCAGCCTTCTTCCTGTGAAGGGCCGACAGTCAGGTGATTCTGGAATACGTCACTTCCTTTTCCGTTCCATTTGTTCGGTAGCGGTCTAGACCCTGCTCTAGAACTTCCAGAGCCTGAAGTTCTGGCCCGGGTAGCAAGACTTGATGGAGAAAAACGTTGAACATTTCCCGACTTTTATCTATGATTTATGTACCATCACGCGGTTAGCAAATCATCGATATACTTATTAAACCATTACAACCCTGCAGTATAAAAAAATTAATTTATTAACACATCACATAGTTTTCTTTGAATGCGCGAGCTGTATTTGCATTTGCGTCATGACAGTCTTCTATATAATATTCCAGTCTGCCTTAGCAGGGCCGTCACAAACCACAAAAATAAAGTTTCAACTGTATCTTACACTTTAATTCAGTATCACCAGCACTGTAGTAACTTTCTGTACAATCCATACATCACAACTTGGCATAAAAAAAACACTGCCAGTAAAAAAATATAGCCTTAACATCCAGGTCCAAAGAAAGGTGACATTCTGCCCTGCACAATACAGACACTACTTAATGTTTCCCAGGTATAAAGGCTGCAAGTGAGAGAAGGCACACGTTGTACAGAGGGATTATTTGATGTTCCGTAATATGCGACGAGCATGACTGGTTTTCATGGCAGCCAGAGCGGCCTCCAGTGTGGAGATGAGGTGCAGAAGGGTGCTGGGATCTGTCTGGAGAATCCTGGAGTTGTAATCACTGTGGCCGTCACTTCTGGTTAGGTGGACACGCATTGTAAGCATAGGAATCAACTGCTGGCGGACTGAACGTCTGGCCAACTGACAGAAAAAGCAGAAAAAACACAATAAGGTAGTCAGACAAAGAGTGGGAAAATAGTTGAAAACTGAATATTAGTAATACTGCTTACTGACAGAAATCAGTCTATGTAGCTCAGATTACAGTGCAAATCTCTGTTCTGCATTACACACCTGCAGTGATGTGTGATACCACTGATTTCCTTTTCGATCCGATACCAAGTAAAATTCAGGGTGGTATCGACGATACTGATCCGATACCGATACTCTGTACAAAAACTTAGTGTTTCATTGTATTTCATAATACAATATATAACTGTATTATGTAATTGTAATAATAATATAATAATAGAGCTTCATAGTGCTTACAGGACATCTGACTACTTGTTCTTATTGCTGAATGATGCAGAATTATCATATAGAAATGAAAAAACCTAAAGCTGTGCGCTAATTGAACACGGTGCCTGCCTGCAGCACTAAAGGCCTCCGCGAGAGACGTCTGTCTTGCCCTAGCAGCACATGTCCTTCTCCTCCTCTTCAGTTCGCCTCAACATAGCTCATCATATTCTGTGATATGATTTACTCTGAGGTGTTTGACGAGGTTAGCGGTGCTGCCACAACACCTCACTGTCCTGCCACATGTATCGCAAACCGCGTCTTGGCTGTTTGTGGAAGTAAAATACGTTCACACGTCACTTCGTTTACGCCCAGCCATTGTTGTGAGTGCGCACGCCAGGGGCCGTAACACATTTATGCAGCCGTATTTGGCATATGACTATGAAATACGTAAGAGGAAGTAGTTCCTTCCAATTTAGACGATCCGAATGATAGTTTCTTTCCACTGTGTAACTGTTAATGGAAAAACTACCAATTTACCCCAAAGTACTAAAATATCGATATTTTAATATGAGAATCGATTCTAGAACATAAATTATTGGTATCGGAGGAATCGATATTTCGATATCGACCCGCACATCACTACACACCTGCAAGCTTACAGTGTCACCTAATAATGATCACCTGATATAAAACCATACATCACAAGGTCAGATGATGGAAACCAGACTGGACAATATTAGTGTGAGGACCAGGGGAAACTGTATACCCTGTATACCCTTCAATATAATTTTATCCTTCAAGCTAAGTAAAGTGTCTTAATCCATGAGTTCAGGAAACATTTAACATCCAATACATTAAAAACACACATACAAATAAAAAACAGACTACAGAGTTGAGTGTGATATGCAACAATTGCACATAAGTACTATCCTGTATTTCCCACTTTATGTACCACAACAGTCAAACAATAAAATGATCTAGAAACAATACACCTGGACATCAAGTCTCCATTCCAGGTTGTGGTAGGCAGGCATACTGGACGGCAGATGACTCAGGATGCTGCGAATCTGACTGTGGTGCTGCAAGTAGAGCTGTACCAAAAGAGAAAAGTGATCCAGTCAACATCCTGACAGACACACTGCTTAGATAAACAATGTACCGCTTAAACAAAACTTCAACAAACAAAACTAAAACTTAGACTATACAGTATTTAAATCAAGTACACATTGTTTAAACAAAGTCAGTTAAATAAAACTGTTTAAAAGCCACCTGTAAGAGCATCTGGTTAAGCTCTTCGCTAAAGCCCAAAACCAACACTGAATCAAGGAAATCCACTTCAGATATCTACAGAGAGAGAGAGAAAGAGACAGCTGTGACTCTTGGAAGAGCTCACATTTGTTTACAGTTTTTGTCTTAGCTGGTGAAATATTTCTAGTGTTTAAGTATTTCATGATGATGCAGGGCAGAAATCAAGAAAATGACACACTAAATATGGGACATGGACGTCATGGGGGAAAAAAAAGAGCATTCAAATCACAGCATTCAGGGATAAACAGCACATTCATCTATGTTCACTGATCCAAGGTGTGAGGAGTAAGTATTCCTCACCATGTGTTTGGAGCTCTCTGTCATCAGGAACATCAGGCCTTCCACTCCATGTTGTACCATTTCTACAGGAACACAGAGTTTCCCTGCAACCATAACGGCATGAATCATAAACTTAGTTAAAAGAGGCAGTGCACAAGTAATTATTTTATGTATCAACGCTGTAACAAAGTCCTGTTCTATTTAGCAGTCACAGTAATGAAATTAAACTCTTATTACCTTATAATAAACTGGTTAGACAACACATAAACTACAACTGTATTATCCCAGCACCAGAGCAGACTTGTACCATCTTAAAGACTCTATGATCTGTCCTTCAATTTCCTAATGAAGGGACCCAAACCAGCAATGTTTCCCTATTCATGTAACCAAGAATAGGGAAACTCATCACTCAAACTCATTACATTAGATTTGAATCCTTAAATGGACTAAAAGGCAGACTAAATATTTGAAACAATATTAGCATGATTGTTGTACTTACTTAAAAAGGTATACTAAATAATGTAACAATTTAATATGAATTTCAGAAAAGGCAGTGTGAGATTGCTGCAGTAAAACAAACCTGATAAACAAATACTATGCACTAATGAGCCACAGAAGTCACATAAGCTTGAAAAGAAGCACTAAAAGATGAAGAGTCTTACTAGCTGCTCCCTCATAGACCTTTGGACTAGCTCCTCTTCTTAGAAACTCCAGCGCTATGCGTCCAAACTCTCCCACCACTGAGGAAGTTAAAAAAACATAAATGCATCATTATCACGAATGATATATAGATAACTCATAGCCAACTGTGTTTCGGCATCAATAATTTAAATTGATTCTTCTCAGAACGATAGCATTGACACACAGGACTCAGGCTAACAAAGGTAAAATCCCCCAAATTCCAGAGGAAACGAGGAAGAAGATCATTTAAAGCCTGTATGCCGGCTTTCATTGGACATAAAAGTGTAATCCTAAAGTTCTCAGATTGCTGTAGTGTGATAAACAGCACAACGTTTGCTTTATGATTTACTGAAGTAAAAAAGTGTTAGACTGAATCAAATGGAGATACTCCACGTAGACACAATTTGTATTTAATTACAGAACTTAAATGTTCTTAGTTCCATTCGGCCGCTGAGGTTTACTCTGTTAAGATTCCATGCATTCATTCTCTTCCACTTATCCAACTCAGGGCCACGAGGGAGCAAGAGACAGGTCACACACATCACAAGACTAACACAGAGTAACAGACAAGCAGTCTGTCACAGGGAAACTTTGGACTTGGCTGGTGTACCTGGAGAGTACCCATGCAGACAGAGATACTAGACACACTAGTATACTAGACTATACTAGATACTAGACTATTCTGCGAACTTAACCTGCTCTGAAGCAGGTTAAGTTCGCAGAACACAGATCAACAAATATGAAATCACTGCCCTTTGACCAATCAGTTCTCCAGGAAATAGCATCACCATTCTTGGAATATCCCTCAGACCCCTGTGTGCAGACAGTAGGAAGGTCTCAAGTGTTTTTTTTTTACACTGTGTAATGTCTTTGTGTATCCCTGATGAGCAAATATTTAAAAAAAAAAAATCAAATTTTTTGTTGCTCAATTTTTTTTTCTGTTTGCTTTCTGTTTGCAAACCACTTTACAACAAATTTATAACATTTTATTAAATTGATGTAGACACATAGACAAGTGTAATACAGCTTCTCTCCTGGGGGGAATACATGGTATAAGTGCAAGTTGCTGTACTTTACTAAAACCACTAAAGTACAAACTGTGCTTTGCATTGTCACAGGAATGTTTGGATATTATTTCTGTGATTTGAAAAAAATGCATAAATTTAGTTTTACTTGATTCTAATCTCCTGCTGAGTCTCACATTCCTGGACACACGGAACATACATTACAGATACCCGTTCAATCAGTCAGGTTAATGTTACTTTGATCTGCAGCAAACTGAAGAGATTTCCACTCTCCTTGCCTTTTACTTGTATATTTTTATGTTCTTTAGATATTTTCACAACCATTTAGTATCATCTCTTGATTAGGTGGTGTTCCAGGTACATCTGTCTTTTTGTAAAATAAAAAACAAGCCCACATTTTCCTCACGACACCAACGACCAGCTCGACGGTCCCTCGAGTTTCCCTGCACACATCCCGTTCAGCAGTCAGCTGTCAACAGCTGCTGCTAATTCAGGAAACCCGCAATATACCATAATGTCACTGTAATATTCTGCACAAAATAACAAATGTAGCTCATTTCCCCAGCACAGACCTACTGCAGCTTGTGTTTACCCTCACAGTGACTGACCTGGGATAAATGGCAAATGGGATTTAAAAGGAGGGAGCGATGGACACTGAGATAACTTCATTTGACTTTATAAGCAAACCTGTTGCTTTGATGAGGATTTGGCCAATTTGCATTAGAAAGAAATAGATTTAATGAAACTTATCATTTGGACAGGTAGCTGTGCACCTTAGTAATATAGTTCCCTTGCTCAAAAGACTGAATATCATCCTCTCAAGATGCAAACATATTCAGGAAACCCACCCAGGTTTACTGGTCACAGACAGTAGATGGTTATTGTGAAAAGCATATCATCTTTAAATAATTAATCCCAGTGTTATGGAGAATATGCAAACATAGCCACTGCTGGGTAAGTGTAATATTTTATTATACGTTTATTCAATAAATGGGTTTATGGCACTGAGATTATTATTACTGAGATTATTTCAGCCCGGTTCCTTAAACTTATGGCCTGCTTCTGACTGATCTGCTGCTCAGTGTTTACCATTTGCACCAGCTGGAAATGGAGACCTTTTTGCTGAGGTCTTTAATGTTGTTTAACTGCATGATGAGACACTGGCAGACAGAGACGACCATTCGGTGAACATGAATCTGCCGATGCCAGTGAACCTGAACCAGGTGGAACTCGTAGGGATCATTTTCTGTGGTAGAAGAGTCATATGACCACCCCGATGCTGCCAACAACACGCCTTTCATATAAACGCGCAGGGAAAACCCTGGGTTAACTCAGCGAGCTGGTAACCAACTTCGTGTGACCATTTATCCTAAACGTCAATGTCAGGATAAGTGTATCTAGATAACAGAAGGATATCCTGGATATGCAGAACAAGCTTAAGTGTATGCAGCCCTGATTCTCTGCACCTCCTATCCTCCCTCACGCTAGTTACTAACCTGCGGCGTCAACCTGCGGCAGGAACGACAGATGTTCTTTATGTTCCTCAGACAAAACCAGCAGCATACTGACCAAAGGTTTCCACTTCAAACCCCCGACAAATAATAGACATATGTATCCGGAAAACGATCAGTTTTATTTCTTCTTTGGTGTCTTTTTCTTCTTTTATTTTTTATTTATTGACTGTTGTCAAACAGCAAAATGGCGCATTACCGCCACCACCTGGTGTGGAGTGTGGACTTAAACGTAAATAAAAAAATTTATATATATATTAAATATATATATAAATCAATAAGTCCCAAACAAATTAGTCTCACTACTCGAGTACACTGCATACCACCGGCATTTATAGCACCTGAGAGGAGCAGGCATATACGGCCTTACTGGAAAGCGCATGCACCCTATCTTAACTCTATCTAGAAGAACTGGTTCTTAAAATTCTAGCATTACAGACACACTGTCAACTCTTCCCCTCTTGACTGTTCTCAACAGTCTTTTAATCCTCCTGACCTCGCTGCCAGAAATACTTTGTCTGATTTCTTTCTAGATCTACTAGGACACCTGTGATTAGTCCCTGCACCAGTTTAAACTTGAGCAATATTTTCCCCTCTCTCTCTACACTTTTTGCAGAAACTCTCAGCATTTAATACTTTTTCTGCTCTTCCGTTTTAACTGCGATCAGCAGACTTGCATCTCTTAGTACTTAAGCTACTGTTCCATCTCCAAGCTTCTTTTTTTTTCAGCTCTCTTGACAATACTGTCGGGCTTAATTGCTACACCTAATCCTCCGGCCTAATTTTCAGTATTATTTCAAACTCTTCTCATTGTCATACTTATGCTGTGTGAGCTGTCCCATACAAGGTTGCTTCATCATATGATTCCAAAATATGATTCCTAAAATTATAAGGAGCACACATCAAGCTTTTCTTACTTTTACATTTATTTGTAGCATCTCAGCACTAATGTAACAGAACAGTGTTGGCAAGTGTGACACTGTTCACATAATTATTAAATATTTATCTTTAAAGAAATTTTTTGAAATGAAAAATAAATGGCATTCCTCCATGTTAATGAGCTCATGTGTGGATTCTGATTGTGTGGTTTTTACATTCTCACTTACAATGCATTCTTTACCTTGTGGTTATTTGAGTGAGTGGGCCGAGGGCAGACGGCAACATCCAGTCCTGCAGCCAGAGTCCAGCGCGAGACACGCAGATTTACCCTCTGACCCTGGCAGGAGATAAGCAGTTGAAGGCGTTTGGAGCTGTGCGTGTGTGTCTGTTGTCAGTGTAGATGGTTGCATGTGTGTGCGTATGTCCTGTATCAGACTGGAAGTCTGCAGTTGGCCTGGAAGGAGGGACAAAGAGTTCTCACAACTGTATCATGTAAAAGTGGGAATGATAAAAGAAACTGAAATATTTGCAGCTAAAACTGGACACAGATGCATAATTTTTCTCTAATTTAATTTTTTTATTATATTTTATAGAAGTTCAAAATACAAATTCTTAATATCTCTTTTTGGTTCTGCGCTAGTATGTCTATTTTTATTTACTGCATCCATGAAAACATCACATTGTTGACAATTTTACAGAGGGCACCACACCCAGACAGTAAATGTTTTTTATTATGTGTCCTAAACAGGACACTAAGGCGTTTGGTCAAAACAGTTTAGGGGTCTGATGTTGGCTCACATTTCTTCTTCAGCTTTCTGGCCATCTCCAGTTTGAAGAAGACCCTTCTGCTGTCAGTGCTCCCGTAACCATCTCTTGTCCTCCAGTGTAGTGTTAAAAGGAGGGTATAGTGCTGTCCCCGCTTTTGTTCCCCAGTAGCCCTAAACCTCTTGCATATGAAACTCACTACTGTTGTTTACTGGAACTGTTTTCACTAACATGAATCCAATTTGACATATTGTGTTGACAATTTTACAAAAAACAAAAGAGAGACTCTTTATTTCTTTGTGATTTATGCTATATAGAACAAACAACTATCAAGACCAAGGCTGTAACAAAGACCGATGTCCTCTCACAATTTAAGATCTGTCATGAGCAGAGCCCCAACTAGAAGATACAAGAAGATACACACAAAAAAAAAATCTACCAAACTTCAAATGGAGCTACAGGTGTATGGAGAAGGACTAATGGGTGAGGAAAAGTTACAAACGGAGTGCCTGCATCAAGCAATAAGGAATCACATAGCCTCACTCTGGGACGAGGCCCAACACATTTTTTTAACTGTGAACTGAACACTGCATATGGTGCCACAGTGTTCTTCATGAGCTTGGGGTAGTTGAGATGCATGCGTATGAATGTCTAAATAGAAACCACAGACCTTCAGCATTCTCCATCATGACTTGTCAGCCAACGACTTGTCAACGACTACCAACCAGTTGCTCTCACACACCTGTTATACTGAAGTGTTTTAAGAAACTGGTCTGCTGCCACATCATGTCCTGCCTGCCATCCGCACTCGACCTGCTCCAGTGTGCATACAAAGCTAACAGATCAACTGAAGACGCCATTGCTACAACGCTCCACACCACCATCTCCTACCAGGAACAACAGGGGTGTTACGCCAGGCTGCTCTCTGTTGACTTTACCTCTGCTTTTAGTACAATACTCCCAGACAGACTAATAGTAAAACTGCTGGATATCGGACTTCCTTCTACCACCGGCTGCTGGATCAGATACTTTCTCTCTGACCGTGTACAAAGAGTTCGAGTGGGTCTTCATCTTTCCTCAGCCCTCAGCCTTAACACTGGCTCTCCACAAATCCGTGTACGAAGTCCTCTACTATACACTCTGTACACAACTGACTCTGTCAGTACCCACACAGACAATGCAGTCATTAAGTTGGCAGATGATACCACTGTGGTGGGGCTCATCTCTGGGGGAGACCAGACAGCACACAGAGCTGAGCTTCATAGGCTACCAGATTGGTGTGCGGACAACAACTTGGACCTCAAGACCACCAAGACAAAAGAGCTGTTAGTCGACTTCAAAAGGAAGAAGTCTGAGCTGCAGCCCATGAATATCAACAGGGAGTGCGTGGAAAGGGTGTCCAGCTTCAAGTTCCTGGGTGTGCACATAGACACAGACCTCCAGTGGAGCTCAAACAACTCAGCGGTTGCAAAGAAGGCCCAACAGCACCTCAATTTTCTTTTTTTCTTTTTTTTCTTTTCTTTTTTTTTTGCCTGTCCCGTTTGGCTCTTTTGCCATCAGAATTGTTGTCTAAAGGCAAAGAAAGATGCCCAACGGATTTACTTTACCAAACTGACCATCCCAGCCTTGCCTTAATGGTCCATTTGATTCACCTTTTATTGTTTATTTTATTTTCACTTACTGAATACGGGACAGACTTGACTGGGGGAAAGAAGGGGAGAAAGAAAGAGGGAAAGAGAAACAGCTGAGAAGAGGTACGGGGGAGAAGGGCAAAAGACAAAAACCAACAGAACGGGCAGAGAAAAAAAAATGCATATATCAATCACCTGGATCACCTGCTGAGAAAGAAAAAAGAAAGCAAGCAGAAGAGAACAAGAGTAATAGAATAAACAACATCACAATGATATATGGGAATATGACAGTAAATACTAAATGTTAAACATTATTGTGCAGCACATAAGATCAACAGAACACAGTGTGCTTTGAGGTAGGAGCCAAAAAGGGTGTAGTTTGTGGGTGTGATCACCCGTGTGTACACCTGTGAGCATGGACGCGCTTGTTTTTTGTTTTTTTAAAAGGTTCCTTCATGTAATAATCTGCTAGAGGGTGTGGGGGGGCCACAGCCCCGTCCTCCAGGGCGTGAAGCAGGTGTGGAGGAGATCAAAACTCCAGACATCCAGAGGCCCCCAGAACACAAGAGACCAAGGAAGACCAACAGAGGGGCAGCTGCGCCACTGTCCCGGAAAGAGCTGAGGAGAGTCCCAGATGAGGGCTCACTCAGCAGCCGCGGAGCAGAAGCCAGGGGGAGTTGCAGTGACGCGCCCGTGAGCTCCGCCGGCAGCCAGCTGCACCTGAGTGACCGAGCCCCAGGCTGAGAGGCCGGGGGCACCCCACCTCCGAAGTGGCCCGAGCGAGCCCCAGGCTCCAGGCCCCGATAAGCGGCCGCCAAGGAGTGAGCCGGTGTGTACCTGGACGCCCATCCCCGGACACAAAGAACCACCAACGCACCGATGTCTGAGGGGGTCCGCCACTGGCAGGGGAAGTGGTGGTAGGGGGAGATAGGCCTCCAAACCTTGGAGGGCCTGAGATGTCCCCAGAGAGGTGGCGCCTGACACCCAACCTGACATATAGACACAGACATACAGGCACACACAGATACAAACATCCATTCCCACCCTCATGCTCTCATATGCACTTACTCCACACTCAACCAACGTGGAGACAGACGTAAAGAGACGTTGTACACACGATCACACTCCCCAAGCGTACTCTACAAACCGGGTCTAGGTGCCCCCGCCCCTGGAGGGGGGAACTGCACCCAGACCCAGGTGGTGTTTCCCTTTTCCCTGCGGTGGGGGGAGGCAGACCGCCCCGACTCCGCAGCAGCAGGAAGGCTCCACACTCCAGACCGCAGTCGGACGGCCAACTCCTCCTCCTAGTCCTAGCCCCCCTGCTCCAGCAGGTCGCAGAGAACGGGGGTGAGAGAAGACTCCAAACCTCCCTCCACCCGCTCATTGTAGTGTTGATGCATGTGTGTTCTAAGGTGCAATTAAAACCCAGGAGGGCTTGGAGCTACCTGCCAGAGAGCAGCAGGTAAGCGCATGGTCCCTCCTGCTGGCCCTCAATGTCTACGTGTATTTAAAATTGAGAGGTGGGCAACGATGCCAGGGGTGGGGTGTACACCCTGATGGTACTTTGGACTCCGTGTATCGTGCCCACCCCCAAGATCCTATATGTATGTGTAATGAGAGTGTGAGTAATGTGAATGTCTAAGTTGTAGGATAAAATTGAGGCAGAGGCAGCCAGAAGGGGACAGAGGGGGGGGTGGGGGGTAGCCTCCTCTGCACCCTGGTGACATACCCCTACTCCAAGGCCCTGCATGTGTGGGTGGTTGTGGTGGAGCGGGAAGAGGGAGGCAGCTGGAGATGGGGAGGGAAGGAAGGGAGGGGCAAGTGACCCCTCCCTGGGGCCAGCTCCCCCGCTGACCCCAGTAGGCACCCCCATACTCCGCGACCCGCCAGGGAAGGGGGGCCCAGGCCCATCCAGACCGGGCCCAGTGCAGCAGCGCCGCCCGGCCCCACAGAGCCCGGGACAGTCCACCCAACCCCACCACAGAGAAAACTGCACCCACCCCACCATCCACTCTTCTTCCAGACTACATAAGACAATAAACACCCAGGCTGAGATCTTCCTCCACCTCTCCTGTATCTCCCCCTCCTGCAGAGGGAGCTCCTGAGGAGAGGAAAGCTCCTGCAAGATGTGACAATCTCCCCCACCAGTTGAAGAGCCCCCCAGGTGGCTCGACGCACCGGCGGCACGCTGCTCCAGGGCTGGGCCCCCATGCACCCACCCGCCCACAACCCCGGCAACACACCAACCAGGACCCAAGCCCCCGAGGCCCGGTCCGGGTCCCAGCCCAGAGACGGAGCGCCCCCAGAACCTCACGCCCATCCCGGACCCACCCAGGGGCAGCCAGGCTACCAGGTCAGTAACCCACGTCCGTCAGCACAGACCCTCCCCTAGCCCCGTTGCACGCAGCCGCGAGGAAACAGTCACCGGAGAGCCAACAGAGCCCCTAACCGGACATGACCGCTACCCCGGGTTGAGCCCCCCAAGGAAGATGCCTCCGGAGAACCCCCCGACGCCCTAAGCCTGTCCCTACCCCCACACCAATCACAACAGTGAAGGCGGGACCAAACTATGACCCCCCACCCCCACTAGGTGATGGAGCTGATCAAAGGAGCCCAGAGCAATTGATCTGATGTGGTGGCAGAGGCTGTGTCAAGACTAATGTAATCTAATAGATAATTTCTATATTGGTTAGAATTAAGATTATTTTTATTTTTCCAGTTCATGAGGACTGTTTTCTTGGCTATGCATAGGGCAGTGAAAACCATATGGGCGATATTCTTTTCTGAAGTGACATTATCTAAGCTGCCCAACAAACACACTAAGGGGGAAGTTGGGATGTTACATTTCAGACACTTCGATAAGTCTTCACATATCTCGCGCCAAAACTTCTGAACTGGTGGACAGAACCAAAGAGCGTGGATATAATTGTCCGGTGAATTGGTTTGGCAGTGTGAGCAGTTGTTGGTAGACGTAAAGCCCATCTTGAACATCCGATGACCTGTATAGTGCACTCTATGTAATATTTTGTATTGAATTAATTGAAGACTGGGATTTCTAATTAGATGAAAGGTTTTTAAGCAAATCTGAGACCAGAAGTTTAGGTCTAAGTTAACTGATAAATCCGCTTCCCATTTTGCAATAGGAAGTGATATTGATTCATCTGTTTTAGAAAGCATTCTGTATATTTTGGATAGTAATTTGGGGGGTTTAAGAGTAAGAAATTGAACCACACTTGGTGGTGTTTGTAGTTCAACTTGACCCGGTTTAAATTTCTTTTTTACTATGGATTTAATTTGTTGATATTCTAAAAATCTTTTCTTGTTGATCCCATATTGTGTAACTAGTCCGTCAAATGAAATAAATTCTGTTCCTTCTAGTATATGTTCTAAATATTTGATTCCTTTATCACTCCAATCTGAAAAGTTTATCATATTATTGTTTTGTAATATGTCAGGGTTGTTCCAGATAGGTGTACGTTTGCATGGGATTAATGAAGACGCCGTCAATTTTAGAAACTCCCACCATGCTGTCAGAGAAGAGCTGATGTTGATGCTTTTAAAGCATTCATGTCGTTGGATGTTTGAGCTGATAAATGGTAGGTCTGAGATCTCTAGATTATTGCAGAGTGCTTGTTCTACATCTAGCCAAGGTTCATCTAAGAGGGTGTGTTTTAGCCATCCTGAGATAAACTGAAGCCTGTTGGCTAAGAAGTAGTGCTGTAAGTTAGGCAGTTCTAGTCCTCCTTTATCCTTGGTCTTTTGTAGTGTTTTTAAGCTTATACGTGGGGGTTTATTTTTCCAAAGGAATTTGGACATACATGAATCTAGAGATCTGAACCAATCTTGTGGCGGTTTAGTTGGGATCATTGAGAATAAATAATTTATTTTTGGTAAGACCATCATTTTTATAGTGGCAACCCTTCCCATGAGTGATATGGGTAGACATTTCCATCTAGCCAGATCATCTTCTACCTTCTTTAAAAGTGGGATATGGTTTAATTTAGTTAGATCTGCAAGCTTGGGAGAAACATTAATACCTAAATATTTTATATTTCCCAATTGCAGTGGTGTAGAAGAGGAATTATGGAAGGAGCAATTAATCGGTAGGACTGTAGATTTTGACCAGTTAATTGAGTAATCTGATATTCTTGCAAAAGAGTTTATCAATTCAATCACCCCAGAGATATTGGTTTGTGAATTTTGGAGAAAGAGTAACACATCATCCGCATAAAGGCTGATTTTATGTTCCACGTTCTTGCATTTTATGCCCTTAATTACTGAATTCTGTCTAATTGCTGCTGCTAGTGGTTCAATAAAAATTGCAAATAGTGAAGGGGAGAGTGGGCATCCCTGCCTGGTGCCCCTCAAGAGACAGAAGCTGGAGGATGTCTGGTCATTTGTTCTAACACAAGCTGTTGGGGAATTATATAATATTTTTAACCAGTTTATGAAAGAGTTTCCAAAACCAAATTTGTGTAAAGTTGCAAATAGAAATTTCCAGTTAACTCTGTCAAATGCTTTTTCTGCGTCTAAAGAGAATATTGTAGTTTCTAGGTTTTTACTGTATGAGTAGTCTATCAAATTAAGTAATCTACGTGTATTTGTTGATGAGTGCCTACCTTTTATGAAACCAGTTTGGTCAGGATGAATTAAGAGGGGGGTTATTTTCTCCAGTCTCTTTGAGAGAGCTTTGCAGATTATTTTAAGGTCTACATTTATAAGGGATATTGGACGATAGCTTGAGGGATATACAGGGTCTTTGCCTGGTTTTAGCAGGAGATTAATGTTTGCAGAATTCATATTTGATGGAAGTCTGCCCTTTTCTTTAATTTCCAACAACGTTCTGTAGAAAACTGGTGCTAGAATCGACCAGAATTCTTTGTAGAATTCTGCAGGAAAGCCATCTGGACCTGGAGCCTTATTATTGTGCATACTTATCAGGGCTTCCTGGAGTTCACCTGGTGTCAGTGGTGAATCCAGTGCCATTGCTTGAGTGTCCAATAATTTTGGAAGAGTTATGTTGTCCAAAAACTGATCAATTTCTTTTTTAGATGGGTTTATTTGTGGTGAATACAACGTTTTATAGAAATCCCTGAAAATGTTGTTTATTTGTATCGGTTCATATAATGTGTTCCCAGATGAATCTTGAACAGCACATATAGTTGTTTTTTCTTTATTTATTTTTAGCTGGTTTGCTAGAAATTGACCGGATTTATTACCATGTTCACAATTTTGTAGGCGTAGTCTTTGTACTAAGAATTTTGTTTTTTTATCAATTATCTCATTTAATTCTAGTTTTGTTTTGCGTATTTTGTTCAATGTTTCCTGATCTTGGTGGGACGCGTAGGCTTCTTCTAGTGATTTGATGTTTTTTTCTAATTCCTGAATATTTTTGTTTTCTTTTTTCTTTTTATGTGATGAGAAAGAAATTATTTTACCTCTCATCACAGCTTTCCCTGCTTCCCATAGAACAGAAGCTGATGTTTCGGGAGTGTCATTATAGTCCAAATATGAAGTCCACTCTTTTTAAAAATATTTAATAAAGTCTTCATCTTTAAGTAGTGATGTATTAAATCTCCAGTTTTTTCTTGGCGTAGTATTATTCTTGTGCATTA
Source organism: Maylandia zebra (assembly GCF_041146795.1). NCBI lineage: Eukaryota > Metazoa > Chordata > Actinopteri > Cichliformes > Cichlidae > Maylandia > Maylandia zebra. The sequence continues at coordinate 16,192,976 of NC_135183.1, forward strand.
GTGTTAAAGATACAGGACCATGATCGCTGACAGCTATAGGGTGAATCTCAGTGTCTGAAATGTCGTTCAGCAGTGAGCTGCTGACCAAAAAATAATCCAGACGAGAGTAGGAGTGATGGACGTGAGAAAAAAAGTATATTCCTTACTGGTGGGGTGAAGGGAGTGCCATGCATCGCAAAGACCAAAGTCGCTCATATACTGTTTGATTATATTTGTGGACTGCCAATTACGCTGAGTTCCCGCTGTATTGAGCCTATCCATGTCTTCATTTAGTCCAAGGTTGAGGTCACCTCCAAGAACAAGTGTGCCATCTAAGTGTTCAGAGAGTGCACTGAAAAAACCGTGAAAGAATGAGGGATCATCAACATTTGGACCATATACACTTGCAATACATAGCTTTTTATCACGTATAGATAGTTTAATGATTAAGAATCTGCCCTCTGGATCTATAACTGTATCGAGTACTGTGAAATTAATATTTTTATGTATTAAAATTGCTGCTCCCCTTTGTCTAGAATTATAACAAGCTGAGAACACATTAGGAAACTCAGGTGTTTTAAGTTCATTCGAACCTCTAAGAGGTCTGTGGGTCTCTTGTAATAGGACAACATCTGCCTGTAGTTTTTTGAGTTGGTTAAATATTTTTAACCTCTTTACTCTGGAGCCAGCTCCATTTATATTCCATGTAATGAACCTCAGTGTACCCATAGATGTTTGTGTATAACTATGTATGCTGTGTGCGTCGCTTAGACAGGTGGAGAGAATACGTCACTTGTTCATAAATAAAGAGAAGGAGAGAGAGAAAAAATGTGTGGCGAGATGCTCCCTGAGTCTGACTTTGTGTATGCATAGTTACTAATATGAGTAGGCTTGGCTTAAGTGTGTGTGTATCTTATATGACTGTGTGCGCTGTCTGACTGATGTAAATGTGCTGCCGTTGAGCGCATGGTGCGTATGTGTCGAAATAAAGGATGTTTGTGGATGAGTGTCGAAGCAGGTGATCGAGGCAGTGAAAGGAATAAAGAAAGAAACCAAGGACAGGGGTGAGCAGCATAAAACCAAGAGGGGGAAAAGAGAGGAGGAAAAAAAAAAGAAGAAAAAACGAGAAGAAAAAAAAAACAGAAACAAAACGTAAACATTCCAATTAAATCACTGACGGAGAGTGACGGTGTTAATTAGTGTGAATGCTTGAAAAGCATTCACAGTATTGTTCTTCTAATCTTTATTATTAGTGTGAATGCTTGAAAAGCATTCACAGTATTGTTCTTCTAATCTTTATTATTAGTGTGAATGCTTGAAAAGCATTCACAGTATTGTTCTTCTAATCTTTATTATTATATTTTCTTATTCCGTACGTTTTTTGAAAGCCTACTCCTTCAAAACCGTTCAACTTAGAAAAACCATTCAAACATCGTTAGATTCCTATTATTTTGGACATGACTGCTTCTATTTTTCTCATTTTTAACATTTATATTTTTAATTTTATTCAACTTTATTCAACAAAAATTTCCCATGTATTTCAATGGGGAGACCCTTCAAATTCTCATTCAACTTACTCATTTTTAAACTCTTACTACTTCCACATACATTGACATAGAGCCACCATTCAAACTTTAAAACGAAGACAAGACATTCAACTATTCAACTTGTATTTATCTTTTCAATATCTATTATACTTTTTCTTCAGTTCCAGTTTAAGTTTCATGATGTTTTTTCACCCGTTTCAGAGTTTATAATGGGTGTGTATGGGACGGAATGTTGGGGCTAGAGTGAGGCAGCTCAACTGCTAGAGTGAGAGGAGCAAAAAAATTAATCTTAAAATCTTTTTTAAAACTGCTGCTGTGTCCGCAGCGTTTGCTCTACAGGTATGATTTTACCCTCAAAACGTAGCCATGGCTGTCCTCTTTCATCCAATGTGTTTACTATTGTCCTAGGTGTTATGGTTCTTTCATAAATGTCACCAATGCACAGCCTCCTCCCTCCAACTCTTCCATAGACTCTAATGTTAAAATGGCTCAGAAGGTTCGTTTGAAAATCAGAAGAGCATGGTGTCTTTCCACTGTCACCACGTCCATATAATAAGCTCCACAGGCATGAAAACTGAGAATTAGGTAGACTAGACATTGCTGTCGCTCACGGTGAAAGAATTTTGTCAATACGACTTTTACTTTTCATTTGGGAGCGATTTGTTTTGGCCTGACTTTTCTGTTCATTTTAAGCAGCAAAAGTGAGGTGCATGTCTGTGTGCGTGTGTATGGAGCCATTGGGTGCGGTCACTATAGCAACCAGGCTCACACCTGCCTGCTTAACGAGCTCTCTCTGCCACTCTGCCAAAATTCATCTTAAACACTTCTCTTTCAACTGCTGCTGTGTCCACAGTGTTAAAGCCATCATTTTACCCTCAAAACGTCGCCATCGTTGTTCTCTTTCCAACATCTTGTCTTTCAAAGCTCAGACATTTAAACTTTTTAAACTGTGTGGGTCCAAGTGGAGGGATCACATTTGAGTCATTCAGTGATTCAAAGAATATGACCTTTTAATATTCTTTCAGATGTTTTCTGACTCTAAATGTTCTTTTCTCATTTCTTAGGTTTTTCTAATTTACAATTAAAACATTTTCAGCTTTTTTCCAACTTCTTCTTCTGTGTAACCTTCAGCTTTTAGCAGTTCAGCACTTTTGTTTTCAGGTTAAATTCGGGGTTTTTTTTTTAAATCTCATTCAAGATTTTTAACTTAAATTCAGTAATTAATTCATTTCAGTGCATACATTCAGATTCAAGCATTCACACTGCAGTTTCTTCAGAAAATGCACTTTCTAGTTAGTGTGAATGCTTGAAAAGCATTCACAGTATTGTTCTTCTAATCTTTATTCTATTTTATTATATTTTATTATTATGGATTCCGTACGTTTTTTGTAATCTATCTCCTTCAAAACTGTTCAACTTAGAAAAACCATTCAAACACCATTAGATTCCTATTCTTTTGGACATGACTGCTTCTATTTTTCTCATTTTTAACATTTATATTTTTAATTTTATTCAACTTTTTTCAACAAAAATTTCCCATGTATTTCAATGGGGAGACCCTTCAAATTCTCATTCAACTTCCTCCTCTTTAAACTGTATCTACTTCCATATACATTGACATAGAGCCACCATTCAAACTTTAAAACGAAGACAAGACATTCAACTATTCAACTTGTATTTATCTTTTCAATATCTATTATACTTTTTCTTCAGTTCCAGTTTAAGTTTCATGATGTTTTTTCACCCGTTTCAGAGTTTATAATGGGTGTGTATGGGACGGAATGTTGGGGCTAGAGTGAGGCAGCTCAACTGCTAGAGTGAGAGGAGCAAAAAAATTAATCTTAAAATCTTTTTTAAAACTGCTGCTGTGTCCGCAGCGTTTGCTCTACAGGTATGATTTTACCCTCAAAACGTAGCCATCGCTGTCCTCTTTCATCCAATGTGTTTACTATTGTCCTAGGTGTTATGGTTCTTTCGTAAATGTCACCAATGCACAGCCTCCTCCCTCCAACTCTTCCATAGACTCTAATGTTAAAATGGCTCAGAAGGTTCGTTTGAAAATCAGAAGAGCATGGTGTCTTTCCACTGTCACCACGTCCATATAATAAACTCCACAGGCATGAAAACTGAGAATTCAGTAGACTAGACATTGCTGTCGCTCACAGTGAAAGAATTTTGTCAATACGACTTTTACTTTTCATTTGGGAACGATTTGTTTCGGCCTGACTTTTCTGTTCATTTTAAGCAGCAAAAGTGAGGTGCATGTCTGTGTGCGTGTGTATGGAGCCATTGGGTGCGGTCACTATAGCAACCAGGCTCACACCTGCCTGCTTAACGAGCTCTGCCTGCCACTGTACCAAGATTCATCTTAAACACTTCTCTTTCAACTGCTGCTGTGTCCACAGTGTTACAGCCATCATTTTACCCTCAAAATGTCGCCATTATTGTTCTCTTTCCAACACAGTGTCTTTCAAAGCTCAGACATTTAAACTTTTTAAACTGTGTGGATCAAAGTGGAGGGATCACATTTTCTTCATTCAGTGATTCAAAGAATATGACCTTTTAATATTCATTCAGATGTTTTCTGACTCTAAATGTTCTTTTCTCATTTCTTAGGGTTTTCTAATTTACATTTAAAACATTTTCAGTTTTTTTCCAACTTCTGCTTTTGTGTAACCTTCAGCTTTTAGCAGTTCAGCACTTTTGTTTTCAGGTTAAATTCGGGGTTTTTTTTTTTAATCTCATTCAATATTTTTAACTCAAAATTCAGTAATTAATTCATTTCAGTGCATACATTCAGATTCAAGCATTCACACTGCAGTTTCTTCAGAAAATGCACTTTCTAGTTATTATTATATTTTATCTATTCCGTACGTTTTTTGTAATCCTACTCCTTCAAAACCGTTCAACTTAGAAAAACCATTCAAACACCGTTAGATTCCTATTCTTTTGGACATGACTGCTTCTATTTTTCTCATTTTTAACATTTATATTTTTAATTTTATTCAACTTTATTCAACAAAAATTTATAATGTATTTCAATGGGGAGACCCTTCAAATCCTCATTCAACTTACTCATTTTTAAACTCTTACTACTTCCACATACATTGACATAGAGCCACCATTCAAACTTTAAAACGAAGACAAGACATTCAACTATTCAACTTGTATTTATCTTTTCAATATCTATTATACTTTTTCTTCAGTTCCAGTTTAAGTTTCATGATGTTTTTTCACCCGTTTCAGAGTTTATAATGGGTGTGTATGGGACGGAATGTTGGGGCTAGAGTGAGAGAGCTCAACTGCTAGAGTGAGAGGAGCAAAAAAATTAATCTTAAAATATTTTTTAAAACTGCTGCTGTGTCCACAGCGTTTGCTCTACAGCCACCATTTTACCCTCAAAACGTAGCCATGGCTGTCCTCTTTCATCCAATGTGTTTACTATTGTCCTAGGTGTTATGGTTCTTTCATAAATGTCACCAATGCACAGCCTCCTCCCTCCAACTCTTCCATAGACTCTAATGTTAAAATGGCTCAGAAGGTTCATTTGAAAATCAGAAGAGCATGGTGTCTTTCCACTGTCACCACGTCCATATAATAAGCTCCACAGGCATGAAAACTGAGAATTAGGTAGACTAGACATTGCTGTCGCTCACGGTGAAAGAATTTTGTCAATACGACTTTTACTTTTCATTTGGGAACGATTTGTTTCGGCCTGACTTTTCTGTTCATTTTAAGCAGCAAAAGTGAGGTGCATGTCTGTGTCCGTGTGTATGGAGCCCTTGGGTGCGGTCACTATAGCAACCAGGCTCACACCTGCCTGCTTAACGAGCTCTGTCTCTCACTCTGCCAAGATTCATCTTAAACACTTCTCTTTCAACTGCTGCTGTGTCCACAGTGTTAAAGCCATCATTTTACCCTCAAAACGTCGCCATCGTTGTTCTTTTTCCAACATCTTGTCTTTCAAAGCTCAGAGATGTAAACTTTTTAAACTGTGTGGGTCCAAGTGGAGGGATCACATTTTAGTCATTCAGTGATTCAAAGAATATGACCTTTTAATATTCTTTCAGATGTTTTCTGACTCTAAATGTTCTTTTCTCATTTCTTAGGTTTTTCTAATTTACATTTAAAACATTTTCAGCTATTTTCCAACTTCTTCTGTGTGAACATCAGCTTTTAGCACTTTTGATTTTAGATTAAATTCTGTTTCTTTTTATCTAATTCAAAATTTTTAAATTTAATTCAGCAATTAATTCATTTCAGTGCATACATTCAGATTCAAGCATTCACACTGCAGTTTCTTCAGAAAATGCACTTTCTAGTTAGTGTGAATGCTTGAAAAGCATTCACAGTATTGTTCTTCTAATCTTTATTATTATATTTTCTTATTCCGTACGTTTTTTGAAAGCCTACTCCTTCAAAACCGTTCAACTTAGAAAAACCATTCAAACATCGTTAGATTCCTATTATTTTGGACATGACTGCTTCTATTTTTCTCATTTTTAACATTTATATTTTTAATTTTATTCAACTTTATTCAACAAAAATTTCCCATGTATTTCAATGGGGAGACCCTTCAAATTCTCATTCAACTTACTCATTTTTAAACTCTTACTACTTCCACATACATTGACATAGAGCCACCATTCAAACTTTAAAACGAAGACAAGACATTCAACTATTCAACTTGTATTTATCTTTTCAATATCTATTATACTTTTTCTTCAGTTCCAGTTTAAGTTTCATGATGTTTTTTCAGCCGTTTCAAAATTTATAATGGGTGTGTATGGGACGGAATGTTGGGGCTAGAGTGAGACAGCTCAACTGCTAGAGTGAGAGGAGCAAAAAAATTAATCTTAAAATCTTTTTTAAAACTGCTGCTGTGTCCGCAGCGTTTGCTCTACAGGTATGATTTTACCCTCAAAACGTAGCCATCGCTGTCCTCTTTCATCCAATGTGTTTACTATTGTACTAGGTGTTATGGTTCTTTCATAAATGTCACCAATGCACAGCCTCCTCCCTCCAACTCTTCCATAGACTCTAATGTTAAAATGGCTCAGAAAGTTGGTTTGAAAATCAGAAGAGCATGGTGTCTTTCCACTGTCACCACGTCCATATAATAAGCTCCACAGGCATGAAAACTGAGAATTAGGTAGACTAGACATTGCTGTCGCTCACGGTGAAAGAATTTTGTCAATACGACTTTTACTTTTCATTTGGGAGCGATTTGTTTTGGCCTGACTTTTCTGTTCATTTTAAGCAGCAAAAGTGAGGCGCATGTCTGTGTACGTGTGTATGGAGCCGTTGGGTGCAGTCACTATAGCAACCAGGCTCACACCTGCCTGCTTAACGAGCTCTGCCTGCCACTGTGCCAAGATTCATCTTAAGCACTTCTCTTTCAACTGCTGCTGTGTCCACAGTGTTACAGCCATCATTTTACCCTCAAATTGTCGCCATTATTGTTCTCTTTCCAACACCGTGTCTTTCAAAGCTCAGACTTTTAAATTTTTTAAACTGTGTGGATCCAAGCAGAGGGATCACATTTTAGTCATTCAGTGATTCAAAGAATATGAACTTTTAATATTCATTCAGATGTTTTCTGACTCTAAATGTTCTCTTCTAAATTCTTAGGGTTTTCTAATTTACAATTAAAACATTTTCAGCTTTTTTCCAACTTCTTCTTCTGTGTAACGTTCAGCTTTTAGCAGTTCAGCACCTTTGTTTTCAGGTTAAATTCGGTTTTTTGGGGGTTTTTTTTTAATCTCATTCAATATTTTTAACTCAAAATTCAGCAGTTAATTCATTTCAGTGCATACATTCAGATTCAAGCATTCACACTGCAGTTTCTTCAGAAAATGCACTTTCTAGTTAGTGTGAATGCTTGAAAAGCATTCACAGTATTGTTCTTCTAATCTTTATTATTATATTTTATTATTTTTCCGTACGTTTTTTGAAAGCCTACTCCTTCAAAACCGTTCAACTTAGAAAAACCATTCAAACATCGTTAGATTCCTATTATTTTGGACATGACTGCTTCTATTTTTCTCATTTTTAACATTTATATTTTTAATTTTATTCAACTTTATTCAACAAAAATTTCCCATGTATTTCAATGGGGAGACCCTTCAAATTCTCATTCAACTTACTCATTTTTAAACTCTTACTACTTCCACATACATTGACATAGAGCCACCATTCAAACTTTAAAACGAAGACAAGACATTCAACTATTCAACTTGTATTTATCTTTTCAATATCTATTATACTTTTTCTTCAGTTCCAGTTTAAGTTTCATGATGTTTTTTCACCCGTTTCAAAATTTATAATGGGTGTGTATGGGACGGAATGTTGGGGCTAGAGTGAGACAGCTCAACTGCTAGAGTGAGAGGAGCAAAAAAATTAATCTTAAAATATTTTTTAAAACTGCTGCTGTGTCCGCAGCGTTTGCTCTACAGGTATGATTTTACCCTCAAAACGTAGCCATCGCTGTCCTCTTTCATCCAATGTGTTTACTATTGTACTAGGTGTTATGGTTCTTTCATAAATGTCACCAATGCACAGCCTCCTCCCTCCAACTCTTCCATAGACTCTAATGTTAAAATGGCTCAGAAGGTTCGTTTGAAAATCAGAAGAGCATGGTGTCTTTACACTGTCACCACGTCCATATAATAAGCTCCACAGGCATGAAAACTGAGAATTAGGTAGACTAGACATGGCTGTCGCTCACGGTGAAAGAATTTTGTCAGTACGATATGTACTTTTCATTTGGGAACGATTTGTTTCGGCCTGACTTTTCTGTTCATTTTAAGCAGCAAAAGTGAGGTGCATGTCTGTGTCGTGTGTATGGAGCCATTGGGTGCGGTCACTATAGCAACCAGGCTCACACCTGCCTGCTTAACGAGCTCTGCCTGCCACTCTGCCAAGATTCATCTTAAACACTTCTCTTTCAACTGCTGCTGTGTCCACAGTGTTAAAGCCATCATTTTACCCTCAAAACGTCGCCATCGTTGTTCTCTTTCCAACATCTTGTCTTTCAAAGCTCAGACATTTAAACTTTTTAAACTGTGTGGATCAAAGTGGAGGGATCACATTTTCTTCATTCAGTGATTCAAAGAATATGACCTTTTGATATTCATTCAGATGTTTTCTGACTCTAAATGTTCTTTTCTCATTTCTTAGGTTTTTCTAATTTACAATTAAAACATTTTCAGCTTTTTTCCAACTTCTTCTTCTGTGTAACCTTCAGCTTTTAGCAGTTCAGCACTGTTGTTTTCAGGTTAAATTCAGGTTGTTTTTTTTTTTTTTTATCTCATTCAAAATTTTTAACTCAAAATTCAGCAATTAATTCATTTCAGTGCATACATTCAGATTCAAGCATTCACACTGCAGTTTCTTCAGAAAATGCACTTTCTAGTTATATTTTCTTATTCCGTACGTTTTTTGAAAGCCTACTCCTTCAAAACCGTTCAACTTAGAAAAACCATTCAAACATCGTTAGATTCCTATTATTTTGGACATGACTGCTTCTATTTTTCTCATTTTTAACATTTATATTTTTAATTTTATTCAACTTTATTCAACAAAAATTTCCCATGTATTTCAATGGGGAGACCCTTCAAATTCTCATTCAACTTACTCATTTTTAAACTCTTACTACTTCCACATACATTGACATAGAGCCACCATTCAAACTTTAAAACGAAGACAAGACATTCAACTATTCAACTTGTATTTATCTTTTCAATATCTATTATACTTTTTCTTCAGTTCCAGTTTAAGTTTCATGATGTTTTTTCACCCGTTTCAGAGTTTATAATGGGTGTGTATGGGACGGAATGTTGGGGCTAGAGTGAGACAGCTCAACTGCTAGAGTGAGAGGAGCAAAAAAATTAATCTTAAAATCTTTTTTAAAACTGCTGCTGTGTCCGCAGCGTTTGCTCTACAGGTATGATTTTACCCTCAAAACGTAGCCATCGCTGTCCTCTTTCATCCAATGTGTTTACTATTGTCCTAGGTGTTATGGTTCTTTCATAAATGTCACCAATGCGCAGCCTCCTCCCTCCAACTCTTCCATAGACTCTAATGTTAAAATGGCTCAGAAGGTTCGTTTGAAAATCAGAAGAGCATGGTGTCTTTCCACTGTCACCACGTCCATATAATAAACTCCACAGGCATGAAAACTGAGAATTCAGTAGACTAGAAGCTGCTGTCGCTCACGGTGAAAGAATTTCGTGAATACGACTTGTACTTTTCATATGGGAACAATTTGTTTCGGCCTGACTTTTCTGTTCATTTTAAGCAGCAAAAGTGAGGTGCATGTCTGTGTCGTGTGTATGGAGCCATTGGGTGCAGTCACTATAGCAACCAGGCTCACACCTGCCTGCTTAACGAGCTCTCTCTCACTCTGCCATGGTTAAAATGTTAGATTGTAGTAAGATTAACTTTTTCAATAGTACAATAAGACAGATTTGACAGGGTTTTGCCACAGATTAATAGTTTTTCAGTAGTTAGTATATGCCAACTAAGTAGAGCATTGTGATTGGCACAAAGGTTTTTCAGATCTGGGCAGTTGGAGTCAGTTGATGACTTCAAAATCATCCTTTCTGACTGGATAATTAAAGCTCTCAGCATCTATCGGTCTGTAGTTAATTTTCCCACCTTTTAACTAACGTTTAACTAATCTAATCTCATTTAATGTCTTTGTTTATAGTCTGTATAGTTTATCTCCCCACGAATACACTCAAAGTAGTCTTAAAATAAAACCCACAAAACAGTTCAAGATTTAATACTTTTTATTTGCTCATTTAATGCCAGTTGCCCTGTTTTTCTGTATGTCACTCATTCGCTTATACTTGGGCAAAAAGGACCAATTTGTACACTAGTATAGTGTATTTTTTCCCTCTATCTCTCTATGTCTGTCACACACAGAGACCAACACACAGACATGTATATGCTCATTATTGCTGTTCAAACTGATGGTCAAATTTCCAAGCACCACCTGAACGCCTCATCTGTTTTTAACCTATCACTGGACCAACTGTCGTCATTCCGCTTTGCTCTCTGCTGTGGTAAGTACAGTACACTCAGTACTGCAGTGTTTTATTTTTATGATGGAAAAAATACATGTTTGACATTTAAACTCACATATCAAGTCCAACAGAGTTAAAAACAATTCAAAGAAGAAAGAAAGAAAAAAGAATAACCTTCGCTATCATTTATATACGTTTATTACGTTTTGCTGTTAGCAGCAGTGCTAACGCTAGCTTCAATGCTAATGCTAGCAACAATGCTAACGCTAGCTATAGTGCTAACACTAGCCTTAGCAGTTGTTAACTGACAAAAATAATATTCCTGTGATATTTATTGCCGGTCAGTGAGACCAAAGTAAGAAATTAGCTTTATTATTGCCATTGTGGCTCAGTTTTAACAGTAAGAGTGCTAGCGCTAGCGCTAGCAGCATTGCTAGCGCTAGCTGCAATGCTAACGCTAGCTGCAATGCTAACGCTAGCTGCAATGCTAACGCTAGCTGCAATGCTAATGCTAGCTGCATTGCTAACACTAACTGAAGTGCTAATGCTAGCCGGAATGCTAGCGCTAGCAGCAATGCTAAGGCTAGTAACAGTCTAACAGTAGCCTTACATAAGTGGCAATACTTCAGTTAACTAGTTTGAATTGTAAAATGACTGCTGTATCAGTTGGTGTGCTATATTACTCTATAATTACCCTGCTGACTAGAAGTTCAGTGTATCATGTCGTGTGGGCTTTGTATTTCTGTTAGTCTGATAACACTGTACAGACAACTAACGTATTATTTCTCGTTTCTTTCAGGAACCTGACTGACACTGTGCTTTGCCTGGTAGGTGTGCACATACTGTAAGAGAAGTAGACCAAAATAAAAAAATAATATGACTAATATAAGCTGTAAAGTGATGGGTTCAAACTTTGTGCTAGACCTTTTAAACACAATTTTATAATAAATACACATAAGTGCAGCTTAACAATTGGGCTAAAATATTTTTTTCGTACATTTTTGTAGTCACACTACATGTGATTAATTAATGATTCACTCAATCATATTTGTATTTAAAAATATTATTGCTGAATTTAATTAAATATTTATTCTTTTAAAAAGTGCCCAATTATGCAACTTTTTGCACATGGCAGCCGACAACAGTTTAGCTTGAATATTTGTTTTGTCCTTTTGCAGTAGTCACATTTAGTTCATACAATTACCATGTGATATAATTTTAATAAAATTATTTTTTTTTCTTGTTTTTTGTTCAGAGTGTGTAGAAGAAGAAGAACAAGGACCAGATCTCCAGTCTTCTCTCTCACATCCCAACCCCCCAACCCCTCTATCCTCTGTCCTGCTCCACCTATTGTCTCTGCCTTCTTTCCATCTGTATTTCACTCTGTGGTTTGTGAGAAATTTTGCCAAACCAACAATCCTTTTGCGGTTTGATTTAAAGCCGTGTCTCTCCTGCTCTGTCTGTTCTCTCTGCTAAATTTTCTCTCTACCTGTTTTTCACTCTTGGCTTGCTGCTGAAAAACGCCAAGCGACACAGTCCTCCTGTGTCTTCTCCAATCTTCACATGTAAGATCCAACAGTGTGAGGCACATAGCAGCCAGAAACTGTAATGCCACAGAACAGAGAGGCTTCATCATCACCATCTTCATCACCGTACGATCAGAGCGTGAGACTTCACATCTGGAGCACAGGAGACATTCTGTGATAAGTCCTCCTTCTAGCTTGTCCCACAAGCAGTCGGTGAGATTTACTCACAACAAAAAGGGTTAATGACATAATTTCCATGAAAACATGTGTTCATTCTTTGTAAACTGTTTAAATTGTGTTTTCACTTGACCTTAGGAGTGTTAGAGTGTATTGTAATGTCTGTACTCAGGTGTTTCCCTCTGTGATCCATCCCCTTCAGAGCTGAGACACTCAGGACTGAACAGACTGCACAGTTTCTGTGACTGAGCCTCCAAAACACCTTCTTTGAAACCACTCATGATAGAAGGGCTTTATATTTGCAGCAGCACTACTACAGGTATTCAGTTTATTACAGGATGTGTTTGTTTCTTAGGACCAGCTCTGAGTGCACACTACCTAACATATACACCTTTCTGTTCACTACAAACCAACTACTCTGGATCATACGGCCAGTTGGCAGGAATGTTGCTGCAGGAAAACATCCCTGGAGATCACCATCATTGTCAGACTGACTGTGCCTCCTCTGTGCAGTGTCAAGATCCTCCCTAAATGAGTGTGTAAGTTAACATTTTCATTATTTTATTCCCTTTGACAAGACAAGTATCACTGATATTTACATTTACAACTACATATGTTGCTGTTTTCTGCTCTTCTTTTAAAGTTCTCAGCTATCCTGCTTCTGTGCTGCTTGCCACACATCAAACTCTGGCCGGATGACAGGGAGGATCCACTCTGAAGTCACTGGACATTATGAGGATCATATGGGACTTCATAGTTTCACAGTAACATTGTGCTCTGTGATTACAGGTTTTAAATGGATACAATGACTGCCTCTCTCTGATCAACAGGCTAAAGGATTGTTTTCATTGTTAGTGCTCTGTACAATGTATGCTTATTTAGTATTTCATCACAGAGCAAACCTTTATTTATTTAACATATTTTTATTTTGTTTTAATGTTGAATTAACTGTAGGGATTTTTTTAAGTGGGCACTCGGGATGTCATATGACCAGAAATGTGGTAACTGGAATTCAACAGTATGGAAGAAAAAATCTGCTAAGAACAAAACACACACAAAACCCCCCAAGAAAATTCAAATTCATTCCATGTAATCCAATCTAAAACATTTTAAACTGCTGAACAGCAACACAAACAGTGTTAAAAAACAGTGTTAACAGAATGATTATGATGAGTTTGTACCAAAGTTTCAGGTCACATGGCACACCTAGTGTGTAGTGTGGGGTATCAGCTGGTAAGTATAGGTTTTTTCATATTTGTGTCCTTAGAGTTCAGATAGATAAAGACTTGTGTATAATAATTAGTCATAAGCACAACTCAAAGTCAGGGACTAACTAAATTTGGGACTTTGTGTCTGAGCCCAGGTTAAAACACTGTGTAAAAAAGCATTTAGCGGCATGGCTGAACAATGCTGTAAACTATTGATACTTATTTATCCATGTTCACAAAAAGGACTAATGTTTTTATTTGATTATGATGTATATAATACCGGTACTATTAAACATGATATACATATGTGTATATGTCTGAAAAACATTATGCTGTATATGAAAGTTTGTATTTTCTCCAGAATGTTTGTTCATCTTTTCAGTTCAATTTAACAAATTTGTTTTTACATTTATTTTTATTATTTTTTTTATGAATTAGAGATTTATAAAACATAATTCCACTCTTTAAGTGATTAGAAGAATATGAACTTTTGTTATTCATTCAGAGGTTTGCTGACTACATTTTCTTTTTGTCATTACTCATCTTTTTCTAATTAAAATTTTAAACATTTTCAGTTATTTTCCAACTTCTTCTGTGTGAACATCAGCTTTCAAAAGTTCAGCACTTTTGTTTTCAGGTTAAAAATTCTTTATTTTCCAGCTAATTCAACATTTTTAGCTTAATATTCAGCAATTAATTCATTTCAGTGCATACATTCAGATTCAAGCATTCACACTGCAGTTTCTTCAGAAAATGCACTTTCTAGTTAGTGTGAATGCTTGAAAAGCATTCACAGTATTGTTATTCGAATCTTTATTATTATTATTATTATATTTTATTCTGTATTCCGTACGTTTTTTGTAATCCTATAACTTCAAAACCGTTCAACTTAGAAAAACCATTCAAACACCGTTAGATTCCTATTCTTTTGGACAACACTGCTTCTATTTTTCATATTTTTAACATTTATATTTCTAATTTTATTCAACTTTATTCAACAAAAATTTATAATGTATTTCAATGGGGAGACCCTTCAAATCCTCATTCAACTTACTCATTTTTAAACTCTTACTACTTCCACATACATTGACATAGAGCCACCATTCAAACTTTAAAACGAAGACAAGACATTCAACTATTCAACTTGTATTTATCTTTTCAATATCTATTATACTTTTTCTTCAGTTCCAGTTTAAGTTTCATGATGTTTTTTCACCCGTTTCAGAGTTTATAATGGGTGTGTATGGGACGGAATGTTGGGGCTAGAGTGAGACAGCTCAACTGCTAGAGTGAGAGGAGCAAAAAAATTAATCTTAAAATCTTTTTTAAAACTGCTGCTGTGTCCACAGCGTTTGCTCTACAGGTATGATTTTACCCTCAAAACGTAGCCATGGCTGTCCTCTTTCATCCAATGTGTTTACTATTGTACTAGGTGTTATGGTTCTTTCATAAATGTCACCAATGCACAGCCTCCTCCCTCCAACTCTTCCATAGACTCTAATGTTAAAATGGCTCAGAAGGTTCGTTTGAAATCAGAAGAGCATGGTGTCTTTACACTGTCACCACGTCCATATAATAAACTCCACAGGCATGAAAACTGAGAATTCAGTAGACTAGAAGCTGCTGTCGCTCACGGTGAAAGAATTTCGTCAATACGACTTGTACTTTTCATATGGGAACAATTTGTTTCGGCCTGACTTTTCTGTTCATTTTAAGCAGCAAAAGTGAGGTGCATGTCTGTGTCGTGTGTATGGAGCCATTGGGTGCGGTCACTATAGCAACCAGGCTCACACCTGCCTGCTTAACGAGCTCTGCCTGCCACTCTACCAAAATTCATCTTAAACACTTCTCTTTCAACTGCTGCTGTGTCCACAGTGTTACAGCCATCATTTTACCCTCAAATTGTCGCCATTACTGTTCTCTTTCCAACACCGTATCTTTCAAAGCTCAGGCATTTAAACTTTTTAAACTGTGTGGATCAAAGTGGAGGGATCACATTTGAGTCATTCAGTGATTCAAAGAATATGACCTTTTAATATTCATTCAGATGTTTTCTGACTCTAAATGTTCTTTTCTCATTTCTTAGGTTTTTCTAATTTACAATTAAAACATTTTCAGCTTTTTTCCAACTTCTTCTTCTGTGTAACCTTCAGCTTTTAGCAGTTCAGCACTTTTGTTTTCAGGTTAAATTCGGGTTTTTTTTTTTTATCTCATTCAATATTTTTAACTCAAAATTCAGCAATTAATTCATTTCAGTCCATACATTCAGATTCAAGCATTCACACTGCAGTTTCTTCAGAAAATGCACTTTCTAGTATTTTATTATTATGGATTCCGTACGTTTTTTGTAATCTATCTCCTTCAAAACCGTTCAACTTAGAAAAACCATTCAAACACCGTTAGATTCCTATTCTTTTGGACAACACTGCTTCTATTTTTCTCATTTTTAACATTTATATTTTTTATTTTATTCAACTTTATTTAACAAAAATTTATAATGTATTTCAATGGGGAGACCCTTCAAATTCTCATTCAAATTCCTCCTCTTTAAACTGTATCTACTTCCACATACATTGACATAGAGCCACCATTCAAACTTTAAAACGAAGACAAGACATTCAACTATTCAACTTGTATTTATCTTTTCAATATCTATTATACTTTTTCTTCAGTTCCAGTTTAAGTTTCATGATGTTTTTTCACCCGTTTCAGAGTTTATAATGGGTGTGTATGGGACGGAATGTTGGGGCTAGAGTGAGACAGCTCAACTGCTAGAGTGAGAGGAGCAAAAAAATTAATCTTAAAATCTTTTTTAAAACTGCTGCTGTGTCCGCAGCGTTTGCTCTACAGGTATGATTTTACCCTCAAAACGTAGCCATCGCTGTCCTCTTTCATCCAATGTGTTTACTATTGTACTAGGTGTTATGGTTCTTTCATAAATGTCACCAATGCACAGCCTCCTCCCTCCAACTCTTCCATAGACTCTAATGTTAAAATGGCTCAGAAGGTTCGTTTGAAAATCAGAAGAGCATGGTGTCTTTCCACTGTCACCACGTCCATATAATAAACTCCACAGGCATGAAAACTGAGAATTTGGTAGACTAGAAGCTGCTGTCGCTCACGGTGAAAGAATTTCGTCAATACGACTTGTACTTTTCATATGGGAACGATTTGTTTCGGCCTGACTTTTCTGTTCATTTTAAGCAGCAAAAGTGAGGCGCATGTCTGTGTACGTGTGTAGGAGCCATTGGGTGCGGTCACTATAGCAACCAGGCTCACACCTGCCTGCTTAACGAGCTCTCTCTCTCACTCTGCCAAGATTCATCTTAAGCACTTCTCTTTCAACTGCTGCTGTGTCCACAGTGTTAAAGCCATCATTTTACCCTCAAAACGTCGCCATCGTTGTTCTCTTTCCAACACCGTGTCTTTCAAAGCTCAGACTTTTAAATTTTTTAAACTGTGTGGATCAAAGTGGAGGGATCACATTTTAGTCATTCAGTGATTCAAAGAATATGAACTTTTAATATTCATTCAGATGTTTTCTGACTCTAAATGTTCTTTTCTCATTTCTTAGGGTTTTCTAATTTACAATTAAAACATTTTCAGCTTTTTTCCAACTTCTTCTTCTGTGTAACCTTCAGCTTTTAGCAGTTCAGCACTTTTGTTTTCAGGTTAAATTCGGGGTTTTTTTTTTTTAATCTCATTCAAAATTTTTAACTTAAATTCAGTAATTATTTCATTTCAGTGCATACATTCAGATTCAAGCATTCACACTGCAGTTTCTTCAGAAAATGCACTTTCTAGTTAGTGTGAATGCTTGAAAAGCATTCACAGTATTGTTATTCTAATCTTTATTAGTGTGAATGCTTGAAAAGCATTCACAGTATTGTTCTTCTAATCTTTATTATTATTATTATATTTTATTTTTCCGTACGTTTTTTGTAAGCCTACTCCTTCAAAACCGTTCAACTTAGAAAAACCATTCAAACACCGTTAGATTCCTATTATTTTGGACAACACTGCTTCTATTTTTCATATTTTTAACATTTATATTTTTAATTTTATTCAACTTTATTCAACAAAAATTTATAATGTATTTCAATGGGGAGACCCTTCAAATCCTCATTCAACTTACTCATTTTTAAACTCTTACTACTTCCACATACATTGACATAGAGCCACCATTCAAACTTTAAAACGAAGACAAGACATTCAACTATTGAACTTGTATTTATCTTTTCAATATCTATTATACTTTTTCTTCAGTTCCAGTTTAAGTTTCATGATGTTTTTTCACCCGTTTCAGAGTTTATAATGGGTGTGTATGGGACGGAATGTTGGGGCTAGAGTGAGGCAGCTCAACTGCTAGAGTGAGAGGAGCAAAAAAATTAATCTTAAAATCTTTTTTAAAACTGCTGCTGTGTCCGCAGCGTTTGCTCTACAGGTATGATTTTACCCTCAAAACGTAGCCATCGCTGTCCTCTTTCATCCAATGTGTTTACTATTGTACTAGGTGTTATGGTTCTTTCATAAATGTCACCAATGCACAGCCTCCTCCCTCCAACTCTTCCATAGACTCTAATGTTAAAATGGCTCAGAAGGTTCGTTTGAAAATCAGAAGAGCATGGTGTCTTTCCACTGTCACCACGTCCATATAATAAGCTCCACAGGCATGAAAACTGAGAATTAGGTAGACTAGACATTGCTGTCGCTCACGGTGAAAGAATTTTGTCAATACGACTTTTACTTTTCATTTGGGAGCGATTTGTTTCGGCCTGACTTTTCTGTTCATTTTAAGCAGCAAAAGTGAGGCGCATGTCTGTGTACGTGTGTATGGAGCCATTGGGTGCGGTCACTATAGCAACCAGGCTCACACCTGCCTGCTTAACGAGCTCTGCCTGCCACTGTACCAAGATTCATCTTAAGCACTTCTCTTTCAACTGCTGCTGTGTCCACAGTGTTACAGCCATCATTTTACCCTCAAATTGTCGCCATTATTGTTCTCTTTCCAACACCGTATCTTTCAAAGCTCAGGCATTTAAACTTTTTAAACTGTGTGGATCAAAGTGGAGGGATCACATTTTAGTCATTCAGTGATTCAAAGAATATGACCTTTTAATATTCATTCAGATGTTTTCTGACTCTAAATGTTCTTTTCTCATTTCTTAGGGTTTTCTAATTTACATTTAAAACATTTTCAGTTTTTTTCCAACTTCTTCTTCTGTGTAACCTTCAGCTTTTAGCAGTTCAGCACCTTTGTTTTCAGGTTAAATTCGTTTTTTTTTTGTTTTTGTTTTTTTTTAATCTCATTCAATATTTTTAACTCAAAATTCAGCAATTAATTCATTTCAGTGCATACATTCAGATTCAAGCATTCACACTGCAGTTTCTTCAGAAAATGCACTTTCTAGTTCTATTTTATTCTGTATTCCGTACGTTTTTTGTACTCCTACTCCTTCAAAACCGTTCAACTTAGAAAAACCATTCAAACACCATTAGATTCCTCTTCTTTTGGACATGACTGCTTCTATTTTTCTCATTTTTAACATTTATATTTTTAATTTTATTCAACTTTATTCAACAAAAATTTCCCAAAATTTCCCATGTATTTCAATGGGGACACCCTTCAAATCCTCATTCAACTTACTCATTTTTAAACTCTTACTACTTCCACATACATTGACATAGAGCCACCATTCAAACTTTAAAACGAAGACAAGACATTCAACTATTCAACTTGTATTTATCTTTTCAATATCTATTATACTTTTTCTTCAGTTCCAGTTTAAGTTTCATGATGTTTTTTCACCCGTTTCAGAGTTTATAATGGGTGTGTATGGGACGGAATGTTGGGGCTAGAGTGAGGCAGCTCAACTGCTAGAGTGAGAGGAGCAAAAAAATTTATCTTAAAATCTTTTTTAAAACTGCTGCTGTGTCCACAGCGTTTGCTCTACAGGTATGATTTTACCCTCAAAACGTAGCCATGGCTGTCCTCTTTCATCCAATGTGTTTACTATTGTCCTAGGTGTTACGGTTCTTTCATAAATGTCACCAATGCACAGCCTCCTCCCTCCAACTCTTCCATAGACTCTAATGTTAAAACGGCTCAGAAGGTTGGTTTGAAAATCAGAAGAGCATGGTGTTTTTACACTGTCACCACGTCCATATAATAAACTCCACAGGCATGAAAACTGAGAATTAGGTAGAGTGGACATTGCTGCCGCTCACGGTGAAAGAATTTCGTCAATACGACCTATACTTTTCATTTGGGAGCGATTTGTTTCGGCCTGACTTTTCTGTTCATTTTAAGCAGCAAAAGTGAGGCGCATGTCTGTGTACGTGTGTATGGAGCCATTGGGTGCAGTCACTATAGCAACCAGGCTCACACCTGCCTGCTTAACGAGCTCTGCCTGCCACTGTGCCAAGATTCATCTTAAGCACTTCTCTTTCAACTGCTGCTGTGTCCACAGTGTTACAGCCATCATTTTACCCTCAAATTGTCGCCATTATTGTTCTCTTTCCAACACCGTGTCTTTCAAAGCTCAGGCATTTAAACTTTTTAAACTGTGTGGATCAAAGTGGAGGGATCACATTTGAGTCATTCAGTGATTCAAAGAATATGACCTTTTAATATTCATTCAGATGTTTTCTGACTCTAAATGTTCTTTTCTCATTTCTTAGGGTTTTCTAATTTACATTTAAAACATTTTCAGTTTTTTTCCAACTTCTTCTTCTGTGTAACGTTCAGCTTTTAGCAGTTCAGCACCTTTGTTTTCAGGTTAAATTCGGGTTTGTTTTTTTTTTATCTCATTCAATATTTTTAACTCAAAATTCAGTAATTAATTCATTTCAGTGCATACATTCAGATTCAAGCATTCACACTGCAGTTTCTTCAGAAAATGCACTTTCTAGTTAGTGTGAATGCTTGAAAAGCATTCACAGTATTGTTCTTCTAATCTTTATTCTATTTTATTATATTTTATTATTATGGATTCCGTACGTTTTTTGTAATCTATCTCCTTCAAAACCGTTCAACTTAGAAAAACCATTCAAACACCATTAGATTCCTATTCTTTTGGACATGACTGCTTCTATTTTTCTCATTTTTAACATTTATATTTTTAATTTTATTCAACTTTTTTCAACAAAAATTTCCCATGTATTTCAATGGGGAGACCCTTCAAATTCTCATTCAACTTCCTCCTCTTTAAACTGTATCTACTTCCACATACATTGACATAGAGCCACCATTCAAACTTTAAAACGAAGACAAGACATTCAACTATTCAACTTGTATTTATCTTTTCAATATCTATTATACTTTTTCTTCAGTTCCAGTTTAAGTTTCATGATGTTTTTTCACCCGTTTCAGAGTTTATAATGGGTGTGTATGGGACGGAATGTTGGGGCTAGAGTGAGGCAGCTCAACTGCTAGAGTGAGAGGAGCAAAAAAATTAATCTTAAAATCTTTTTTAAAACTGCTGCTGTGTCCGCAGCGTTTGCTCTACAGGTATGATTTTACCCTCAAAACGTAGCCATGGCTGTCCTCTTTCATCCAATGTGTTTACTATTGTACTAGGTGTTATGGTTCTTTCATAAATGTCACCAATGCACAGCCTCCTCCCTCCAACTCTTCCATAGACTCTAATGTTAAAATGGCTCAGAAGGTTCGTTTGAAAATCAGAAGAGCATGGTGTCTTTCCACTGTCACCACGTCCATATAATAAGCTCCACAGGCATGAAAACTGAGAATTAGGTAGACTAGACATTGCTGTCGCTCACGGTGAAAGAATTTTGTCAATACGACTTTTACTTTTCATTTGGGAGCGATTTGTTTCGGCCTGACTTTTCTGTTCATTTTAAGCAGCAAAAGTGAGGCGCATGTCTGTGTACGTGTGTATGGAGCCATTGGGTGCGGTCACTATAGCAACCAGGCTCACACCTGCCTGCTTAACGAGCTCTGCCTGCCACTGTACCAAGATTCATCTTAAGCACTTCTCTTTCAACTGCTGCTGTGTCCACAGTGTTACAGCCATCATTTTACCCTCAAATTGTCGCCATTATTGTTCTCTTTCCAACACCGTATCTTTCAAAGCTCAGGCATTTAAACTTTTTAAACTGTGTGGATCAAAGTGGAGGGATCACATTTGAGTCATTCAGTGATTCAAAGAATATGACCTTTTAATATTCATTCAGATGTTTTCTGACTCTAAATTTTCTTTTCTCATTTCTTAGGTTTTTCTAATTTACAATTAAAACATTTTCAGCTTTTTTCCAACTTCTTCTTCTGTGTAACCTTCAGCTTTTAGCAGTTCAGCACCTTTGTTTTCAGGTTAAATTTGTTTTTTTTTTGTTTGTGTTTTAATCTCATTCAATATTTTTAACTCAAAATTCAGCAATTAATTCATTTCAGTGCATACATTCAGATTCAAGCATTCACACTGCAGTTTCTTCAGAAAATGCACTTTCTAGTTAGTGTGAATGCTTGAAAAGCATTCACAGTATTGTTATTCGAATCTTTATTATTAGTGTGAATGCTTGAAAAGCATTCACAGTATTGTTATTCAAATCTTTATTATTAGTGTGAATGCTTGAAAAGCATTCACAGTATTGTTATTCGAATCTTTATTATTATTATTATTATTATATTTTATCTATTCCGTACGTTTTTTGTAATCCTACTCCTTCAAAACCGTTCAACTTAGAAAAACCATTCAAACACCGTTAGATTCCTATTCTTTTGGACAACACTGCTTCTATTTTTCATATTTTTAACATTTATATTTTTAATTTTATTCAACTTTATTCAACAAAAATTTATAATGTATTTCAATGGGGAGACCCTTCAAATCCTCATTCAACTTACTCATTTTTAAACTCTTACTACTTCCACATACATTGACATAGAGCCACCATTCAAACTTTAAAACGAAGACAAGACATTCAACTATTCAACTTGTATTTATCTTTTCAATATCTATTATACTTTTTCTTCAGTTCCAGTTTAAGTTTCATGATGTTTTTTCACCCGTTTCAGAGTTTATAATGGGTGTGTATGGGACGGAATGTTGGGGCTAGAGTGAGGCAGCTCAACTGCTAGAGTGAGAGGAGCAAAAAAATTAATCTTAAAATCTTTTTTAAAACTGCTGCTGTGTCCGCAGCGTTTGCTCTACAGGTATGATTTTACCCTCAAAACGTAGCCATCGCTGTCCTCTTTCATCCAATGTGTTTACTATTGTCCTAGGTGTTATGGTTCTTTCGTAAATGTCACCAATGCACAGCCTCCTCCCTCCAACTCTTCCATAGACTCTAATGTTAAAACGGCTCAGAAGGTTGGTTTGAAAATCCGAAGAGCATGGTGTTTTTACACTGTCACCACGTCCATATAATAAACTCCACAGACATGAAAACTGAGAATTAGGTAGACTAGAAGCTGCTGTCGCTCACGGTGAAAGAATTTTGTCAATACGACTTTTACTTTTCATTTGGGAACGATTTGTTTCGGCCTGACTTTTCTGTTCATTTTAAGCAGCAAAAGTGAGGCGCATGTCTGTGTACGTGTGTATGGAGCCATTGGGTGCGGTCACTATAGCAACCAGGCTCACACCTGCCTGCTTAACGAGCTCTGCCTGCCACTGTGCCAAGATTCATCTTAAGCACTTCTCTTTCAACTGCTGCTGTGTCCACAGTGTTAAAGCCATCATTTTACCCTCAAAACGTCGCCATCGTTGTTCTTTTTCCAACATCTTGTCTTTCAAAGCTCAGAGATGTAAACTTTTTAAACTGTGTGGGTCCAAGTGGAGGGATCACATTTTAGTCATTCAGTGATTCAAAGAATATGACCTTTTAATAGTCTTTCATATGTTTTCTGACTCTAAAAGTTCTTTTCTCATTTCTTAGGTTTTTCTAATTTACAATTAAAACATTTTCAGCTTTTTTCCAACTTCTTCTTCTGTGTAACCTTCAGCTTTTAGCAGTTCAGCACTTTTGTTTTCAGGTTAAATTCGGGTTTTTTTTTTTATCTCATTCAAGATTTTTAACTTAAATTCAGTAATTAATTCATTTCAGTGCATACATTCAGATTCAAGCATTCACACTGCAGTTTCTTCAGAAAATGCACTTTCTAGTTAGTGTGAATGCTTGAAAAGCATTCACAGTATTGTTATTCAAATCTTTATTATTATTATTATTATTATATTTTATCTATTCCGTACGTTTTTTGTAATCCTACTCCTTCAAAACCGTTCAACTTAGAAAAACCATTCAAACACCGTTAGATTCCTATTCTTTTGGACAACACTGCTTCTATTTTTCATATTTTTAACATTTATATTTTTAATTTTATTCAACTTTATTCAACAAAAATTTCCCAAAATTTCCCATGTATTTCAATGGGGAGACCCTTCAAATTCTCATTCAACTTATTCATTTTTAAACTCTTACTACTTCCACATACATTGACATAGAGCCACCATTCAAACTTTAAAACGAAGACAAGACATTCAACTATTCAACTTGTATTTATCTTTTCAATATCTATTATACTTTTTCTTCAGTTCCAGTTTAAGTTTCATGATGTTTTTTCACCCGTTTCAAAATTTATAATGGGTGTGTATGGGACGGAATGTTGGGGCTAGAGTGAGACAGCTCAACTGCTAGAGTGAGAGGAGCAAAAAAATTAATCTTAAAATCTTTTTTAAAACTGCTGCTGTGTCCACAGCGTTTGCTCTACAGGTATGATTTTACCCTCAAAACGTAGCCATGGCTGTCCTCTTTCATCCAATGTGTTTACTATTGTCCTAGGTGTTACGGTTCTTTCATAAATGTCACCAATGCACAGCCTCCTCCTTCCAACTCTTCCATAGACTCTAATGTTAAAATGGCTCAGAAGGTTCGTTTGAAAATCAGAAGAGCATGGTGTCTTTACACTGTCACCACGTCCATATAATAAACTCCACAGGCATGAAAACTGAGAATTTGGTAGACTAGAAGCTGCTGTCGCTCACGGTGAAAGAATTTTGTCAATACGACTTGTACTTTTAATTTGGGAACGATTTGTTTCGGCCTGACTTTTCTGTTCATTTTAAGCAGCAAAAGTGAGGCGCATGTCTGTGTCGTGTGTATGGAGCCATTGTCACTATAGCAACCAGGCTCACACCTGCCTGCTTAACGAGCTCTCTCTCACTCTGCCAAGGTTAAACCTAAAAATGTTAGATTGTAGTAAGATTAACTTTTTCAAAAGTACAATAAGACAGATTTGACAGGGTTTTGCCACAGATTAATAGTTTGTCACTAGTTAGTATATGCCAACTAAGTAGAGCATTGTGATTGGCACAAAGGTTTTTCAGATCTGGGCAGTTGGAGTCAGTTGATGACTTCAAAATCATCCTTTCTGACTGGATAATTAAAGCTCTCAGCATCTATCGGTCTGTAGTTAATTTCCCCACCTTTTAACTAACGTTTCACTAACCTAATCTCATTTAATGTCTCTGTTTATAGTCTGTATAGTTTATCTCCCCACGAATATACTCAAAGTAGTCTTAAAATAAAACCCACAAAACAGTTCAAGATTTAATACTTTTTATTTGCTCATTTAATGCCAGTTGCCCTGTTTTTCTGTATGTCACTCATTCGCTTATACTTGGGCAAAAAGGACCAATTTTTACACTAGTATAGTGTATTTTTTCCCTCTATCTCTCTATGTCTGTCACACACAGAGACCAACACACAGACATGTATATGCTCATTATTGCTGTTCAAACTGATGGTCAAATTTCCAAGCACCACCTGAACGCCTCATCTGTTTTTAACCTATCACTGGACCAACTGTCGTCATTCCGCTTTGCTCTCTGCTGTGGTAAGTACAGTACACTCAGTACTGCAGTGTTTTATTTTTATGATGGAAAAAATACATGTTTGACATTTAAACTCACATATCAAGTCCAACAGAGTTAAAAACAATTCAAAGAAGAAAGAAAGAAAAAAGAATAACCTTCGCTATCATTTATATACGTTTATTACGTTTTGCTGTTAGCAGCAGTGCTAACGCTAGCTTCAATGCTAATGCTAGCAACAATGCTAACGCTAGCTATAGTGCTAACACTAGCCTTAGCAGTTGTTAACTGACAAAAATAATATTCCTGTGATATTTCTTGCCGGTCAGTGAGACAAAAGTAAGAAATTAGCTTTATTATTGCCATTGTGGCTCAGTTTTAACAGTAAGAGTGCTAGCGCTAGCAGCATTGCTAGCGCTAGCAGCATTGCTAACGCTAGCTGCAATGCTAACGCTAGCTGCAATGCTAACGCTAGCTGCAATGCTAACACTAACTGAAGTGCTAATGCTAGCCGGAATGCTAGCGCTAGCAGCAATGCTAAGGCTAGTAACAGTCTAACAGTAGCCTTACATAAGTGGCAATACTTCAGTTAACTAGTTTGAATTGTAAAATGACTGCTGTATCAGTTGGTGTGCTATATTACTCTATAATTACCCTGCTGACTAGAAGTTCAGTGTATCATGTCGTGTGGGCTTTGTATTTCTGTTAGTCTGATAACACTGTACAGACAACTAACGTATTATTTCTCGTTTCTTTCAGGAACCTGACTGACACTGTGCTTTGCCTGGTAGGTGTGCACATACTGTAAGAGAAGTAGACCAAAATAAAAAAATTATATGACTAATATAAGCTGTAAAGTGATGGGTTCAAACTTTGTGCTAGACCTTTTAAACACAATTTTATAATAAATACACATAAGTGCAGCTTAACAATTGGGCTAAAATATTTTTTTCGTACATTTTTGTAGTCACACTACATGTGATTAATTAATGATTCACTCAATCATATTTGTATTTAAAAATATTATTGCTGAATTTAATTAAATATTTATTCTTTTAAAAAGTGCCCAATTATGCAACTTTTTGCACATGGCAGCCGACAACAGTTTAGCTTGAATATTTGTTTTGTCCTTTTGCAGTAGTCACATTTAGTTCATACAATTACCATGTGATATAATTTTAATAAAATTATTTTTTTTTCTTGTTTTTTGTTCAGAGTGTGTAGAAGAAGAAGAACAAGGACCAGATCTCCAGTCTTCTCTCTCACATCCCAACCCCCCAACCCCTCTATCCTCTGTCCTGCTCCACCTATTGTCTCTGCCTTCTTTCCATCTGTATTTCACTCTGTGGTTTGTGAGAAATTTTGCCAAACCAACAATCCTTTTGCGGTTTGATTTAAAGCCGTGTCTCTCCTGCTCTGTCTGTTCTCTCTGCTAAATTTTCTCTCTACCTGTTTTTCACTCTTGGCTTGCTGCTGAAAAACGCCAAGCCAACAAAGCAATAAAGAGTGCATATTTTGCCTCAACCTATGAACAAACTGAACAAACAAAGAAAAATCTGCGGTTTGATTTAAAGCCGTGTCTCTCCTGCTCTGTCTGTTCTCACTGCTAAATTTTCTCTCTACCTGTTTTTCACTCTTGGCTTGCTGCTGAAAAACGCCAAGCCATTAAAGCAATAAAGAGTGCATATATTGCCTCTACCTGAGAACAAACTGAACAAAGAAAACTAATTCACGGTTTGATTGTGATTTCCCAGCCGTGTCTCTCCTGCTCTGCCTGTTCTCTCTTCTAAATTTTCTCTCTACCTGTTTTTCACTCTTGGCTTGCTGCTGAAAAATGCCAAGCCAATAAAGAGAGTGCATAATATTCTCTCAACTGAAGAACAAACTGTCAAACGAAAGACAACTGTTTAAGACAAATAAAAACTGAAATATAAAAACAAAGACAACATCTCCTGGTGTGTGCCACTCTTATCTTGTGAACATATTTTCTAAAGACTAAGAAACACTTGCAGGTGTGTGAAAATGCCAAGGAAGCAGAAAAAGTCACAAGCTGCAAAACAACGCTGGAAAAAGTTTCATGAGTTTCACAAAGTACCAACATGTGAACAAGCTGAGTTTGATTTTCCTCAGAGCTCTGCAGAAGACAGTGTGTCTACAAAGACCAATTCTGACAGTGTCAAACAGGCAGGTCAACATGTTCCTGCACATGTACAACAGGTATCTTATGCTGATGCTGTAAAGAGTGGACTGCAGCATAAAGTTAATGAACAACATGAGGTGTCAAGTGCCCCACAGGTGGGTTATGCTGACTTTTTGAAAAGAGGCTGTCACAGTGATGTGGCAGGACCATCTCATGCAGAAAGAGTGAACCTTGAAAACCAGCCCTCTGTTATACATGTCTGTGCATCTCGCAGCCAGGCTCATCCTAAATATGGAGACTCCAGAAACAAGCAGTGCACATGTAACTCACTCACATTTCTTGCTTTCCTTCATGAGAATGAAAACATGACTACAGCTGACCTTAATCTGGTCTTGGATAAAGGTGATGTGATGTACAAAGAGGCCAAGAAAAGATTTCCTAAAAATATTCATTTGGCAACCGATGAGCTGCCAGACAAAGTTGATGCTCGCTGGTCTATGTATGATGTCGACATGACACAGCCTTCCCGGTATGGGACATTTGAAGAACCTCCAGAGGAAGCAGTAGATACCTTTCTCAGCTTAGAAGCAGGACTGAGCTGCCTGTTGTCAGATGTGCAGTATGCCTTATTGATTATGAGTGGATTGTGTATCGCAGTGTTCAGATCCACATCAGGCAAATATGGTTTCTTTGATCCACACTCCAGAACACCCAGTGGTCTTCCTCTATTACTACAGTCACGTAATCGTGGTACAGCTGTGATGCTGAAATTCACACTCCTCAGTGACATGATTAAGAGGATCCAAGATTCTTATGAAATGATGGAGATATCACCCTCTTGTAACTATGAACTGAAGCCTGTGCAGTTCTACAGTATGAGCACAGTCAACCTGAGTGATACTATCACAGACACAGTCTGCAGACCAACAGCTGCCACTGCTGTGGCATCTACTCACTCTGATACAACTGTTGATGAAGCAAACTCCTCTACTCCAAGGAGAAACACAACGACTGATCTGACTGAGAACATCTTTTGTCAAATGTCCATTTGTACGCCACCGGTGAAACAAAAAGAAGTTCACGTGACTCAGTTCACATCATATGAAGATCAGAATGAACCTCCTAATATACCAACTGAAGAACTATGCAGTGAATTAAGTTTCCTTCCATCAAGTGATGCTTTTTCATGTCAATCAAATGCTGCCATAACAAATGTTGCTGCCTGTGACCTTTCTGATATAGTTTTACAAAAACTGAAAAAAGTTAATAAACAACAAAGGCACAAAATGAAAAGAAGATTAATGGCATCAGAGAAACCCAGAAATCAGAGAAAAGAAAACCAAAAAAGGAGAGAACAACAAAAGTATGCTTCAAATAAAGATTACAAAGAAAAGAAAAAATCTTGCGCAAGCGAGACATATAAAAACAATCCTGAAGTTAAACAAAAACAACAACAGTATATGAAAAGACGTTACTGTGAAAATGATGAATTCAGAAAGAAACAAAAACAATATGTTAAAAAACGTTTTTCTGAGAATGCTACAGTTAGAAAGAAACAACAACAATATATTAAAAGACGCTACTGTGAGAACGATGAATTCAGAAAGAAACAACAACAATATATTAAAAGACGCTACTGTGAGAACGATGAATTCAGAAAGAAACAACAACAATATATTAAAAGACGCTACTGTGAGAACGATGAATTCAGAAAGAAACAACAACAATATATTAAAAGACGCTACTGTGAGAACGATGAATTCAGAAAGAAACAACAACAATATATTAAAAGACGCTACTGTGACAATGCTGACTTTAGACAAAAACAAAAAAACTATATAACTAAAAGGTATCAAGAAAACCCTGAATTCAGAGAGAGACAGAGATCTCGAGTGACTCAGCGTTATGCACGTGACAATGCATTCAGAGTAAGACACAGACAACTAATGAAACAACTAATGCGAGACAGGTATCAAAGTAATCTTGCATTCAGGATTATGCACAACATGAGATGTGCAATGAAAATAAAAAGGAAATACAGATGGGTGAACAGACAAACCCAAGAGAGTGACAACAGTGTGATCAACGAGGCCATATCTGTGTTCAAATCACAAATCAAAGCTGGACCATCATACCCATGTACTGTATGCTTCAAGGCTTCATTTCCAAACCAAGTGCGACCCTGCACAAGGTCAAAGTATGTCAAAAACCCACATGTAGTTGCAACATGTTTGACAGGAAAGTTTGTTCATGTTTGTGATGAAAACTGCAGAAATGAGCAGTGCAAAGTGCCTGATGAGAGAAAGAGAGAGTGGATATGTCACACCTGCCACGATCATCTTAAAAATGGATCCATGCCAGCACTTGCTGTTGCCAATAAGTTGGATCTTGCTGATATTCCAGCTGAACTTTCTGATCTCAACATACTGGAGAGACATCTCATAGCCAAGTGCATACCATTTGCCAAGATCATTCCTCTTCCCAAAGGCAGACAAAGAGCAATTAGAGGAAATGTGGTCTGTGTCCCATCAGAGGTACAGGAAACTGTTGAAACACTACCTCGACTGAGAATTAATTCTCAGGTGATCAGAGTAAAATTGAAGAGACGCTTGTCTTACAAAGGTCATCAGCTGTTTCAGACTGTAAGCTGGTCTAAACTTGTGCAAGCACTGCATAAACTCAAGCAGATTCATCCACAGTATAAGGATGTGAGCATCAGAGATGATGCTGAGCTGTGTGATCCAACTCTTCCTGATGAAGATGATGAGGATGATGATGATGAAAACATGAATGAGGACGATTATGATGAGGCTGATTTAATGGAAATTGACAGCTGTGAGAAAAATGCACTGAGTGAAGCACAAAATATAAATGAACAGGACATTGACATGTTACCCTGTGATGGTGAACAATCGCATGAACAGATGAGAGATGATTCAGAGCAAGCAGATGGACTGACTAATGGTGGTTTTGCACTCGAGTCCTGTTTGCAGCCCCCTGATGTGGCTGAGGAGATATTATGTTTCAGTGAAGGAATCTACTCTGTTGCTCCTGCAGAGAGAAACAATCCAATAAGTTTTTTCAAAACACCTAAACTGGAGGCCATGGCCTTCCCTGTGCAGTTTCCTACAGGCCAAAACACACTTGATGAAAGAAGGCTGATCAAAGTATCCCCCAGTGGGTATTTCAAATCAAGACTTTTCTGCATTGATGATCGTTTTGCCAAAGACACAAACTATTTATTCTTTGCACAGTTTGTGACTGAAATACACTTGGCTACATCCAGCATGACAGTACAGTTAAGGAAGGCAAAGCCTCTGACCAGAGATGGTAGAAAAATAACCTCAGGCATGTTACAAGATAAACATGAGGTGGAGAAACTGGTGCGAAATAAAGATGCAGTGAGATTCATGCAGCCTCTGAGAGGAACCCCAGCCTATTGGGAGAAAACAACAAGAGATCTTTTTGCCATGATCAGACAGTTGGGAACTCCCACGTTCTTTTGCACATTTTCAGCTGCTGAAATGCGCTGGCCTGAAGTGATCGAGGCAATAACAAGGCAGCAAGGTGAACAAGTGAATTTTGAAGGACTCGACTGGTCAGCAAAGTGTGACATCCTGAGAAGCAATCCTGTCACAACAATGCGCATGTTTGACAAGAGAGTTGAAGCATTATTCAGAGATTTACTCTTATCTCCTGCAGAGCCACTTGGCAAAGTCATTGACTACTTTTACAGAGTTGAGTTTCAGCACAGAGGAAGCCCACACATACACTGCCTCCTGTGGGTAGAAGGTGCTCCTGTGTTTGAGGAGGATGATGAGCAAACTGTTCTTGATTTTATAAACAAATACATCACAGCTCAGCTGCCTGATCCACATAAACAACCTGAACTGTACAAAAAAGTAACAGAAGTGCAAAAACACAGTAAGAACCACACAAAGACGTGCTTTAGGAGTTTAAGCTCCGGGTGCCGTTTTGGTTTTCCCAAACCACCCTGCAATGAGACAATGATCACAAGACCCAGTGAGGATGATGCACTGGAAGTAGAAACGGCAAAGAACAAGCTCAGACCACTGAACCAGCTGCTGAATGAACCTGAAACTGCTTCCATGAGTTTAGAGCAGCTCTTGGAAAGATGCAAGTTGACACATGCAGAATATGAGAGATACCTGAATAAAATGAACATGAGGAGTACGATCATACTAAAGCGTGATCCAAAAGACTCTTGGATAAACGGCTATAATCCACATCTGCTTGAAGCCTGGAACAGTAATATCGACATAAGCTTTGTTTTAGATGCTTTTGGTGCTGCAAATTATTTAATGAAATATATATCAAAAAAAGAGGGCGGGCTATCTGAGTACCTGAAAACTGTCATTGAGAACTCCCATAAGGACAGTGTAAATGAGTGCGATGAAATGAGAGCCGTCATGCAGGCATATTCAAAGAAGCGAGAGATCAGTGCACAGGAGTGTGTTGCTCGTGCATGTGGTCTTCACATGAAGCAATGCTCACGTGCTGTAATATTCATTCCAACTGATGATAATCCTGTGAAAATGAGTCGTCCCCTGTCAGTTCTGGACAACACAACACCTGAGTCTTCCAATGTTTGGATGACATCTTTGAATGACAAATACAAAGCCAGACCTGAAACACCAGAGTATGAGGAGATGTGCATGGCAGACTTTGCTGCTACTTGCAGGATTGTCTATGGCCAACAGAAAAAAGGTAAAGATGTTTTGCCCCTTCTCAATGAGATGGGGTTTGTGCAAAGGCGCAAAAACAATAAGCCTGCTATCATCAGATTTCACCGCTGCTCACAAGAAAAACATC
This sequence comes from Maylandia zebra, assembly GCF_041146795.1. NCBI lineage: Eukaryota > Metazoa > Chordata > Actinopteri > Cichliformes > Cichlidae > Maylandia > Maylandia zebra. Next base: position 16,225,249 of record NC_135183.1, read on the forward strand.
CAGAGCAATATTACGGAAGACTGCTTAAACTGTACCTTCCTCATCGTTCAGACCACGAACTGAAAACACCATCGTTGCCAACCTATCAGGCTTTCTATGGTGCTGGCTGTGTACAGCTACCAGGTACTGACCATCTTGAGTACGTGCAACACATTGTCAAAAGAAACAGAGAAAAATATGAGAAAAACAGTGAGGAGATCGAGAGCGCTGTTGAGGAATATGAGCAGAACAGAGGTGTGACTGACGAATGGTGTAATCTGGCACCTGAATCAGATCTCGTAAGGTTGCCACTTGTCGAACAAGAAAGAGAGCGAGACAATGAAAATGAACAGGAAGATGTGCCCGACTACAGCCGTCAGGCTGATGCTTCAACAGAAGTCAGAGCCATCAGGGAACCCCCTGCTATTGATCCCACATTGTTACGTCAGATGTTTCAGAATCTGAACAAGAAGCAAGCCTGCATATTTTATGCAGTTAGAGACTGGTGCATTAAAAGAGTCTGTGCTCTAAATCCAGAGCAGTTTTTCTTTTATATTAATGGTGGTGCTGGAACAGGAAAATCACATCTTATCAAATGCATCTACTCAGAAGCATCTAAGATACTGAGCAAAGTGCCCAGATATGCAGACGACGTTGACATATCAAAACCCACCGTCCTGTTAACTGCTTTCACTGGGACTGCAGCTTTTAACATTTCTGGAACAACACTGCATTCTCTTCTCAAGCTGCCTAGAAGCTTAAAACCTCCCATTCAGGGACTTGGCAATCAGCTGGATGAAGTCAGATCAGAACTTTTGAATGCTGAAATAATCGTCATTGACGAAGTGTCTATGGTGTCAAGACATCTGTTTGCATATGTAGATGCAAGACTCAAACAGATCAAAGGGACTCGGAGACCCTTTGGAGGCATGTCAGTCATTGCTGTCGGAGACTTCTATCAGCTACCCCCAGTGCGACAGTCTAAACCTCTCTGTGTGCACGACCCGTCTGAGATCGACCTGTGGCGGGAGCATTTTCAGATGATCACTCTGACTGAGATTATGCGTCAGAAAGATGATGTTGTCTTTGCTGAGATGCTGAACAGAATTCGTGTAAAAGGAAAGTTGGATGAGCTTTGCGAAGCAGATAGAAATTTGTTGTTACAGGCCATAACTGAACCAGCCCATTGTCCGACTGATGCATTGCACATTTTTGCAACTAATAAAGAAGTGGATGCACACAACTCTTCAACACTGGCTCTGCTCCACACTCATATCATTGACATCCATGCAGATGATTATAGAAAAGATCCTAGAACTGGCAGAATGGCACTTCAAGACAGACCATTGAAAGGAGGTAAAAACGAGTTACCAGACACACTGAAAGTTGCAGAAGGAGCTCGTGTCATGCTCACCAGAAACATTGACATACAAAATGGTTTGGTTAATGGAGCTTTTGGAATACTACTTAGAGTAGTTTACTCTGAAAATGACCAACACATCATCAAGCTTGGACTTAAAATGGATAATGAGACATCTGGAAAGAATAACCGCACACCAGCAGACGATATGGTGTACATTGAGAGAGCAGAGGAGAATCTGAAGCAGAAAGGAGTGGTACGAAGACAGTTCCCAGTGAAGCTGGCCTTTGCATGTACAATACATAAGGTACAGGGTATGACAACTACATCAGCTGTTGTCTCTCTTAAGAGCATTTTTGAGCCCGGCATGGCCTACGTAGCTGTCAGTAGAGTGACGTCTCTCAGTGGACTGTATCTTCTTGATATGGAGGAGAAAAAAATATTCACCAACCCAGAAATCACTGCAGCGCTTGAGAACATGAGACAAGCCAACCTTGATGACATGATGCCTCTTCTACACGTGAGGCAAACACTGAGCAGGTCAGAGGTTTTCACCATTGTTCATCATAATACAGAGGGACTGCCAGCTCACATTAATGACATCAAAAGTCACCATGAATTGTGTCTAGCAGATGTTTTGTGCCTAACAGAAACACACCTGCGGGGCTCTTTTGTCGCAGAGAGTCTCCACTTGGAAAATTACAATTTGTTCAAACGCAACAGACACCTGTCCTACACAAACTTTCCCCAGATGGCAAACAGAAGTGGTGGTGGAGTTGCTGTTTATGTGAAAAGTGACATTCAAGTGCATGAAAAACAGTACATCCATAATGTAACTGACCTTGAATTTCTGGCTTTAAAGGTTGAAGCACCAGTCAGTGCTCTGATTGCAGTTGTATACAGACCTCCAGACTACACTCTGAGGCCATTCCTGAAAAACCTGGTAAGCCTATTAGACTCATTGGAGATCATGGACTGTCATCCCATCATAGTTTGTGGTGATTTTAATGAGAATGTTTTATCCAGTGCAAACAAACTAATCCTGGAGCTGTTTGAGTCTAGGGGATACGCACAGGTCATCACTGCCCCTACCACAGAGAAGAACACACTGCTTGACCTAATTTTCATTTCTCAGTCAGATCGATGTCTCCATTCTGGAGTCATGAAGACATACCATAGTTACCATGACCCAGTATACTGTGTATTGTCCTGTGATGATTCATGATCTAGATCTTTGAATACAGTAAGTAATATCTATATTTTTGAATGACTTAAGAAAGTAGAGCGATATTTAAAAGTTGACGCCCTGCATTGCAGTATAATGTTTGAATTGTTTACATAAAATACAATTACATGAATTAAGTAATGATATCAGTAAAAGATGACAATTTTATTTATTACAGAAAATCTAAAATTCACTAACAGTAACCTATAAATGTCAGAAAAATCAAATATAGCAGTTTGAAACGAACAGTGTAGGCATATCCTCTCTGCAGCCAGGCTTCAACATCCTGCCAGGCTGCCCCAGTCTCACTGTGGCTGGGAGGGAGGGAGGGTGGACCAGAGGATTGCCTACACAACACATAAATGTTCAACAGCTTCTTCATTGTTTCTGAGAGAACAATAATGACTAAAGGTTGCTTTTTAAAAAAACAAACAAACAAACAAACAAACCTAATTACAGCAATAATGACAGTTAAGCCACTTTATGTGTGCCTCTATTTTGAAATAATATTTACAAAAATATTATTATTTTGGTTTGTTATAAACTTTAAACTTTTTCAAAAGTACACAATTATATTTTTGGACAAATTTTTCTATGAAACATAAATTTTTATGAGCTTTTATCATGTTTCTGGCCAGTGCAATCATCAGGGTGGGTCTGGGTTGATAACTGCACATTTCTGGCCAGAAATGTTTCAGCAGTGTTACATATGTAGTGCATATGTTACACTTGCTTTCTGTTACCAGCTGATACCCTACATTTGTATAGACATTTGATGGTGTGAGGTTGGGGAGTTGAGTGGGAGGGGGGGGGGGGGGAGGGTACGGTGGGAGTCGAGGGGGGGGGGTTTCCTTTCCTGTTAGGTTTCCTTTGTTTTTCTTTTTTTTTCTTTTTAAGAGAGACACAGTCCTCCTGTGTCTTCTCCAAGCTTCACATGTAAAATCCAACAATGTGAAGCACATAGCAGCCAGAAACTGTAATGCCACAGATCAGAGAAACTTCATCATCACCATCTTCATCGCCATACGATCAGAGCGTGAGACTTCACATCTGGAGCACAGGAGAGATTCTGTGATAAGTCTTCCTTCTAGCTTGTCCCACAAGCAGTCGGTGAGATTTACTAACAACAAAAAGGGTTAATGACATTATTTCCATGAAAACATGTATTCATTCTTTGTGAAGTGTTTAAATTGTGTTTTCACTTGACCTTAGGAGTGTTAGAGTGTATTGTAATGTCTGTACTCAGGTGTTTCCCTCTGTGATCCATCCCCTTCAGAGCCGAGACACTCAGGACTGAACAGACTGCACAGTTTCTGTGACTGAGCCTCCAAAACACCTTCTTTGAAACCACTCATGATAGAAGGGCTTCATATTTGCAGCAGCACTACTACAGGTATTCAGTTTATTACAGGATGTGTTTGTTTCTTAGGACCAGCTCTGAGTGCACACTACCTAATATATACACCTTTCTGTTTATTACAAACCAACTACTCTGGATCATACGGCCAGTTGGCAGGAATGTTGCTGCAGGAAAACATCCCTGGAGATCACCATCATTGTCAGACTGACTGTGCCTCCTCTGTGCAGTGTCAAGATCCTCCCTAAATGAGTGTGTAAGTTAACATTTTCATTATTTTATTCCCTTTGACAAGACAAGTATCACTGATATTTACATTTACAACTACATATTCCTGTTTTCTGCTCTTCTTTTAAAGTCCTCAGCTATCCTGCTTCTGTGCTGCTTGCCACACATCAAACACTGGCCGGATGACAGGGAGGATCCACTCTGAAGTCACTGGACATGATGAGGATCATATGGGACTTCATAGTTTCACAGAAACGTTGTGCTCTGTGATTACAGGTTTTAAATGGACATAATGACTGCCTCTCTCTGATCAACAGGCTAAAGGATTGTTGTCATTGTTAGTGCTCTGTACAATGTATGCTTATTTAGTATTTCATCACAGAGCAAACCTTTTTTTCTTTAACATATTTTTATTTTTTTATTTGTGGGGATAGGTTAATTGATTAATCCAAATTGTCACTAGGTGTGAATGTGCGAGTGAATGTGAGTGTGAATGGTTGTCTGTCCCTGTGTGTTGGCCCTGTGACAGACTGGCGACCTGTCCAGGGTGTACCCTGCCTTTCGCCCTATGACAGCTGGGATAGGCTCCAGCGCCCCCCGCGACCCTGGAAAGGATAAGCGGAAGCGAATGGATGGATGGATGGATATTTTTATTTTGTTCTAATGTTGAATTAACTGTGGGGATTTTTTTTAAGTGGGCACTCGGGATGTCATATGACCAGAAATGTGGTAACTGGAATTCAACAGTATGGAAGAAAAAATCTGCTAAGAACAAAACACACACAAAACCCCCCAAGAAAATTCAAATTCATTCCATGTAATCCAATCTAAAACATTTTAAACTGCTGAACAGCAACACAAACAGCGTTAAAAAACAGTGTTAACAGAATGATTATGATGATTTTGTACCAAAGTTTCAGGTCACATGGCACACCTAGTGTGTAGTGTGGGGTATCAGCTGGTAAGTATAGGTTTTTTTTTTTCATATTTGTGTCCTTAGAGTTCAGATAGATAAAGCCTTGTGTATAATAATTAGTCATAATCACAACTCAAAGTCAGGGACTAACTAATTTTGGGACTTTGTGTCTGAGCCCAGGTTAAAACAATGTGTAAAAAAGCATTTAGTGGCATGGCTGAACAATGCTGTATTGATACTTATTTATCCATGTTCACAAAAAGGACTAATGTGTTTATTTGATTATTTGCATGTGTTAAACTGTGTCACCACCTTACGCTTTCATTTGACTTTACTCAAAAATCTCTATACAGTTCTCTTTTACCACTGTGTGGACTCTGTTTACATTAAAACATAAAGAAGAATGAGTAATAAAAAGATGTGTAGACAGATTAAGTAGGACGATAGAAACAGCTGTTTAGCCATGTTCTAAGAAACCAACACAATTTAAAGGTTCAGGATTGTGGTTTTAAAAGTTGAATTTTCATGTATTTCATATCTTGCTTATTATTTTTTATTTAGTTATTTAATTTAGTTATTTTTATTTATTCTACTAGTCCTTTTCAGAAAGAAGCTGTAAAATATGACTTAAGATTTTTATGTTATTTTCTATGACATACAAAATAAATTGATGTATGTAATACTATTAAACATGATATACACATGTGTATATGTCTGAAAAACATTATGCTGTATATTAAAGTTTGTATTTTCTCCAGAATTTTTGTTCAACTCTAAATTTTCTTTTGTCATTACTCATCTTTTTATTATTTACATTTTAAACATGTTTAGCTTTTTTCCAACTTCTTCTGTGTGAACATCAGCTTTCAAAAGTTCTGCACTTTTGTTTTCAGGTGAAAATTTCTGTATTTTCCAGCTCATTCGGAATTTTTAACTTAACATTCAGCAATTAATTCATTTCAGTGCATACATTCAGATTCAAGCATTCACACTGCAGTTTCTTCAGAAAATGCACTTTCTAGTTAGTGTGAATGCTTGAAAAGCATTCACAGTATTGTTCTTCTAATCTTTATTATTATTATATTTTATCTATTCCGTACGTTTTTTGAAAGCCTACTCCTTCAAAACCGTTCAACTTAGAAAAACCATTCAAACATCGTTAGATTCCTATTATTTTGGACATGACTGCTTCTATTTTTCTCATTTTTAACATTTATATTTTTAATTTTATTCAACTTTATTCAACAAAAATTTCCCATGTATTTCAATGGGGAGACCCTTCAAATTCTCATTCAACTTACTCATTTTTAAACTCTTACTACTTCCACATACATTGACATAGAGCCACCATTCAAACTTTAAAACGAAGACAAGACATTCAACTATTCAACTTGTATTTATCTTTTCAATATCTATTATACTTTTTCTTCAGTTCCAGTTTAAGTTTCATGATGTTTTTTCAGCCGTTTCAGAGTTTATAATGGGTGTGTATGGGACGGAATGTTGGGGCTAGAGTGAGGCAGCTCAACTGCTAGAGTGAGAGGAGCAAAAAAATTAATCTTAAAATCTTTTTTAAAACTGCTGCTGTGTCCGCAGCGTTTGCTCTACAGGTATGATTTTACCCTCAAAACGTAGCCATGGCTGTCCTCTTTCATCCAATGTGTTTACTATTGTCCTAGGTGTTACGGTTCTCTCATAAATGTCACCAATGCACAGCCTCCTCCTTCCAACTCTTCCATAGACTCTAATGTTAAAATGGCTCAGAAGGTTCGTTTGAAAATCAGAAGAGCATGGTGTCTTTACACTGTCACCACGTCCATATAATAAACTCCACAGGCATGAAAACTGAGAATTAGGTAGACTAGACATTGCTGTCGCTCACGGTGAAAGAATTTCGTCAATACGACTTTTACTTTTCATTTGGGAGCGATTTGTTTCGGCCTGACTTTTCTGTTCATTTTAAGCAGCAAAAGTGAGGTGCATGTCTGTGTACGTGTGTATGGAGCCCTTGGGTGCAGTCACTATAGCAACCAGGCTCACACCTGCCTGCTTAACGAGCTCTCTCTCTCACTCTGCCAAGATTCATCTTAAACACTTCTCTTTCAACTGCTGCTGTGTCCACAGTGTTAAAGCCATCATTTTACCCTCAAAACGTCGCCATCGTTGTTCTTTTTCCAACATCTTGTCTTTCAAAGCTCAGAGATGTAAACTTTTTAAACTGTGTGGGTCCAAGTGGAGGGATCACATTTTAGTCATTCAGTGATTCAAAGAATATGACCTTTTAATATTCTTTCAGATGTTTTCTGACTCTAAATGTTCTTTTCTCATTTCTTAGGTTTTTCTAATTTACAATTAAAACATTTTCAGCTTTTTTCCAACTTCTTCTTCTGTGTAACCTTCAGCTTTTAGCAGTTCAGCACTGTTGTTTTCAGGTTAAATTCAGGTTGTTTTTTTTTTTTTTTTTATCTCATTCAAAATTTTTAACTCAAAATTCAGCAATTAATTCATTTCAGTCCATACATTCAGATTCAAGCATTCACACTGCAGTTTCTTCAGAAAATGCACTTTCTAGTTATTATTATTATTATATTTTATCTATTCCGTACGTTTTTTGTAATCCTACTCCTTCAAAACCGTTCAACTTAGAAAAACCATTCAAACACCGTTAGATTCCTATTCTTTTGGACAACACTGCTTCTATTTTTCATATTTTTAACATTTATATTTTTAATTTTATTCAACTTTATTCAACAAAAATTTCCCAAAATTTCCCATGTATTTCAATGGGGAGACCCTTCAAATTCTCATTCAACTTATTCATTTTTAAACTCTTACTACTTCCACATACATTGACATAGAGCCACCATTCAAACTTTAAAACGAAGACAAGACATTCAACTATTCAACTTGTATTTATCTTTTCAATATCTATTATACTTTTTCTTCAGTTCCAGTTTAAGTTTCATGATGTTTTTTCACCCGTTTCAAAATTTATAATGGGTGTGTATGGGACGGAATGTTGGGGCTAGAGTGAGACAGCTCAACTGCTAGAGTGAGAGGAGCAAAAAAATTAATCTTAAAATCTTTTTTAAAACTGCTGCTGTGTCCACAGCGTTTGCTCTACAGGTATGATTTTACCCTCAAAACGTAGCCATGGCTGTCCTCTTTCATCCAATGTGTTTACTATTGTCCTAGGTGTTACGGTTCTTTCATAAATGTCACCAATGCACAGCCTCCTCCTTCCAACTCTTCCATAGACTCTAATGTTAAAATGGCTCAGAAGGTTCGTTTGAAAATCAGAAGAGCATGGTGTCTTTACACTGTCACCACGTCCATATAATAAACTCCACAGGCATGAAAACTGAGAATTTGGTAGACTAGAAGCTGCTGTCGCTCACGGTGAAAGAATTTTGTCAATACGACTTGTACTTTTAATTTGGGAACGATTTGTTTCGGCCTGACTTTTCTGTTCATTTTAAGCAGCAAAAGTGAGGCGCATGTCTGTGTCGTGTGTATGGAGCCATTGTCACTATAGCAACCAGGCTCACACCTGCCTGCTTAACGAGCTCTCTCTCACTCTGCCAAGGTTAAACCTAAAAATGTTAGATTGTAGTAAGATTAACTTTTTCAAAAGTACAATAAGACAGATTTGACAGGGTTTTGCCACAGATTAATAGTTTGTCACTAGTTAGTATATGCCAACTAAGTAGAGCATTGTGATTGGCACAAAGGTTTTTCAGATCTGGGCAGTTGGAGTCAGTTGATGACTTCAAAATCATCCTTTCTGACTGGATAATTAAAGCTCTCAGCATCTATCGGTCTGTAGTTAATTTCCCCACCTTTTAACTAACGTTTCACTAACCTAATCTCATTTAATGTCTCTGTTTATAGTCTGTATAGTTTATCTCCCCACGAATATACTCAAAGTAGTCTTAAAATAAAACCCACAAAACAGTTCAAGATTTAATACTTTTTATTTGCTCATTTAATGTCAGTTGCCCTGTTTTTCTGTATGTCACTCATTCGCTTATACTTGGGCAAAAAGGACCAATTTTTACACTAGTATAGTGTATTTTTTCCCTCTATCTCTCTATGTCTGTCACACACAGAGACCAACACACAGACATGTATATGCTCATTATTGCTGTTCAAACTGATGGTCAAATTTCCAAGCACCACCTGAACGCCTCATCTGTTTTTAACCTATCACTGGACCAACTGTCGTCATTCCGCTTTGCTCTCTGCTGTGGTAAGTACAGTACACTCAGTACTGCAGTGTTTTATTTTTATGATGGAAAAAATACATGTTTGACATTTAAACTCACATATCAAGTCCAACAGAGTTAAAAACAATTCAAAGAAGAAAGAAAGAAAAAAGAATAACCTTCGCTATCATTTATATACGTTTATTACGTTTTGCTGTTAGCAGCAGTGCTAACGCTAGCTTCAATGCTAATGCTAGCAACAATGCTAACGCTAGCTATAGTGCTAACACTAGCCTTAGCAGTTGTTAACTGACAAAAATAATATTCCTGTGATATTTCTTGCCGGTCAGTGAGACAAAAGTAAGAAATTAGCTTTATTATTGCCATTGTGGCTCAGTTTTAACAGTAAGAGTGCTAGCGCTAGCAGCATTGCTAGCGCTAGCAGCATTGCTAACGCTAGCTGCAATGCTAATGCTAGCTGCAATGCTAACGCTAGCTGCAATGCTAACACTAACTGAAGTGCTAATGCTAGCCGGAATGCTAGCGCTAGCAGCAATGCTAAGGCTAGTAACAGTCTAACAGTAGCCTTACATAAGTGGCAATACTTCAGTTAACTAGTTTGAATTGTAAAATGACTGCTGTATCAGTTGGTGTGCTATATTACTCTATAATTACCCTGCTGACTAGAAGTTCAGTGTATCATGTCGTGTGGGCTTTGTATTTCTGTTAGTCTGATAACACTGTACAGACAACTAACGTATTATTTCTCGTTTCTTTCAGGAACCTGACTGACACTGTGCTTTGCCTGGTAGGTGTGCACATACTGTAAGAGAAGTAGACCAAAATAAAAAAATTATATGACTAATATAAGCTGTAAAGTGATGGGTTCAAACTTTGTGCTAGACCTTTTAAACACAATTTTATAATAAATACACATAAGTGCAGCTTAACAATTGGGCTAAAATATTTTTTTCGTACATTTTTGTAGTCACACTACATGTGATTAATTAATGATTCACTCAATCATATTTGTATTTAAAAATATTATTGCTGAATTTAATTAAATATTTATTCTTTTAAAAAGTGCCCAATTATGCAACTTTTTGCACATGGCAGCCGACAACAGTTTAGCTTGAATATTTGTTTTGTCCTTTTGCAGTAGTCACATTTAGTTCATACAATTACCATGTGATATAATTTTAATAAAATTATTTTTTTTTCTTGTTTTTTGTTCAGAGTGTGTAGAAGAAGAAGAACAAGGACCAGATCTCCAGTCTTCTCTCTCACATCCCAACCCCCCAACCCCTCTATCCTCTGTCCTGCTCCACCTATTGTCTCTGCCTTCTTTCCATCTGTATTTCACTCTGTGGTTTGTGAGAAATTTTGCCAAACCAACAATCCTTTTGCGGTTTGATTTAAAGCCGTGTCTCTCCTGCTCTGTCTGTTCTCTCTGCTAAATTTTCTCTCTACCTGTTTTTCACTCTTGGCTTGCTGCTGAAAAACGCCAAGCCAACAAAGCAATAAAGAGTGCATATTTTGCCTCAACCTATGAACAAACTGAACAAACAAAGAAAAATCTGCGGTTTGATTTAAAGCCGTGTCTCTCCTGCTCTGTCTGTTCTCACTGCTAAATTTTCTCTCTACCTGTTTTTCACTCTTGGCTTGCTGCTGAAAAACGCCAAGCCATTAAAGCAATAAAGAGTGCATATATTGCCTCTACCTGAGAACAAACTGAACAAAGAAAACTAATTCACGGTTTGATTGTGATTTCCCAGCCGTGTCTCTCCTGCTCTGCCTGTTCTCTCTTCTAAATTTTCTCTCTACCTGTTTTTCACTCTTGGCTTGCTGCTGAAAAATGCCAAGCCAATAAAGAGAGTGCATAATATTCTCTCAACTGAAGAACAAACTGTCAAACGAAAGACAACTGTTTAAGACAAATAAAAACTGAAATATAAAAACAAAGACAACATCTCCTGGTGTGTGCCACTCTTATCTTGTGAACATATTTTCTAAAGACTAAGAAACACTTGCAGGTGTGTGAAAATGCCAAGGAAGCAGAAAAAGTCACAAGCTGCAAAACAACGCTGGAAAAAGTTTCATGAGTTTCACAAAGTACCAACATGTGAACAAGCTGAGTTTGATTTTCCTCAGAGCTCTGCAGAAGACAGTGTGTCTACAAAGACCAATTCTGACAGTGTCAAACAGGCAGGTCAACATGTTCCTGCACATGTACAACAGGTATCTTATGCTGATGCTGTAAAGAGTGGACTGCAGCATAAAGTTAATGAACAACATGAGGTGTCAAGTGCCCCACAGGTGGGTTATGCTGACTTTTTGAAAAGAGGCTGTCACAGTGATGTGGCAGGACCATCTCATGCAGAAAGAGTGAACCTTGAAAACCAGCCCTCTGTTATACATGTCTGTGCATCTCGCAGCCAGGCTCATCCTAAATATGGAGACTCCAGAAACAAGCAGTGCACATGTAACTCACTCACATTTCTTGCTTTCCTTCATGAGAATGAAAACATGACTACAGCTGACCTTAATCTGGTCTTGGATAAAGGTGATGTGATGTACAAAGAGGCCAAGAAAAGATTTCCTAAAAATATTCATTTGGCAACCGATGAGCTGCCAGACAAAGTTGATGCTCGCTGGTCTATGTATGATGTCGACATGACACAGCCTTCCCGGTATGGGACATTTGAAGAACCTCCAGAGGAAGCAGTAGATACCTTTCTCAGCTTAGAAGCAGGACTGAGCTGCCTGTTGTCAGATGTGCAGTATGCCTTATTGATTATGAGTGGATTGTGTATCGCAGTGTTCAGATCCACATCAGGCAAATATGGTTTCTTTGATCCACACTCCAGAACACCCAGTGGTCTTCCTCTATTACTACAGTCACGTAATCGTGGTACAGCTGTGATGCTGAAATTCACACTCCTCAGTGACATGATTAAGAGGATCCAAGATTCTTATGAAATGATGGAGATATCACCCTCTTGTAACTATGAACTGAAGCCTGTGCAGTTCTACAGTATGAGCACAGTCAACCTGAGTGATACTATCACAGACACAGTCTGCAGACCAACAGCTGCCACTGCTGTGGCATCTACTCACTCTGATACAACTGTTGATGAAGCAAACTCCTCTACTCCAAGGAGAAACACAACGACTGATCTGACTGAGAACATCTTTTGTCAAATGTCCATTTGTACGCCACCGGTGAAACAAAAAGAAGTTCACGTGACTCAGTTCACATCATATGAAGATCAGAATGAACCTCCTAATATACCAACTGAAGAACTATGCAGTGAATTAAGTTTCCTTCCATCAAGTGATGCTTTTTCATGTCAATCAAATGCTGCCATAACAAATGTTGCTGCCTGTGACCTTTCTGATATAGTTTTACAAAAACTGAAAAAAGTTAATAAACAACAAAGGCACAAAATGAAAAGAAGATTAATGGCATCAGAGAAACCCAGAAATCAGAGAAAAGAAAACCAAAAAAGGAGAGAACAACAAAAGTATGCTTCAAATAAAGATTACAAAGAAAAGAAAAAATCTTGCGCAAGCGAGACATATAAAAACAATCCTGAAGTTAAACAAAAACAACAACAGTATATGAAAAGACGTTACTGTGAAAATGATGAATTCAGAAAGAAACAAAAACAATATGTTAAAAAACGTTTTTCTGAGAATGCTACAGTTAGAAAGAAACAACAACAATATATTAAAAGACGCTACTGTGAGAACGATGAATTCAGAAAGAAACAACAACAATATATTAAAAGACGCTACTGTGAGAACGATGAATTCAGAAAGAAACAACAACAATATATTAAAAGACGCTACTGTGAGAACGATGAATTCAGAAAGAAACAACAACAATATATTAAAAGACGCTACTGTGAGAACGATGAATTCAGAAAGAAACAACAACAATATATTAAAAGACGCTACTGTGACAATGCTGACTTTAGACAAAAACAAAAAAACTATATAACTAAAAGGTATCAAGAAAACCCTGAATTCAGAGAGAGACAGAGATCTCGAGTGACTCAGCGTTATGCACGTGACAATGCATTCAGAGTAAGACACAGACAACTAATGAAACAACTAATGCGAGACAGGTATCAAAGTAATCTTGCATTCAGGATTATGCACAACATGAGATGTGCAATGAAAATAAAAAGGAAATACAGATGGGTGAACAGACAAACCCAAGAGAGTGACAACAGTGTGATCAACGAGGCCATATCTGTGTTCAAATCACAAATCAAAGCTGGACCATCATACCCATGTACTGTATGCTTCAAGGCTTCATTTCCAAACCAAGTGCGACCCTGCACAAGGTCAAAGTATGTCAAAAACCCACATGTAGTTGCAACATGTTTGACAGGAAAGTTTGTTCATGTTTGTGATGAAAACTGCAGAAATGAGCAGTGCAAAGTGCCTGATGAGAGAAAGAGAGAGTGGATATGTCACACCTGCCACGATCATCTTAAAAATGGATCCATGCCAGCACTTGCTGTTGCCAATAAGTTGGATCTTGCTGATATTCCAGCTGAACTTTCTGATCTCAACATACTGGAGAGACATCTCATAGCCAAGTGCATACCATTTGCCAAGATCATTCCTCTTCCCAAAGGCAGACAAAGAGCAATTAGAGGAAATGTGGTCTGTGTCCCATCAGAGGTACAGGAAACTGTTGAAACACTACCTCGACTGAGAATTAATTCTCAGGTGATCAGAGTAAAATTGAAGAGACGCTTGTCTTACAAAGGTCATCAGCTGTTTCAGACTGTAAGCTGGTCTAAACTTGTGCAAGCACTGCATAAACTCAAGCAGATTCATCCACAGTATAAGGATGTGAGCATCAGAGATGATGCTGAGCTGTGTGATCCAACTCTTCCTGATGAAGATGATGAGGATGATGATGATGAAAACATGAATGAGGACGATTATGATGAGGCTGATTTAATGGAAATTGACAGCTGTGAGAAAAATGCACTGAGTGAAGCACAAAATATAAATGAACAGGACATTGACATGTTACCCTGTGATGGTGAACAATCGCATGAACAGATGAGAGATGATTCAGAGCAAGCAGATGGACTGACTAATGGTGGTTTTGCACTCGAGTCCTGTTTGCAGCCCCCTGATGTGGCTGAGGAGATATTATGTTTCAGTGAAGGAATCTACTCTGTTGCTCCTGCAGAGAGAAACAATCCAATAAGTTTTTTCAAAACACCTAAACTGGAGGCCATGGCCTTCCCTGTGCAGTTTCCTACAGGCCAAAACACACTTGATGAAAGAAGGCTGATCAAAGTATCCCCCAGTGGGTATTTCAAATCAAGACTTTTCTGCATTGATGATCGTTTTGCCAAAGACACAAACTATTTATTCTTTGCACAGTTTGTGACTGAAATACACTTGGCTACATCCAGCATGACAGTACAGTTAAGGAAGGCAAAGCCTCTGACCAGAGATGGTAGAAAAATAACCTCAGGCATGTTACAAGATAAACATGAGGTGGAGAAACTGGTGCGAAATAAAGATGCAGTGAGATTCATGCAGCCTCTGAGAGGAACCCCAGCCTATTGGGAGAAAACAACAAGAGATCTTTTTGCCATGATCAGACAGTTGGGAACTCCCACGTTCTTTTGCACATTTTCAGCTGCTGAAATGCGCTGGCCTGAAGTGATCGAGGCAATAACAAGGCAGCAAGGTGAACAAGTGAATTTTGAAGGACTCGACTGGTCAGCAAAGTGTGACATCCTGAGAAGCAATCCTGTCACAACAATGCGCATGTTTGACAAGAGAGTTGAAGCATTATTCAGAGATTTACTCTTATCTCCTGCAGAGCCACTTGGCAAAGTCATTGACTACTTTTACAGAGTTGAGTTTCAGCACAGAGGAAGCCCACACATACACTGCCTCCTGTGGGTAGAAGGTGCTCCTGTGTTTGAGGAGGATGATGAGCAAACTGTTCTTGATTTTATAAACAAATACATCACAGCTCAGCTGCCTGATCCACATAAACAACCTGAACTGTACAAAAAAGTAACAGAAGTGCAAAAACACAGTAAGAACCACACAAAGACGTGCTTTAGGAGTTTAAGCTCCGGGTGCCGTTTTGGTTTTCCCAAACCACCCTGCAATGAGACAATGATCACAAGACCCAGTGAGGATGATGCACTGGAAGTAGAAACGGCAAAGAACAAGCTCAGACCACTGAACCAGCTGCTGAATGAACCTGAAACTGCTTCCATGAGTTTAGAGCAGCTCTTGGAAAGATGCAAGTTGACACATGCAGAATATGAGAGATACCTGAATAAAATGAACATGAGGAGTACGATCATACTAAAGCGTGATCCAAAAGACTCTTGGATAAACGGCTATAATCCACATCTGCTTGAAGCCTGGAACAGTAATATCGACATAAGCTTTGTTTTAGATGCTTTTGGTGCTGCAAATTATTTAATGAAATATATATCAAAAAAAGAGGGCGGGCTATCTGAGTACCTGAAAACTGTCATTGAGAACTCCCATAAGGACAGTGTAAATGAGTGCGATGAAATGAGAGCCGTCATGCAGGCATATTCAAAGAAGCGAGAGATCAGTGCACAGGAGTGTGTTGCTCGTGCATGTGGTCTTCACATGAAGCAATGCTCACGTGCTGTAATATTCATTCCAACTGATGATAATCCTGTGAAAATGAGTCGTCCCCTGTCAGTTCTGGACAACACAACACCTGAGTCTTCCAATGTTTGGATGACATCTTTGAATGACAAATACAAAGCCAGACCTGAAACACCAGAGTATGAGGAGATGTGCATGGCAGACTTTGCTGCTACTTGCAGGATTGTCTATGGCCAACAGAAAAAAGGTAAAGATGTTTTGCCCCTTCTCAATGAGATGGGGTTTGTGCAAAGGCGCAAAAACAATAAGCCTGCTATCATCAGATTTCACCGCTGCTCACAAGAAAAACATCCAGAGCAATATTACGGAAGACTGCTTAAACTGTACCTTCCTCATCGTTCAGACCACGAACTGAAAACACCATCGTTGCCAACCTATCAGGCTTTCTATGGTGCTGGCTGTGTACAGCTACCAGGTACTGACCATCTTGAGTACGTGCAACACATTGTCAAAAGAAACAGAGAAAAATATGAGAAAAACAGTGAGGAGATCGAGAGCGCTGTTGAGGAATATGAGCAGAACAGAGGTGTGACTGACGAATGGTGTAATCTGGCACCTGAATCAGATCTCGTAAGGTTGCCACTTGTCGAACAAGAAAGAGAGCGAGACAATGAAAATGAACAGGAAGATGTGCCCGACTACAGCCGTCAGGCTGATGCTTCAACAGAAGTCAGAGCCATCAGGGAACCCCCTGCTATTGATCCCACATTGTTACGTCAGATGTTTCAGAATCTGAACAAGAAGCAAGCCTGCATATTTTATGCAGTTAGAGACTGGTGCATTAAAAGAGTCTGTGCTCTAAATCCAGAGCAGTTTTTCTTTTATATTAATGGTGGTGCTGGAACAGGAAAATCACATCTTATCAAATGCATCTACTCAGAAGCATCTAAGATACTGAGCAAAGTGCCCAGATATGCAGACGACGTTGACATATCAAAACCCACCGTCCTGTTAACTGCTTTCACTGGGACTGCAGCTTTTAACATTTCTGGAACAACACTGCATTCTCTTCTCAAGCTGCCTAGAAGCTTAAAACCTCCCATTCAGGGACTTGGCAATCAGCTGGATGAAGTCAGATCAGAACTTTTGAATGCTGAAATAATCGTCATTGACGAAGTGTCTATGGTGTCAAGACATCTGTTTGCATATGTAGATGCAAGACTCAAACAGATCAAAGGGACTCGGAGACCCTTTGGAGGCATGTCAGTCATTGCTGTCGGAGACTTCTATCAGCTACCCCCAGTGCGACAGTCTAAACCTCTCTGTGTGCACGACCCGTCTGAGATCGACCTGTGGCGGGAGCATTTTCAGATGATCACTCTGACTGAGATTATGCGTCAGAAAGATGATGTTGTCTTTGCTGAGATGCTGAACAGAATTCGTGTAAAAGGAAAGTTGGATGAGCTTTGCGAAGCAGATAGAAATTTGTTGTTACAGGCCATAACTGAACCAGCCCATTGTCCGACTGATGCATTGCACATTTTTGCAACTAATAAAGAAGTGGATGCACACAACTCTTCAACACTGGCTCTGCTCCACACTCATATCATTGACATCCATGCAGATGATTATAGAAAAGATCCTAGAACTGGCAGAATGGCACTTCAAGACAGACCATTGAAAGGAGGTAAAAACGAGTTACCAGACACACTGAAAGTTGCAGAAGGAGCTCGTGTCATGCTCACCAGAAACATTGACATACAAAATGGTTTGGTTAATGGAGCTTTTGGAATACTACTTAGAGTAGTTTACTCTGAAAATGACCAACACATCATCAAGCTTGGACTTAAAATGGATAATGAGACATCTGGAAAGAATAACCGCACACCAGCAGACGATATGGTGTACATTGAGAGAGCAGAGGAGAATCTGAAGCAGAAAGGAGTGGTACGAAGACAGTTCCCAGTGAAGCTGGCCTTTGCATGTACAATACATAAGGTACAGGGTATGACAACTACATCAGCTGTTGTCTCTCTTAAGAGCATTTTTGAGCCCGGCATGGCCTACGTAGCTGTCAGTAGAGTGACGTCTCTCAGTGGACTGTATCTTCTTGATATGGAGGAGAAAAAAATATTCACCAACCCAGAAATCACTGCAGCGCTTGAGAACATGAGACAAGCCAACCTTGATGACATGATGCCTCTTCTACACGTGAGGCAAACACTGAGCAGGTCAGAGGTTTTCACCATTGTTCATCATAATACAGAGGGACTGCCAGCTCACATTAATGACATCAAAAGTCACCATGAATTGTGTCTAGCAGATGTTTTGTGCCTAACAGAAACACACCTGCGGGGCTCTTTTGTCGCAGAGAGTCTCCACTTGGAAAATTACAATTTGTTCAAACGCAACAGACACCTGTCCTACACAAACTTTCCCCAGATGGCAAACAGAAGTGGTGGTGGAGTTGCTGTTTATGTGAAAAGTGACATTCAAGTGCATGAAAAACAGTACATCCATAATGTAACTGACCTTGAATTTCTGGCTTTAAAGGTTGAAGCACCAGTCAGTGCTCTGATTGCAGTTGTATACAGACCTCCAGACTACACTCTGAGGCCATTCCTGAAAAACCTGGTAAGCCTATTAGACTCATTGGAGATCATGGACTGTCATCCCATCATAGTTTGTGGTGATTTTAATGAGAATGTTTTATCCAGTGCAAACAAACTAATCCTGGAGCTGTTTGAGTCTAGGGGATACGCACAGGTCATCACTGCCCCTACCACAGAGAAGAACACACTGCTTGACCTAATTTTCATTTCTCAGTCAGATCGATGTCTCCATTCTGGAGTCATGAAGACATACCATAGTTACCATGACCCAGTATACTGTGTATTGTCCTGTGATGATTCATGATCTAGATCTTTGAATACAGTAAGTAATATCTATATTTTTGAATGACTTAAGAAAGTAGAGCGATATTTAAAAGTTGACGCCCTGCATTGCAGTATAATGTTTGAATTGTTTACATAAAATACAATTACATGAATTAAGTAATGATATCAGTAAAAGATGACAATTTTATTTATTACAGAAAATCTAAAATTCACTAACAGTAACCTATAAATGTCAGAAAAATCAAATATAGCAGTTTGAAACGAACAGTGTAGGCATATCCTCTCTGCAGCCAGGCTTCAACATCCTGCCAGGCTGCCCCAGTCTCACTGTGGCTGGGAGGGAGGGAGGGTGGACCAGAGGATTGCCTACACAACACATAAATGTTCAACAGCTTCTTCATTGTTTCTGAGAGAACAATAATGACTAAAGGTTGCTTTTTAAAAAAACAAACAAACAAACAAACAAACCTAATTACAGCAATAATGACAGTTAAGCCACTTTATGTGTGCCTCTATTTTGAAATAATATTTACAAAAATATTATTATTTTGGTTTGTTATAAACTTTAAACTTTTTCAAAAGTACACAATTATATTTTTGGACAAATTTTTCTATGAAACATAAATTTTTATGAGCTTTTATCATGTTTCTGGCCAGTGCAATCATCAGGGTGGGTCTGGGTTGATAACTGCACATTTCTGGCCAGAAATGTTTCAGCAGTGTTACATATGTAGTGCATATGTTACACTTGCTTTCTGTTACCAGCTGATACCCTACATTTGTATAGACATTTGATGGTGTGAGGTTGGGGAGTTGAGTGGGAGGGGGGGGGGGGGGGGGGGGAGGGTACGGTGGGAGTCGAGGGGGGGGGGGTTTCCTTT
Source organism: Maylandia zebra (assembly GCF_041146795.1). Lineage (NCBI taxonomy): Eukaryota > Metazoa > Chordata > Actinopteri > Cichliformes > Cichlidae > Maylandia > Maylandia zebra. Next base: position 16,244,939 of record NC_135183.1, read on the forward strand.
CCTGTTAGGTTTCCTTTGTTTTTCTTTTTTTTTCTTTTTAAGAGAGACACAGTCCTCCTGTGTCTTCTCCAAGCTTCACATGTAAAATCCAACAATGTGAAGCACATAGCAGCCAGAAACTGTAATGCCACAGATCAGAGAAACTTCATCATCACCATCTTCATCGCCATACGATCAGAGCGTGAGACTTCACATCTGGAGCACAGGAGAGATTCTGTGATAAGTCTTCCTTCTAGCTTGTCCCACAAGCAGTCGGTGAGATTTACTCACAACAAAAAGGGTTAATGACATTATTTCCATGAAAACATGTATTCATTCTTTGTGAAGTGTTTAAATTGTGTTTTCACTTGACCTTAGGAGTGTTAGAGTGTATTGTAATGTCTGTACTCAGGTGTTTCCCTCTGTGATCCATCCCCTTCAGAGCCGAGACACTCAGGACTGAACAGACTGCACAGTTTCTGTGACTGAGCCTCCAAAACACCTTCTTTGAAACCACTCATGATAGAAGGGCTTCATATTTGCAGCAGCACTACTACAGGTATTCAGTTTATTACAGGATGTGTTTGTTTCTTAGGACCAGCTCTGAGTGCACACTACCTAATATATACACCTTTCTGTTTATTACAAACCAACTACTCTGGATCATACGGCCAGTTGGCAGGAATGTTGCTGCAGGAAAACATCCCTGGAGATCACCATCATTGTCAGACTGACTGTGCCTCCTCTGTGCAGTGTCAAGATCCTCCCTAAATGAGTGTGTAAGTTAACATTTTCATTATTTTATTCCCTTTGACAAGACAAGTATCACTGATATTTACATTTACAACTACATATTCCTGTTTTCTGCTCTTCTTTTAAAGTCCTCAGCTATCCTGCTTCTGTGCTGCTTGCCACACATCAAACACTGGCCGGATGACAGGGAGGATCCACTCTGAAGTCACTGGACATGATGAGGATCATATGGGACTTCATAGTTTCACAGAAACGTTGTGCTCTGTGATTACAGGTTTTAAATGGACATAATGACTGCCTCTCTCTGATCAACAGGCTAAAGGATTGTTGTCATTGTTAGTGCTCTGTACAATGTATGCTTATTTAGTATTTCATCACAGAGCAAACCTTTTTTTCTTTAACATATTTTTATTTTTTTATTTGTGGGGATAGGTTAATTGATTAATCCAAATTGTCACTAGGTGTGAATGTGCGAGTGAATGTGAGTGTGAATGGTTGTCTGTCCCTGTGTGTTGGCCCTGTGACAGACTGGCGACCTGTCCAGGGTGTACCCTGCCTTTCGCCCTATGACAGCTGGGATAGGCTCCAGCGCCCCCCGCGACCCTGGAAAGGATAAGCGGAAGCGAATGGATGGATGGATGGATATTTTTATTTTGTTCTAATGTTGAATTAACTGTGGGGATTTTTTTTAAGTGGGCACTCGGGATGTCATATGACCAGAAATGTGGTAACTGGAATTCAACAGTATGGAAGAAAAAATCTGCTAAGAACAAAACACACACAAAACCCCCCAAGAAAATTCAAATTCATTCCATGTAATCCAATCTAAAACATTTTAAACTGCTGAACAGCAACACAAACAGCGTTAAAAAACAGTGTTAACAGAATGATTATGATGATTTTGTACCAAAGTTTCAGGTCACATGGCACACCTAGTGTGTAGTGTGGGGTATCAGCTGGTAAGTATAGGTTTTTTTTTTCATATTTGTGTCCTTAGAGTTCAGATAGATAAAGCCTTGTGTATAATAATTAGTCATAATCACAACTCAAAGTCAGGGACTAACTAATTTTGGGACTTTGTGTCTGAGCCCAGGTTAAAACAATGTGTAAAAAAGCATTTAGTGGCATGGCTGAACAATGCTGTATTGATACTTATTTATCCATGTTCACAAAAAGGACTAATGTGTTTATTTGATTATTTGCATGTGTTAAACTGTGTCACCACCTTACGCTTTCATTTGACTTTACTCAAAAATCTCTATACAGTTCTCTTTTACCACTGTGTGGACTCTGTTTACATTAAAACATAAAGAAGAATGAGTAATAAAAAGATGTGTAGACAGATTAAGTAGGACGATAGAAACAGCTGTTTAGCCATGTTCTAAGAAACCAACACAATTTAAAGGTTCAGGATTGTGGTTTTAAAAGTTGAATTTTCATGTATTTCATATCTTGCTTATTATTTTTTATTTAGTTATTTAATTTAGTTATTTTTATTTATTCTACTAGTCCTTTTCAGAAAGAAGCTGTAAAATATGACTTAAGATTTTTATGTTATTTTCTATGACATACAAAATAAATTGATGTATGTAATACTATTAAACATGATATACACATGTGTATATGTCTGAAAAACATTATGCTGTATATTAAAGTTTGTATTTTCTCCAGAATTTTTGTTCAACTCTAAATTTTCTTTTGTCATTACTCATCTTTTTATTATTTACATTTTAAACATGTTTAGCTTTTTTCCAACTTCTTCTGTGTGAACATCAGCTTTCAAAAGTTCTGCACTTTTGTTTTCAGGTGAAAATTTCTGTATTTTCCAGCTCATTCGGAATTTTTAACTTAACATTCAGCAATTAATTCATTTCAGTGCATACATTCAGATTCAAGCATTCACACTGCAGTTTCTTCAGAAAATGCACTTTCTAGTTATTATTATTATTATATTTTATCTATTCCGTACGTTTTTTGTAATCCTACTCCTTCAAAACCGTTCAACTTAGAAAAACCATTCAAACACCGTTAGATTCCTATTCTTTTGGACAACACTGCTTCTATTTTTCATATTTTTAACATTTATATTTTTAATTTTATTCAACTTTATTCAACAAAAATTTCCCAAAATTTCCCATGTATTTCAATGGGGAGACCCTTAAAATTCTCATTCAACTTATTCATTTTTAAACTCTTACTACTTCCACATACATTGACATAGAGCCACCATTCAAACTTTAAAACGAAGACAAGACATTCAACTATTCAACTTGTATTTATCTTTTCAATATCTATTATACTTTTTCTTCAGTTCCAGTTTAAGTTTCATGATGTTTTTTCAGCCGTTTCAGAGTTTATAATGGGTGTGTATGGGACGGAATGTTGGGGCTAGAGTGAGACAGCTCAACTGCTAGAGTGAGAGGAGCAAAAAAAATAATCTTAAAATCTTTTTTAAAACTGCTGCTGTGTCCACAGCGTTTGCTCTACAGGTATGATTTTACCCTCAAAACGTAGCCATCGCTGTCCTCTTTCATCCAATGTGTTTACTATTGTCCTAGGTGTTATGGTTCTTTCATAAATGTCACCAATGCACAGCCTCCTCCCTCCAACTCTTCCATAGACTCCAATGTTAAAATGTCTCAGAAGGTTGGTTTGAAAATCAGAAGAGCATGGTGTCTTTACACTGTCACCACGTCCATATAATAAACTCCACAGGCATGAAAACTGAGAATTCAGTAGACTAGACATTGCTGCCGCTCACGGTGAAAGAATTTTGTCAATACGACTTTTACTTTTCATTTGGGAACGATTTGTTTCGGCCTGACTTTTCTGTTCATTTTAAGCAGCAAAAGTGAGGCGCATGTCTGTGTACGTGTGTATGGAGCCATTGGGTGCGGTCACTATAGCAACCAGGCTCACACCTGCCTGCTTAACGACCTCTGCCTGCCACTGTATCAAGATTCATCTTAAACACTTCTCTTTCAACTGCTGCTGTGTCCACAGTGTTACAGCCATCATTTTACCCTCAAATTGTCGCCATTATTGTTCTCTTTCCAACACCGTATCTTTCAAAGCTCAGGCATTTAAACTTTTTAAACTGTGTGGATCAAAGTGGAGGGATCACATTTGAGTCATTCAGTGATTCAAAGAATATGACCTTTTAATATTCCTTCAGATGTTTTCTTTTTTGTTTTTAGTCTAAATTACTTTTCTCATTTCTTAGATTTTTCTCATTTACATTTAAAACATTTTCAGTTTTTTTCCAACTCCTCCTTCTGTGTAACCTTCAGCTATTAGCAGTTCAGCACCTTTGTTTTCAGGTTAAATTGGGTTTTTTTTTGGTTTTTTTTTTTTTATCTCATTCAATATTTTTAACTCAAAATTCAGCAATTAATTCATTTCAGTGCATACATTCAGATTCAAGCATTCACACTGCAGTTTCTTCAGAAAATGCACTTTCTAGTTATTATTATTATTATATTTTATTTTTCCGTACGTTTTTTGTAAGCCTACTCCTTCAAAACCGTTCAACTTAGAAAAACCATTCAAACACCGTTAGATTCCTATTCTTTTGGACAACACTGCTTCTATTTTTCATATTTTTAACATTTATATTTTTAATTTTATTCAACTTTATTCAACAAAAATTTATAATGTATTTCAATGGGGAGACCCTTCAAATCCTCATTCAACTTACTCATTTTTAAACTCTTACTACTTCCACATACATTGACATAGAGCCACCATTCAAACTTTAAAACGAAGACAAGACATTCAACTATTCAACTTGTATTTATCTTTTCAATATCTATTATACTTTTTCTTCAGTTCCAGTTTAAGTTTCATGATGTTTTTTCACCCGTTTCAGAGTTTATAATGGGTGTGTATGGGACGGAATGTTGGGGCTAGAGTGAGGCAGCTCAACTGCTAGAGTGAGAGGAGCAAAAAAATTAATCTTAAAATATTTTTTAAAACTGCTGCTGTGTCCGCAGCGTTTGCTCTACAGGTATGATTTTACCCTCAAAACGTAGCCATGGCTGTCCTCTTTCATCCAATGTGTTTACTATTGTACTAGGTGTTATGGTTCTTTCATAAATGTCACCAATGCACAGCCTCCTCCCTCCAACTCTTCCATAGACTCTAATGTTAAAATGGCTCAGAAGGTTCGTTTGAAAATCAGAAGAGCATGGTGTCTTTCCACTGTCACCACGTCCATATAATAAGCTCCACAGGCATGAAAACTGAGAATTAGGTAGACTAGACATTGCTGTCGCTCACGGTGAAAGAATTTTGTCAATACGACTTGTACTTTTCATTTGGGAGCAATTTGTTTGGGCCTGACTTTTCTGTTCATTTTAAGCAGCAAAAGTGAGGCGCATGTCTGTGTACGTGTGTATGGAGCCATTGGGTGCGGTCACTATAGCAACCAGGCTCACACCTGCCTGCTTAACGAGCTCTGCCTGCCACTGTACCAAGATTCATCTTAAGCACTTCTCTTTCAACTGCTGCTGTGTCCACAGTGTTACAGCCATCATTTTACCCTCAAATTGTCGCCATTATTGTTCTCTTTCCAACACCGTATCTTTCAAAGCTCAGGCATTTAAACTTTTTAAACTGTGTGGATCAAAGTGGAGGGATCACATTTTAGTCATTCAGTGATTCAAAGAATATGACCTTTTAATATTCATTCAGATGTTTTCTGACTCTAAATGTTCTTTTCTCATTTCTTAGGGTTTTCTAATTTACATTTAAAACATTTTCAGTTTTTTTCCAACTCCTTCTTCTGTGTAACCTTCAGCTTTTAGCAGTTCAGCACCTTTGTTTTCAGGTTAAATTCGTTTTTTTTTTTTTTTTTATCTCATTCAATATTTTTAACTCAAAATTCAGCAATTAATTCATTTCAGTGCATACATTCAGATTCAAGCATTCACACTGCAGTTTCTTCAGAAAATGCACTTTCTAGTTAGTGTGAATGCTTGAAAAGCATTCACAGTATTGTTCTTCTAATCTTTATTAGTGTGAATGCTTGAAAAGCATTCACAGTATTGTTCTTCTAATCTTTATTATTATTATTATTATTATTATATTTTATTTTTCCGTACGTTTTTTCAAAGCCTACTCCTTCAAAACCGTTCAACTTAGAAAAACCATTCAAACATCGTTAGATTCCTATTATTTTGGACATGACTGCTTCTAATTTTCTCATTTTTAACATTTATATTTTTAATTTTATTCAACTTTATTCAACAAAAATTTCCCATGTATTTCAATGGGGAGACCCTTCAAATTCTCATTCAACTTACTCATTTTTAAACTCTTACTACTTCCACATACATTGACATAGAGCCACCATTCAAACTTTAAAACGAAGACAAGACATTCAACTATTCAACTTGTATTTATCTTTTCAATATCTATTATACTTTTTCTTCAGTTCCAGTTTAAGTTTCATGATGTTTTTTCACCCGTTTCAGAGTTTATAATGGGTGTGTATGGGACGGAATGTTGGGGCTAGAGTGAGGCAGCTCAACTGCTAGAGTGAGAGGAGCAAAAAAATTAATCTTAAAATCTTTTTTAAAACTGCTGCTGTGTCCGCAGCGTTTGCTCTACAGGTATGATTTTACCCTCAAAACGTAGCCATCGCTGTCCTCTTTCATCCAATGTGTTTACTATTGTCCTAGGTGTTATGGTTCTTTCGTAAATGTCACCAATGCACAGCCTCCTCCCTCCAACTCTTCCATAGACTCTAATGTTAAAATGGCTCAGAAGGTTCGTTTGAAAATCAGAAGAGCATGGTGTCTTTCCACTGTCACCACGTCCATATAATAAGCTCCACAGGCATGAAAACTGAGAATTAGGTAGACTAGACATGGCTGTCGCTCACGGTGAAAGAATTTTGTCAGTACGACATGTACTTTTCATTTGGGAACGATTTGTTTTGGCCTGACTTTTCTGTTCATTTTAAGCAGCAAAAGTGAGGTGCATGTCTGTGTCGTGTGTATGGAGCCATTGGGTGCGGTCACTATAGCAACCAGGCTCACACCTGCCTGCTTAACGAGCTCTGCCTGCCACTCTGCCAAGATTCATCTTAAACACTTCTCTTTCAACTGCTGCTGTGTCCACAGTGTTAAAGCCATCATTTTACCCTCAAAACGTCGCCATCGTTGTTCTTTTTCCAACATCTTGTCTTTCAAAGCTCAGACATTTAAACTTTTTAAACTGTGTGGATCCAAGTGGAGGGATCACATTTTAGTCATTCAGTGATTCAAAGAATATGACCTTTTAATATTCTTTCAGATGTTTTCTGACTCTAAATGTTCTTTTCTCATTTCTTAGGTTTTTCTAATTTACAATTAAAACATTTTCAGCTTTTTTCCAACTTCTTCTTCTGTGTAACCTTCAGCTTTTAGCAGTTCTGCACTTTTGTTTTCAGGTTAAATTCGGGTTTTTTTTTTAATCTCATTCAAAATTTTTAACTTAAATTCAGTAATTATTTCATTTCAATGCATACATTCAGATTCAAGCATTCACACTGCAGTTTCTTCAGAAAATGCACTTTCTAGTTATTAGTGTGAATGCTTGAAAAGCATTCACAGTATTGTTCTTCTAATCTTTATTATTATATTTTCTTATTCCGTACGTTTTTTGAAAGCCTACTCCTTCAAAACCGTTCAACTTAGAAAAACCATTCAAACATCGTTAGATTCCTATTATTTTGGACATGACTGCTTCTATTTTTCTCATTTTTAACATTTATATTTTTAATTTTATTCAACTTTATTCAACAAAAATTTCCCATGTATTTCAATGGGGAGACCCTTCAAATTCTCATTCAACTTACTCATTTTTAAACTCTTACTACTTCCACATACATTGACATAGAGCCACCATTCAAACTTTAAAACGAAGACAAGACATTCAACTATTCAACTTGTATTTATCTTTTCAATATCTATTATACTTTTTCTTCAGTTCCAGTTTAAGTTTCATGATGTTTTTTCACCCGTTTCAGAGTTTATAATGGGTGTGTATGGGACGGAATGTTGGGGCTAGAGTGAGGCAGCTCAACTGCTAGAGTGAGAGGAGCAAAAAAATTAATCTTAAAATCTTTTTTAAAACTGCTGCTGTGTCCGCAGCGTTTGCTCTACAGGTATGATTTTACCCTCAAAACGTAGCCATGGCTGTCCTCTTTCATCCAATGTGTTTACTATTGTACTAGGTGTTATGGTTCTTTCATAAATGTCACCAATGCACAGCCTCCTCCCTCCAACTCTTCCATAGACTCTAATGTTAAAATGGCTCAGAAGGTTCGTTTGAAAATCAGAAGAGCATGGTGTCTTTCCACTGTCACCACGTCCATATAATAAGCTCCACAGGCATGAAAACTGAGAATTAGGTAGACTAGACATTGCTGTCGCTCACGGTGAAAGAATTTTGTCAATACGACTTTTACTTTTCATTTGGGAACGATTTGTTTCGGCCTGACTTTTCTGTTCATTTTAAGCAGCAAAAGTGAGGTGCATGTCTGTGTGCGTGTGTATGGAGCCATTGGGTGCGGTCACTATAGCAACCAGGCTCACACCTGCCTGCTTAACGAGCTCTCTCTGCCACTCTGCCAAAATTCATCTTAAACACTTCTCTTTCAACTGCTGCTGTGTCCACAGTGTTAAAGCCATCATTTTACCCTCAAAACGTCGCCATCGTTGTTCTTTTTCCCACATTTTGTCTTTCAAAGCTCAGAGATGTAAACTTTTTAAACTGTGTGGGTCCAAGTGGAGGGATCACATTTTAGTCATTCAGTGATTCAAAGAATATGACCTTTTAATATTCATTCAGATGTTTTCTGACTCTAAATGTTCTTTTCTCATTTCTTAGGTTTTTCTAATTTACAATTAAAACATTTTCAGCTTTTTTCCAACTTCTTCTTCTGTGTAACCTTCAGCTTTTAGCAGTTCAGCACTGTTGTTTTCAGGTTAAATTCAGGTTGTTTATTTTTTTTTTTTTATCTCATTCAAAATTTTTAACTCAAAATTCAGCAATTAATTCATTTCAGTCCATACATTCAGATTCAAGCATTCACACTGCAGTTTCTTCAGAAAATGCACTTTCTAGTTATATTTTATTATTTTTCCGTACGTTTTTTGAAAGCCTACTCCTTCAAAACCGTTCAACTTAGAAAAACCATTCAAACACCGTTAGATTCCTATTCTTTTGGACAACACTGCTTCTATTTTTCATATTTTTAACATTTATATTTTTAATTTTATTCAACTTTATTCAACAAAAATTTATAATGTATTTCAATGGGGAGACCCTTCAAATCCTCATTCAACTTACTCATTTTTAAACTCTTACTACTTCCACATACATTGACATAGAGCCACCATTCAAACTTTAAAACGAAGACAAGACATTCAACTATTCAACTTGTATTTATCTTTTCAATATCTATTATACTTTTTCTTCAGTTCCAGTTTAAGTTTCATGATGTTTTTTCACCCGTTTCAAAGTTTATAATGGGTGTGTATGGGACGGAATGTTGGGGCTAGAGTGAGGCAGCTCAACTGCTAGAGTGAGAGGAGCAAAAAAATTAATCTTAAAATCTTTTTTAAAACTGCTGCTGTGTCCGCAGCGTTTGCTCTACAGGTATGATTTTACCCTCAAAACGTAGCCATGGCTGTCCTCTTTCATCCAATGTGTTTACTATTGTCCTAGGTGTTATGGTTCTTTCATAAATGCCACCAATGCACAGCCTCCTCCCTCCAACTCTTCCATAGACTCTAATGTTAAAATGGCTCAGAAGGTTCGTTTGAAAATCAGAAGAGCATGGTGCCTTTCCACTGTCACCACGTCCATATAATAAGCTCCACAGGCATGAAAACTGAGAATTAGGTAGACTAGACATTGCTGTCGCTCACGGTGAAAGAATTTCGTCAATACGACTTTTACTTTTCATTTGGGAACGATTTGTTTCGGCCTGACTTTTCTGTTCATTTTAAGCAGCAAAAGTGAGGCGCATGTCTGTGTACGTGTGTATGGAGCCATTGGGTGCGGTCACTATAGCAACCAGGCTCACACCTGCCTGCTTAACGAGCTCTGCCTGCCACTGTACCAAGATTCATCTTAAGCACTTCTCTTTCAACTGCTGCTGTGTCCACAGTGTTACAGCCATCATTTTACCCTCAAATTGTCGCCATTATTGTTCTCTTTCCAACACCGTATCTTTCAAAGCTCAGGCATTTAAACTTTTTAAACTGTGTGGATCAAAGTGGAGGGATCACATTTGAGTCATTCAGTGATTCAAAGAATATGACCTTTTAATATTCATTCAGATGTTTTCTGACTCTAAATGTTCTTTTCTCATTTCTTAGGGTTTTCTAATTTACATTTAAAACATTTTCAGTTTTTTTCCAACTCCTTCTTCTGTGTAACCTTCAGCTTTTAGCAGTTCAGCACCTTTGTTTTCAGGTTAAATTAGTTTTTTTTTTGTTTTTTTTTAATCTCATTCAACATTTTTAACTTAAAATTCAGCAATTAATTAATTTCAGTGCATACATTCAGATTCAAGCATTCACACTGCAGTTTCTTCAGAAAATGCACTTTCTAGTTAGTGTGAATGCTTGAAAAGCATTCACAGTATTGTTCTTCTAATCTTTATTATTATATTTTCTTTTTCCGTACGTTTTTTGAAAGCCTACTCCTTCAAAACCGTTCAACTTAGAAAAACCATTCAAACATCGTTAGATTCCTATTATTTTGGACATGACTGCTTCTATTTTTCTCATTTTTAACATTTATATTTTTAATTTTATTCAACTTTATTCAACAAAAATTTCCCATGTATTTCAATGGGGAGACCCTTCAAATTCTCATTCAACTTACTCATTTTTAAACTCTTACTACTTCCACATACATTGACATAGAGCCACCATTCAAACTTTATAACGAAGACAAGACATTCAACTATTCAACTTGTATTTATCTTTTCAATATCTATTATACTTTTTCTTCAGTTCCAGTTTAAGTTTCATGATGTTTTTTCACCCGTTTCAAAATTTATAATGGGTGTGTATGGGACGGAATGTTGGGGCTAGAGTGAGGCAGCTCAACTGCTAGAGTGAGAGGAGCAAAAAAATTAATCTTAAAATCTTTTTTAAAACTGCTGCTGTGTCCACAGCGTTTGCTCTACAGCCGCCATTTTACCCTCAAAACGTAGCCATCGCTGTCCTCTTTCATCCAATGTGTTTACTATTGTCATAGGTGTTATGGTTCTTTCATAAATGTCACCAATGCACAGCCTCCTCCCTCCAACTCTTCCATAGACTCTAATGTTAAAATGGCTCAGAAGGTTCGTTTGAAAATCAGAAGAGCATGGTGTCTTTCCACTGTCACCACGTCCATATAATAAGCTCCACAGGCATGAAAACTGAGAATTAGGTAGACTAGACATTGCTGTCGCTCACGGTGAAAGAATTTTGTCAATACGACTTTTACTTTTCATTTGGGAGCGATTTGTTTCGGCCTGACTTTTCTGTTCATTTTAAGCAGCAAAAGTGAGGTGCATGTCTGTGTACGTGTGTATGGAGCCCTTGGGTGCAGTCACTATAGCAACCAGGCTCACACCTGCCTGCTTAACGAGCTCTCTCTCTCACTCTGCCAAGATTCAACTTAAACACTTCTCTTTCAACTGCTGCTGTCTCCACAGTGTTACAGCCATCATTTTACCCTCAAAGCATCGCCATCGTTGTTCTCTTTCCAACATCTTGTCTTTCAAAGCTCAGAGATGTAAACTTTTTAAACTGTGTGGATCCAAGTGGAGGGATCACATTTTAGTCATTCAGTGATTCAAAGAATATGACCTTTTAATATTCATTCAGATGTTTTCTGACTCTAAAGGTTCTTTTCTCATTTCTTAGGGTTTTCTAATTTACAATTAAAACATTTTCAGCTTTTTTCCAACTTCTTCTTCTGTGTAACCTTCAGCTTTTAGCAGTTCAGCACTTTTGTTTTCAGGTTAAATTTGGTTTTTTTTTTTATCTCATTAAAAAAGTTTTAACTCAAAATTCAGCAATTAATTCATTTCAGTGCATACATTCAGATTCAAGCATTCACACTGCAGTTTCTTCAGAAAATGCACTTTCTAGTTATATTTTATTATTTTTCCGTACGTTTTTTGAAAGCCTACTCCTTCAAAACCGTTCAACTTAGAAAAACCATTCAAACATCGTTAGATTCCTATTATTTTGGACATGACTGCTTCTATTTTTCATATTTTTAACATTTATATTTTTAATTTTATTCAACTTTATTCAACAAAAATTTATAATGTATTTCAATGGGGAGACCCTTCAAATCCTCATTCAACTTACTCATTTTTAAACTCTTACTACTTCCACATACATTGACATAGAGCCACCATTCAAACTTTAAAACGAAGACAAGACATTCAACTATTCAACTTGTATTTATCTTTTCAATATCTATTATACTTTTTCTTCAGTTCCAGTTTAAGTTTCATGATGTTTTTTCACCCGTTTCAGAGTTTATAATGGGTGTGTATGGGACGGAATGTTGGGGCTAGAGTGAGACAGCTCAACTGCTAGAGTGAGAGGAGCAAAAAAATTAATCTTAAAATCTTTTTTAAAACTGCTGCTGTGTCCGCAGCGTTTGCTCTACAGGTATGATTTTACCCTCAAAACGTAGCCATGGCTGTCCTCTTTCATCCAATGTGTTTACTATTGTCCTAGGTGTTATGGTTCTTTCATAAATGTCACCAATGCACAGCCTCCTCCCTCCAACTCTTCCATAGACTCTAATGTTAAAATGGCTCAGAAGGTTCGTTTGAAAATCAGAAGAGCATGGTGTCTTTACACTGTCACCACGTCCATATAATAAGCTCCACAGGCATAAAAACTGAGAATTAGGTAGACTAGACATGGCTGTCGCTCACGGTGAAAGAATTTTGTCAGTACGACATGTACTTTTCATTTGGGAACGATTTGTTTCGGCCTGACTTTTCTGTTCATTTTAAGCAGCAAAAGTGAGGTGCATGTCTGTGTCGTGTGTATGGAGCCATTGGGTGCGGTCACTATAGCAACCAGGCTCACACCTGCCTGCTTAACGAGCTCTGCCTGCCACTCTGCCAAGATTCATCTTAAACACTTCTCTTTCAACTGCTGCTGTGTCCACAGTGTTAAAGCCATCATTTTACCCTCAAATTGTCGCCATTATTGTTCTCTTTCCAACATCTTGTCTTTCAAAGCTCAGACATTTAAACTTTTTAAACTGTGTGGATCAAAGTGGAGGGATCACATTTTAGTCATTCAGTGATTCAAAGAATATGACCTTTTAATATTCTTTCAGATGTTTTCTGACTCTAAATGTTCTTTTCTCATTTCTTAGGTTTTTCTAATTTACAATTAAAACATTTTCAGCTTTTTTCCAACTTCTTCTTCTGTGTAACCTTCAGCTTTTAGCAGTTCAGCACTTTTGTTTTCAGGTTAAATTCGGGTTTTTTTTTTAATCTCATTCAAAATTTTTAACTTAAATTCAGTAATTATTTCATTTCAATGCATACATTCAGATTCAAGCATTCACACTGCAGTTTCTTCAGAAAATGCACTTTCTAGTTATTATTAGTGTGAATGCTTGAAAAGCATTCACAGTATTGTTCTTCTAATCTTTATTAGTGTGAATGCTTGAAAAGCATTCACAGTATTGTTCTTCTAATCTTTATTAGTGTGAATGCTTGAAAAGCATTCACAGTATTGTTCTTCTAATCTTTATTATTAGTGTGAATGCTTGAAAAGCATTCACAGTATTGTTATTCGAATCTTTATTATTATTATTATTATTATATTTTATCTATTCCGTACGTTTTTTGTAATCCTATAACTTCAAAACTGTTCAACTTAGAAAAACCATTCAAACACCGTTAGATTCCTATTCTTTTGGACAACACTGCTTCTATTTTTCATATTTTTAACATTTATATTTTTAATTTTATTCAACTTTATTCAACAAAAATTTATAATGTATTTCAATGGGGAGACCCTTCAAATCCTCATTCAACTTACTCATTTTTAAACTCTTACTACTTCCACATACATTGACATAGAGCCACCATTCAAACTTTAAAACGAAGACAAGACATTCAACTATTCAACTTGTATTTATCTTTTCAATATCTATTATACTTTTTCTTCAGTTCCAGTTTAAGTTTCATGATGTTTTTTCACCCGTTTCAGAGTTTATAATGGGTGTGTATGGGACGGAATGTTGGGGCTAGAGTGAGGCAGCTCAACTGCTAGAGTGAGAGGAGCAAAAAAATTAATCTTAAAATCTTTTTTAAAACTGCTGCTGTGTCCGCAGCGTTTGCTCTACAGGTATGATTTTACCCTCAAAACGTAGCCATGGCTGTCCTCTTTCATCCAATGTGTTTACTATTGTCCTAGGTGTTATGGTTCTTTCATAAATGTCACCAATGCACAGCCTCCTCCCTCCAACTCTTCCATAGACTCTAATGTTAAAATGGCTCAGAAGGTTCGTTTGAAAATCAGAAGAGCATGGTGTCTTTACACTGTCACCACGTCCATATAATAAGCTCCACAGGCATGAAAACTGAGAATTAGGTAGACTAGACATGGCTGTCGCTCACGGTGAAAGAATTTTGTCAGTACGACATGTACTTTTCATTTGGGAACGATTTGTTTCGGCCTGACTTTTCTGTTCATTTTAAGCAGCAAAAGTGAGGTGCATGTCTGTGTCGTGTGTATGGAGCCATTGGGTGCGGTCACTATAGCAACCAGGCTCACACCTGCCTGCTTAACGAGCTCTCTCTGCCACTCTGCCAAGATTCATCTTAAACACTTCTCTTTCAACTGCTGCTGTGTCCACAGTGTTAAAGCCATCATTTTACCCTCAAAACGTCGCCATCGTTGTTCTCTTTCCAACATCTTGTCTTTCAAAGCTCAGACATTTAAACTTTTTAAACTGTGTGGATCCAAGTGGAGGGATCACATTTTAGTCATTCAGTGATTCAAAGAATATGACCTTTTAATATTCTTTCAGATGTTTTCTGACTCTAAATGTTCTTTTCTCATTTCTTAGGTTTTTCTAATTTACAATTAAAACATTTTCAGCTTTTTTCCAACTTCTGCTTCTGTGTAACCTTCAGCTTTTAGCAGTTCAGCACCTTTGTTTTCAGGTTAAATTTGTTTTTTTGTTTTTTTTTTAATTTCATTCAATATTTTTAACTCAAAATTCAGCAATTAATTCATTTCAGTGCATACATTCAGATTCAAGCATTCACACTGCAGTTTCTTCAGAAAATGCACTTTCTAGTTATATTTTCTTTTTCCGTACGTTTTTTGAAAGCCTACTCCTTCAAAACCGTTCAACTTAGAAAAACCATTCAAACATCGTTAGATTCCTATTATTTTGGACATGACTGCTTCTATTTTTCTCATTTTTAACATTTATATTTTTAATTTTATTCAACTTTATTCAACAAAAATTTCCCATGTATTTCAATGGGGAGACCCTTCAAATTCTCATTCAACTTACTCATTTTTAAACTCTTACTACTTCAACATACGTTCACATAGAGCCACCATTCAAACTTTAAAACGAAGACAAGACATTCAACTATTCAACTTGTATTTATCTTTTCAATATCTATTATACTTTTTCTTCAGTTCCAGTTTAAGTTTCATGATGTTTTTTCACCCGTTTCAGAGTTTATAATGGGTGTGTATGGGACGGAATGTTGGGGCTAGAGTGAGGCAGCTCAACTGCTAGAGTGAGAGGAGCAAAAAAATTAATCTTAAAATCTTTTTTAAAACTGCTGCTGTGTCCGCAGCGTTTGCTCTACAGGTATGATTTTACCCTCAAAACGTAGCCATCGCTGTCCTCTTTCATCCAATGTGTTTACTATTGTCCTAGGTGTTATGGTTCTTTCGTAAATGTCACCAATGCACAGCCTCCTCCCTCCAACTCTTCCATAGACTCTAATGTTAAAATGGCTCAGAAGGTTCGTTTGAAAATCAGAAGAGCATGGTGTCTTTCCACTGTCACCACGTCCATATAATAAACTCCACAGGCATGAAAACTGAGAATTCAGTAGACTAGACATTGCTGTCGCTCACAGTGAAAGAATTTTGTCAATACGACTTTTACTTTTCATTTGGGAACGATTTGTTTCGGCCTGACTTTTCTGTTCATTTTAAGCAGCAAAAGTGAGGTGCATGTCTGTGTGCGTGTGTATGGAGCCATTGGGTGCGGTCACTATAGCAACCAGGCTCACACCTGCCTGCTTAACGAGCTCTGCCTGCCACTGTACCAAGATTCATCTTAAACACTTCTCTTTCAACTGCTGCTGTGTCCACAGTGTTACAGCCATCATTTTACCCTCAAAATGTCGCCATTATTGTTCTCTTTCCAACACAGTGTCTTTCAAAGCTCAGACATTTAAACTTTTTAAACTGTGTGGATCAAAGTGGAGGGATCACATTTTCTTCATTCAGTGATTCAAAGAATATGACCTTTTAATATTCATTCAGATGTTTTCTGACTCTAAATGTTCTTTTCTCATTTCTTAGGGTTTTCTAATTTACATTTAAAACATTTTCAGTTTTTTTCCAACTTCTGCTTTTGTGTAACCTTCAGCTTTTAGCAGTTCAGCACTTTTGTTTTCAGGTTAAATTCGGGGTTTTTTTTTTTAATCTCATTCAATATTTTTAACTCAAAATTCAGTAATTAATTCATTTCAGTGCATACATTCAGATTCAAGCATTCACACTGCAGTTTCTTCAGAAAATGCACTTTCTAGTTATATTTTATTTTTCCGTACGTTTTTTGTAAGCCTACTCCTTCAAAACCGTTCAACTTAGAAAAACCATTCAAACACCGTTAGATTCCTATTATTTTGGACAACACTGCTTCTATTTTTCATATTTTTAACATTTATATTTTTAATTTTATTCAACTTTATTCAACAAAAATTTATAATGTATTTCAATGGGGAGACCCTTCAAATCCTCATTCAACTTACTCATTTTTAAACTCTTACTACTTCCACATACATTGACATAGAGCCACCATTCAAACTTTAAAACGAAGACAAGACATTCAACTATTCAACTTGTATTTATCTTTTCAATATCTATTATACTTTTTCTTCAGTTCCAGTTTAAGTTTCATGATGTTTTTTCACCCGTTTCAGAGTTTATAATGGGTGTGTATGGGACGGAATGTTGGGGCTAGAGTGAGGCAGCTCAACTGCTAGAGTGAGAGGAGCAAAAAAATTAATCTTAAAATCTTTTTTAAAACTGCTGCTGTGTCCGCAGCGTTTGCTCTACAGGTATGATTTTACCCTCAAAACGTAGCCATCGCTGTCCTCTTTCATCCAATGTGTTTACTATTGTACTAGGTGTTATGGTTCTTTCATAAATGTCACCAATGCACAGCCTCCTCCCTCCAACTCTTCCATAGACTCTAATGTTAAAATGGCTCAGAAGGTTCGTTTGAAAATCAGAAGAGCATGGTGTCTTTCCACTGTCACCACGTCCATATAATAAGCTCCACAGGCATGAAAACTGAGAATTAGGTAGACTAGACATTGCTGTCGCTCACGGTGAAAGAATTTTGTCAATACGACTTTTACTTTTCATTTGGGAGCGATTTGTTTCGGCCTGACTTTTCTGTTCATTTTAAGCAGCAAAAGTGAGGCGCATGTCTGTGTACGTGTGTATGGAGCCATTGGGTGCGGTCACTATAGCAACCAGGCTCACACCTGCCTGCTTAACGAGCTCTGCCTGCCACTGTACCAAGATTCATCTTAAGCACTTCTCTTTCAACTGCTGCTGTGTCCACAGTGTTACAGCCATCATTTTACCCTCAAATTGTCGCCATTATTGTTCTCTTTCCAACACCGTATCTTTCAAAGCTCAGGCATTTAAACTTTTTAAACTGTGTGGATCAAAGTGGAGGGATCACATTTGAGTCATTCAGTGATTCAAAGAATATGACCTTTTAATATTCATTCAGATGTTTTCTGACTCTAAATGTTCTTTTCTCATTTCTTAGGGTTTTCTAATTTACATTTAAAACATTTTCAGTTTTTTTCCAACTTCTTCTTCTGTGTAACCTTCAGCTTTTAGCAGTTCAGCACCTTTGTTTTCAGGTTAAATTCGGTTTTTTTTTTTTTTTTTTTTTTATCTCATTCAATATTTTTAACTCAAAATTCAGCAATTAATTCATTTCAGTGCATACATTCAGATTCAAGCATTCACACTGCAGTTTCTTCAGAAAATGCACTTTCTAGTTCTGCTATGAAATCACACTTTAAGATGCGATTTGATACTGGTAAGTTAAACAGATGTTAATGCAAGTTAGTGTGAGTGGATAGGGAAATGGTGTAGCTGATTCTTATCTGGTGTGAGGTTAATACAGCCACGGAGTGATGTTGGGGTCGCGGTGGAGCTGTCCGTCCACAGCGATGACAGCGCGGGAGCCCTTCTGGATGAAGCCGCGTCGGATTGGGAAGAGGACCCTGCGTCGTTCCAAGATCTCTTTGGGGAACTGGTCGTTCACGCTGAAGTCCGTTCCTTTTAATTCCCTGCCGCGGCTTTTCACATGTTGCTTTTGTTTGAAGTGGCCGAATTTGGCCACGATAGGACGTGGTCTCCCGGCCATAGCCCGAATGGGGCCGAGGCGATGTACCCGATCGAAGACGATGTTCTTCACAGTGTCCTCCGGCAGCTTCAGGTGGGTTTTGATGAAGCTTTTTACCGTGGTCTCCGCGTCCTCTCCAGCGGCTTCTGGAATACCAGAAAATACCAGATTATCACGCATGCTACGAGCTTGTAGATCGATAACAGTTTCTTTTATTTTTTTATTTTCTCTATTGAGCTGGGTAACATTGTCTGTGAGACATTTCACCGACTCCCTTAGCGTGGCATTTTCAGCAGCAAGCGTTTCCACCTGCTGCTGGCTGTACTCCAGGGATTCTCGCAAGCATTTAAATTCTCGGTGAAGAATCTCCACCAAGGACAGCCTTGCGTCGAAACTGGACAATCGCTTGTCGATTGACTCCAATATGTCGGCAATATCTTTGCCGGCTGGCGATGTTGAGCCGGGGGAATCTGCCGGGCGTTGTCTTTTCAACGACGGCGTCTCAGCTTTGGCCGGGGAAGCTGCACACGGGGTCTTCCTCATCACGAGATCCTGAAAGCACTGATCGATGTAATCTTGGAGAGTCTCTAAACTCTCCTCGTTGTTCTCCAGGGTGTTGGATATTATTTAGACAAATAGTGTTAGTTATAAGACAATTGATAAGTGTATTTGGTAATGCTGAAGCTTAAATGAATTTGTTCAAATCTAAACTACCATTTGCTTTAATTTTCCGCCAAAATCTCCGGCGTCTGACGTCAGTTACAACATGAGTCGCTTACCTTGTCCGTCACTTACTCACCTGCTGCCCCTGCTGCCTCAATTTTCTGAGGATCCTCAGAAAAATGGACCTGCAGAAAGAGCTGCTGATTGTCTTCTACTGTTGCTCCATTGAAAGTGTGCTGACTGCATCTCTGTGTGGTTCTCCAGCTGCATCACGGCACACAAAAAGACACTTCAGAGGGTCATTAATATGGCCTAAAAAATCATTGGACATCCTCTTCCCTCCCTGAAGGACCTGTACAGCACTCGCTGTCTCAGGAGGGCACGCACCATCCTACGGGACTGTACACACCCAGGACACCGGGTGTTTAAACTGCTACCGTTTGGCAGGAGATTCAGGTTGCTGAGGTTGCAGACAAACAGACTCAAGGACAGCTTTTACAACAGGGCAATAGCCCTTAGCAATGGTAACAGCTGACCTGATTGCCTACCTCCCTGGACTCTTTTTTTCTTATTTATTTATTTTATTAAGTAATTCCTTTCTTTTTTGCTCATACCTTTCTTGCACTTAAAAAATCTGCTTTAACGTTACTGTGCTGTGTTTAGTTGTGCTTAGTGCAGACAGTTTCCAATTTCGTTGTGCTATTGTATTAGGTATGACAATAAAGAGTTATCTTATCTGTCGTCTTATCTTACAATGGCGATCTTCTATGAGGCTGAACTGACAGGGAGTGAATACTGTGTCACGGCCGTTGTGGTTGACAGGCTAAGTGAAAGTGATGTGAATAATTTTTATTTACAATGACGTGAAACTTGACATTAAACAATTGAACATGAGTGAAAGGTGCAGGGAGCGTTTACAGGAGCATGAGTGAAAGAGCTATATACAACAGTGCAGGCAAAAATCGGTGTGGAACCTGAGCACTAAAACAATGTGACCAGGAGCAAGCTATACACATGAGTGTGAGCTATGATCTATGGCTACGAAACACGGGTTACATGAACTTGAGGGAAATGTCAAGAGATAATTTTATAAACTTGGACATCATGAACATGATTATGTTACAGGGCTCCAGGAGTCAGTACATGGCGCTGACGTGGCAATGAGAATGACAAGCCGGAGATCAGAAACTTTGCAACAGAGGAAAGGAGAGTCACAGCGATGCCAAACTGACGTTTTGCTGAAATTGTTCCAGTGAGTTTTTCTTGCAGCTTACTTGTTTGCAGGTGGAGGTGTGTGAAGAGGGAAAGGCAAGACTGAGCAGGTCCGGGTGAGTTGGAGGTGATCCGATTCCAGAAGTCCAGGTGAGTTGGCAGAGAGGCAGGCAGGTGAGAGTGAAAATGGAGTCTGTGCTGGAGCTGATGTGGTGTAGGTATTTGAGAGAAGACTAGTGACCAGGTGAGGGGGATCTGTGGGACTGACTGGAGATGACATAGAACAAAGTAAGTAACAATACAAAAGCTACTCCAAAACATGAGTGAGCCGAGAACTGATGCTGGGTAGCAGACGATCTGGCGAAGAGTAGTAGTCAGTGCTGGTCTTAAATACTGTCTAAAATACAAGTGCGGCTCCATAGAGGAAAAGAGGTCAGGATTCCAAATTTACTCTCAAAAGTTTCCCAAAGCTAGTAAGGTTTGTGAAACTAACAATACAGGCACAAGTATTAAAACTCTACGGGTAGCACATCCATCAAAGAAAAGTTACTTGATGAACCACAAATTTATTTCATTGAACTAATACCATGTGCAGGTAAAAAGCATTGCTTGGTGATTGTTGACATGTTTCAAAAAATAAAATACTTATATTGATGATAAATTTATTTGTATAGCATTTTTCAAATCACTGGGATACAAAGTGCTTCACAGTTTGAATAAAAGCCACACACTGAAGATAAGTATGCAGACACATAACCAGACATAATCAACCATGCGATAAGGTTTCGGAGGCTCGCCTCTATATGTATGTAGATGGATGTTAAAATCACGTGCAATAATTATTTTATCTGTGCTGAGCACTAAAAAAAGTCTAAAAAGTCTGAGAAATCAGACTATAGATAATCATTTCTAGTTCTTAGTTCCTTGTTTAATTTTGTCAGTTCTCCTTCTCATGTTTAGTCTCTCTGTGTCCTCCCTGCATTCCTTTATTTTTGTCAGTTTTGTCTCCTTGTTTGTTTCTGGTCTCTGTCTCTGTATTTGTTTACTTTTGTCTTAGTGTCAAGTCTGAAACAACAAGGGTGTGCGATGTGCTCTTCGCTTTCCACCTACAGCTTCATTGGAATGAAAAGTAAAAGGGTTAAAAAGTGCCCTTCATCAACAAGAGCACGTCCAGCTCCAACTAAGTTATGTGCAGAGTGAGACTCCTTGTCACCAATGGGGTATCAGCAATGGAACACACACACCTGTTTAAAGAGTTTTTGTTTTGTTTTTTGTTTTTACTTAAAGTATTGGTGACTTTTCTAATCATTTTTACACATGATAAACATTGAAATGACTCACCAAACATCACAAACAGCGTGTATCAGTCACTCAAGGCACTCCTTTGCTGAGAGTTTCAACTACCCTTCACTAGTCCTGATTTTATCAAAAATAACTTGTGGCTACAGTAATCGAATTTCACAACCAATTCAGTAACAAATTACTTATGCAGAATCTGTATGGCAGCTAGAGTTATAGCGACTCTGGTACCTGATACATGATAAACCTGATCCTCATTTCCACAGTAAATATTACAATTCCAGCTGTAATCTCCTTTGTGATAACTACTACACAAATGATGGATTTTGATAAAGCACCAAATGGCTTTCTTAACTGGTCACGTCTCTCATGAATGAACAAATTAATCTTAATCCCTGGTGTGAAAGCGCTGGCATTTTTGGAAGCTTAATTTTATCAGTACTCCTATATTTTGCATCCAAATATTATACTATAAAAGTGATAAAAAATGATTGAAAGGATGGAAATGTAATGGAAAATTTGTGATTCAACTCCTCGAACCTCAGCATACTATTGGTTTGTAACGTCCCTGTACAAAGACAGGGGAAAAAACAAACAAACTAGCTGGATTCAAGGTCTTGATGCATTGCATTATCAGTCTGGTGTCTACATGATGTTGAGAGTTTATTCCCTGTGTAGACAAAGATTGCATCTGGGCAATACGTGTAAACGAGCTGTTATTATTGTGTTTATTTATCAGTGCTTGTATGAAGCCTTTTCAATTTATTTTACCAAAAGAAAGCGTAGCATCACTCTATGATATTCTTTGAGTGTTATGAAAAGTGCTATGAACCAGTCAACTTACCAATATTTAAAAAAAAAAAAGATTTTAAATAATTAAATAACAAAAATGAACTCACTATATTCCAAATTTGAGTTCATGGTAGAAAAACGTGGAACTGACACAGGGAGAAAAGTGAACATAAAACACTTGCAGACCTTTAAGTGCTCCATACCAAAGATTTTATTATCTTAAGCATAAATGTTTTTCCCCAATACATGCTTTCCCATTGATATTAGGCCACCACATGAGTGTTCAAATATATGGTAATAAATGGATTGAGTTTTTACAATTTCTAACCATTAAAAATTATACATTCAAAAGGAAATGAATGAAACCCTAATACAACATTCAAACAACTGAAAAATGTCAATGAATTACTGAGTTGAAAGTGTGTGAACATGCAACACAAAACAGGGTCCCCATGTTATCCAACATTTACTTCTAATTGCTTCCTATCTTAGGAATATAAATCTTATGAATTCCCCTGTGCCTCCACATCTAGCAAACAGAGCAAAATCAGCCCACTCAAGACAACAACAAAAGCTACAGGTAAAGCCAAACCAGTTGAAGCTGGTATGAAGGAGAGCAAAATAGGATTTTCCCTATACCACAGCAGGACTACTTTGGAGGCTTTAGTTGCACAGTGTTAGTAAGGCGCCAGCTATCTTTAAGCTGGAAGTAGTCCCATCAGTCACTCTCTCACGTTCAGATAGTCCAATTAACATACACATGCATCATAAAGTTTCCATATTAGAAAGAAAACAAACAAGTTAAAATAATGGTTATAACAAAGTTATATATTTGTAGCCATTAATTCAATTTTATTTATTTAGAGCCAATTCACAACAACCAGTGTCTCAAGGCACTTGATATTGTAAGGTAAAGCCCCTACACTAGAAACACCAGCAGTCATGACCCCTACAGCAAGTGCATTCAACAACAGGAAAAAAAACCCCGTCCCATTTAACAGGAAGAAACTTCTGGGAGAACCAGGCTCAAACTGGGGCAGTCATTTGCTGAGACCAGTTGGCAATGAGGGGAAAGAGAAGAGACCAGAAAAAAGACAGGACACAAGGAAATAGTAGTGGTTTATAAAGTGAAAAGAAAAGTGAAAAGACCTTACTAGTATTTATTGTAATGTGTTGAATACTATATTAAACAATTTGCAATGAACATTTCATTTACTGTCTGTACTATTAAACATTTAAACCATTACAGAGATCTTTTGCATGTTTCCATGTAGCATACAAGAAAATTAAGCAGCACAGCTCCCACCCGTAACCTCATATGCACATAGTGAAGTCATAAGAATAGACCTGGAACATATCTTTGCCAAAAGTTTGCACTTTTGCCTTTCTCAGTTAAGTGAATTTCTCCTGTACTTTGTGGGATACAGGGCCAGCGGATACTGTAACAGTAGAGGACCCAAACTTACTGGTCATAGAGCCAGTGGATTGGCTGTCCTTGTAGAGAATTCTTTCAGAGCCAAAGACCTCAGCCTTCTTTGGCAGACCATTTGCATCTTGAACAAAGTTCTCTCTGACCATTAGGATTTTTTGAGATCCAGGAAGGTCTCCTGGTTGTAGAGGACCTCCCTCAACATAGGAAGCCTGATTCCCCTTCCGCACTTTCATTGACCCTGCAGGGACCTTACCCTCTACAACCTTCATGGTCTGAGAGCCAGACAAGTTTGTAGCTTGGATCAAGTTTGCATGACTCCGCTGGGCACCACTGTTATCCACCAGCACCATGGTGGGCTCCTGGGCTTGTCCACTGGACAAGAGAGTGCTTCCCTGAACAAATACTCCTTGGGCAGGTCCAGATTGCGTGTTGTTAACCAGTATCAGGCCTTGAAGGTTGGTGGTTGGTGCTTCAGCCAGGATCATAGTGTTCTGAACCTGTGGTTGGACTACGTAATGCATTGGCTGCAACACAGGAGTGGTTGTGTAGTAGACAGGCTGCTGTTGCTGTATTAGGACCATCTGGCCTTGATTTGCCAACCCTCTTGTCATTGTATTCATCCCTTCCCTCACTGCAGTTGTACTTTCCTTTGCCATTTCAGAATGCTTGGTTGTCTTCATGACCATACTCTGCTCCACTTTGGGCATGGTTGGCTCCAGTTTGGGTGGAGGGGACAGTTTTTGTACACTCACTGAACTTGAAACTGAGGCTGGAGGATTGTTATAGACATTAGACACAGGAGGTGGCACTTGTTTGTCATCATAAGAAATTTTCTCGCCTCTGCACACCTCCGCGAGAGTCTTGAACTTTGGTCCAAGGTTATCAAGAAACTGAAGATCATTGTCTGACTCCAAAAGGCTACAGCAGCCTACTGAGCCAGCAGAGGACCCTTGGCCCTCATAATCATACACCAACAAACCATCTTTCACGCCAAGGTTATCATTTCCATCAGTGACTTTCTGTTGAAGTAAAAAGGACACCATTATTCAGATAGTATTTTTCATGTCAACTCTTGGTATGTGCAAGGAATTTTTATGAACAACTAAATACGTTTTCAGCCTTAAGGGCTAATCAAAACACGTCCCTATAATTAATTCAAATCTCTGCTTTGCTTTTCATTAGCTACTGAACCTTTCCAACTCATGAGATTTCTTACCTGATCGTAATATTGCCTCAAAAAGTGGTCTGGCAGAGCCATCCCATCATAAAGTCCTACACCTCCCAACGATTCTCTTGTCTCAGTCTCAGAGTAGAAACCACTTGGATCCTGTTGGTTCATGCCCCAAATTTCTTTTCTGTAACTACCTTGGTAGTTAGCCCCGTTCAGCCTATTAATGGATCCAACAGATTGTGCGAAATCAAAACTGCCCAACGCATCCATTGCTACAGGTTTTTGAGCCATGGCTACATTTAAGACATCTCCATCCAGTTGTGTTGGCAAGTTCAGTAGTGGCACGTCCTATAATTGCGCCAAAAATGTACATGTTAGTACAAAGTTAAAAATCACTTTGACACAACTTTCATGTAGGCATCACCACATTAGCCAATATTCTTCAGTGCAGTGAAGAAAATACAATTCTCACCGTGTTCTCTCCCTGACGTTCAGTATGGTAGTTGATGAGATGTGACTTTGTATCAAATGGCATCTCAGTAAAGAGGTCTGGGAAGGTTGCAGCACCTCCACATTTGCAGAAGAGTAGCAACAACGGAATCACTGTAAAACCAAGTTTTAATTAACCTTAAATGTAAGGTATGAGGGTGCAGTAATCCTTCAAGGAAGAAGCTATAATTTATATACACAATAAAGTAACAATAAATGTATCATAGTCTTACATCTGTCAGCAGCAGCTGTTTATTTAAAAAACTTTAAGGTGGTTTCCCTCTTCTCTTAATTATCCAAAACCAAAACCAATACATTATGGCAATTAGGATGAATTAACACTTACACAACAAGAGTAATAGGCCCAGGAGTAACAGCCCAATGCCTGCAGGTCCCAACTTCGCTTGTTTGCTTGGCTGACCCTTGGCGC
The DNA here is from genome assembly GCF_041146795.1 of Maylandia zebra. Taxonomy (NCBI): domain Eukaryota; kingdom Metazoa; phylum Chordata; class Actinopteri; order Cichliformes; family Cichlidae; genus Maylandia; species Maylandia zebra. The sequence continues at coordinate 16,270,832 of NC_135183.1, forward strand.
CTTTTTTTCCACACATGATTCCATCCTCACAGGTGCAAACTTCAACCTTGACTTTCTGTGGATCTTGACACATGTGCCCCTGCTGATCCTTCACCAAAAATTCCACCTCATAGATACCAGGCCAAAGAGACTCCCGAGACCGCAAGATAGCTGCAGTGTCTGTCAGAAAACAGAAAAATATGTGAAACAAAGTGAACATGAATTAGATTATATAATTTCTGTAAAAATTGTGGTGGGATTGTTGCTACTGCCTTAATAAAATTCAATTCAATTTTAATTATCCAACAGTCGCCTCAAGTTGCTTTATATTGTAAGATAGATCCTACAATAATACAACAGAGAAAATGCCAACAATCATATGACCCTCTGAGCAAGCGCTTTGTCATGAGTGGGAAGGAAAAACTCCCTTTTAACAGGAAGAAACCTCCAGCGGAACCAGGCTCAGGGAGCGGTGACCATCTACTGCGACTAATTGGGGTGAGGGTAAGAAGACAGAAAAAAAGACATGCTGTGAAAGAAAGAAAGAGATTAATAACAAGTATGAGTCAATTCAGAGAGGCCTATTAACACATAATGAGTGACAAAGGTGACTGAAGAAGAAATCAAGAAATCAATGCATCATGGGAATTCCCCAGCAGCCTAAGCCTAATGCAGCAAAACTAAGGGAGGATTCAGGGTCACCTGATACAGCCGTAACTATATGCTTTAACAAAAAAGGTACTGTACTTGATCTGGGGTTTGCTGCTTAGTTAGCTAAAACAAATCTCAAAGTAGCCAGCATATTAGGCTACAATTGTACTGTGCCTAATAGCATGTCTAATAAAGTTGGTAGGGGTGTAGCTGATGATGTAGCCAGGTACACAGGTGCACCTTGTATAAGTACATGGTGTGGTACTTATACAGCTGTGGTGGCAGGGAAGGGTTTTTGGAGCTCCAACATGTGAGAGGTGAAGCTGTGGATTCAGGAGAAGTAGTGGAGGAGGACTGGGTGGCAGTCTTTATTTTCATGACTATTTACATTGTAGATTCTCACTGAAGGTATCAAAACTATGAATGAACACATATGGAATCATGTAGTAAACAAAAAAGAGTGAAACAACTCAAAACATGTTTTATATTTTTGATTCTTTAAAATAGCTACCCTTTACTTTGCACACTTTACATTCTCTCAATGAACTTCATGAGGAAGTCACCTGAAACAGTTTCCCAACAGTACTGAAGGTGTGCCCCAGAGAGACACTTGTTGGCCCTTGTGCCTTTTCATTCCAAAACATCTAACTGGGTTCAGGTCAGGTGACTGTGGCCATCTTGTGTGGCACTTCATCAATCTCCTTCTTGGTCAAATAGCTCTCATACAGCCTGGAGGTGTGTTTTGTGTCGTTTTTCTTTTGAAAAATAAATGATGGTCCAACTAACTCCATACTGGTTCAGTGTGTCTGCTTGTTGCTTTTCCTGAGTGGTGGTTTCTTAGCAGCTATTTGACCATAAAGGCCTGATTCATGCAGTCTCCTCTGAATAGTTGATGTAGAGACTGACTCTCTGCTGGAACTCTATGGGGCATTTACCTGGGCTCCAGTCTGAGGTGCTGTTAACTTGCAATTTCTGAGGCTGGTGACTCAGATTAATTTATCCTGAGCAGCAGAGGTGACTCTTGGGCTTCCTTTTCTCATGTGAGACAGTTTTTTTCATAGCGCTTGATGGTTTTTGCCACTGCACTTGGGATACACTGGGATACATTCAAAGTTTTAGCAATTTTCCAGACTGACTAACCTTTACTCCATAAGTAATGATGGATTGTCATTTCTCTTTTCTTAGCTGATTGGTTCTTGCCATAATAGGAATTCTAACAGTTGTCAAATAGGGCTGTCAGCTGTGTACAAACCTGATTTCTGCACAACATAACTGATGGTCCCAACCCCATCAAGAAGAAAAGAAACTCCACAAATAAACCCTGACAAGATACACCTGTGAAGTAAAAACCATTTCAGGTGACAACATCATGAAGCTCACTGAGAGCTGTGTTGTTGTTTTTTAACAATTTTTCCTTTGCTACATAATTCCGTAGTGTGTATTATATAAAAAAATATTCCCGGCTCGCCCCTGCAGGCAGTCTTTATCCTCCTAGCTTGGGTCCTCTACCAGAGGCCTGGGAGCTTGAGGGTTCTGCGCTGTTCCTAGGTCTGCGCTCTTCTGGACAGAGATCTCAGATGTTGTTCCTGGGATCTGCTGGAGCCACTCGCCTAGCTTGGGGGTCGCTGCACTGAGCACTCCAATTACCACTGGGACCACTGTTACCTTCACTCTCCACATCGTCCCGAGCTCTTCCCTGAGCCACTGGCACTTCTCCAGCTTCTTGTGTCTCTTCTTCCTGATGCTCCTGTCAGTTGGTATTTGTTACATCTATCACTACAGCCGTCTTCTTCTGATTGCCCGCCACTACTATGTCTGGTTGTTTAGCCATCACCATTTTGTCCATCTGTATCTGGAAGTCCCACAGGATCTTAGCTCGGTCATTCTCCACCTCCCATTTTGACCTCAGGACTTTCAGGCCATAGTCGGCACAGATGTTCCTGTATACTGTGCTAGTCACTTGGTTATAGTGTTCCATGTATGCCCTGCCTGCTAGCATCTTGCACACGGCTGTTATGTGCTGGACTCAGGGGCACCTTTACACATCCTACACGTCGGGTCTTACCCGGTGTGATGGACCCCAGCCTCTATGGATCTTGCGCTCAGAGCTTGTTCTTCTGCTGCCATGATTAGTGCCTCTATGCTGTCTTTCAGTCCAGTTTTGTCCAGTCACTGGTAGGATTTCTGAATGTCAGCCACTTCCTATATCTGCCAGTGCTACATACTGTACAGGGGCCTGTCCTTCCATGATGGTTAGTCCTCCTTCTTGGGTTTGTGCTGCCTGAGGTATTCACTGATCACGTGGTTGATCATGACCATCTTCCTGATGTACTGGTGGACATATGTTGTCTCAATATGGAATGTTGTACTGACACTCACTAGTCCCCAGGTTCCTTTCTTCCGCATAGCACACAGTCTCAGGGTGCTGGACTTGTGGTGAAACCCTCCGTGCATGGTCAGGAACTGCCTGCTCTTGACGTCAGTGACTTCTATCTCCTCCTGTGGCCAGCTTATTGTCCCAGCAAGGTACTTGATTACAGGCAGGGCGAAGATGTTGATAGCCCGGATCTTGTTCTCAAGGTTCAAGGTTCAAGGTTCTTTTGTCCATGAAACCATAAAGCTGCACTTTCTTTTTGCCTTATAGTCTCATTTGTCATAACTTCTCCGTTTTGTGGTAAGCTTTTCTTTGGCTGTCACTTCTTCACCCCGACCTGTCTTATTTGGCTCAGCAGAACTAAAATATATATACTGCTACTTTTACACACGGACTCACATAAGCTCAGCGATTCTCTGCGCGATCAACCTCTCACATGTTTAAGCTTGCTGCGGGAGATTTCACTTGTCATGTTTGCATAGTAAGCTAACGATTAATAAGACGATGTCAGAGGAATTGGTGCACAAATTATCATCACTCACAGATCAGTGCTGTCATTGCAAAGTGAAAGCAAAAAAAACAAGCGCAAATTCAAACGCGATTTCAATATGTCACATATTGACAGTGGCTCACCGATGCCAATGACATAATTACCCAACTACATTTCTGAAAGAATGCAAAAGCATTGACATATATTTTTCCTATAATAGCCCGACGGGCAGGGAAGAGATAGATTTTGGTAGCCCGACTGGAAAGATCGCTAGCTCCGGGACGTCGGGCTAGCGATATTGCAAGCCCTGTATCTGATTGAGGAATCACTCATCTTTGGAAAAGAGAGTTTATTACAGAGAAATGGCTCTTTCCAAAATAAAAGCTATACTATCCGCTTCTTCTGGGCTATATTCTCAGCAGCATAAGGAGAATCATGTGCTAACAGCTGTCTAAATGACTCGGCTAAAGTTAGTAGCATGCTTGCTTTTTTTTGTCTGCTTCCACTTGTCTTTGCACTAGGATGATGTCGGCATAAATGTGCAGTCATATTCGTCGTGTTCCCACTAGTGCTTTCAGGTTAATCTCGTTGAAATGACCTTAACGCCACAACACGGCAAATCTCCGTTAACGAGCTACCGCCGATCGCTCCGTGCATGGGGCTAGACGGCCAACACGTTAACGAGCTAACTGCGCTAGCACACTAGTTCACACCAATGTAATTGAGCATTGCATGGCACATCCAACATACTGTTTTACTTTAGTCCATGACTCGCTTACCTTCAGGGTCATACGTCACATGAAAACCAAAATAATTCCAAACGCCAGATCTGAATGAGGGTGGGGGAGGTGCCCTGCGCTCTTCCTTCTGACTATGCTGTCTGTGTTGAGCGCTCAGTGGATCTGCGCTCCACAGTGCAGCCTAGGCGGAGTAGTCGAACACAGATTCACTGAGCGCTCAACACAGACAGCATCGTCAGAAGGAAAATTGATAAAATAAATTACAAATGTTGTATTGTTCGATACATATGCGTACCGAACCGAAAGCACTGTAATGAACGGTTCAATATCGATACGAATATCGTTGCACCCCTGATATATATATATATATATATATATATATATATATATATATATATATAGCACAAGATCCATAGAGGCTGGGGTCTATCACACCAGGCAAGACCCCAGGTGCAGGCTGTGTAAAGATGCCCCAGAGACAATCCAGCACATAACAGCAGGGTGCAAGATGCTAGCAGGCAAGGCATACATGGAACGCCATAACCAAGTGGCCGGCATAGTGTACAGGAACATCTGTGCTGAGTACAACCTGGAAGTCCCGAGGTCAAAATGGGAGATGCCCCCAAGGGTGGTGGAGAATGACCGAGCTAAGATCCTGTGGGACTTCCAGATACAGACGGACAAAATGGTGGTGGCTAACCAACCGGACATAGTGGTGGTAGACAAACAGAAGAAGACGGCCGTAGTGATCGATGTAGCGGTTCCGAATGACAGCAATATCAGGAAGAAGGAACACGAGAAGCTGGAGAAATACCAAGGGCTCAGAGAAGAGCTCGAGAGGATGTGGAGGGTGAAGGTAACGGTGGTCCCGGTGGTAATCGGAGCACTAGGTGCGGTGACTCCCAAGCTAGGCGAGTGGCTCCAGCAGATCCCGGGAACAACATCGGAGATCTCTGTCCAGAAGAGCGCAGTCCTCGGAACAGCTAAGATACTGCGCAGGACCCTCAAGCTCCCAGGCCTCTGGTAGAGGACCCGAGCTTGAAGGATAAACCGCCCACAGGGGCGTGCTGGGTGTTTTTATACACACACATATACATATATATATATATATATATATATATATATATATATATATATATATATATATATATATACATATATATATATACACACACATATATATATATATACACACATATATATATATATATATATATATATATATATATATCTATATATACACACATTGGGTGAATGTGCAGTAGTAGCAGGTGAATTCTGTACATTAATATGAATAGACATCTGACTATTTTACAGGATAGACAATATAAACATATTTAAAATTAAAGGAATTGAAATGTACATTGTGCCTTGGTTTAGTGTCTGGAAGAGTCCTGTCTCAGTCAATTATAGATGATGTGAGAGGGCGGGTGTGTGTGTTTAGGGCATGGATGGCTTGGGGATAGAAGCTCCTCTTGAGTCTCTCTGTCCTTGCCCGGAAGATGCGGAACCTTCTACCAGATTGCAGAAGTTGGAACAGTTTGTTGCCAGGATGGGACGGGTCCTTCAGTATCTGCGCTGCTCTAGTCCGGCATCTCCTGGTGTAGGTGTCCTGAAGCGGGGGGAGAGCAATCCTGCAGCAGCGTTCTGCTGTACGGATCACTCTCTGGAGAGCTTTTTGGTCCTTCACACAGCTGTTCCCAAACCACGATGTCATGTTCTGTGTGAGGATGCTCTCCACAGCGCCTGTATAGAAAATCCTGAGAGACCCTGAACTTCCTCAGTTGTCGTAGGTGATACAGGCGCTGCCTAGCCTTTTTGGTCTGGACCTGAATGTGGGCAGCCCATGTCAGGTCTGAGGAGATGTGGACACCAAGATACTTGAAGGACTGCACCCTCTCCACTGGAGCTCCATTGATGATAATGGGCTTGTAGTCCACCACCAGCTCCTTGGTCTTGCTGACGTTCAGCTGGAGGTGGTTGTCCTGGCACCACGATGCCAGATTCTTCACTTCACCCATGTAGGCCGCCTCATCGTTGTTGGAGATGGCACCCAACACCATTGTGTCGTCAGCAAACTTCACAATGGTGTTGGAGCCATGGGTGGCCACACAGTCTGAAGTGTGGAGGGAGTAGAGCAGTGGCGAGAGGACACATCCCTGAGGTGCTCCTGTGTTGATGGTGATGCTGTTGGAGAAGCACCTGCCCACCCTCACCACCTGAGTTCTGCCAGTGAGGAAGTCCAACACCCATGCACACAGACGGCTGTTAAGTCCCAGATCCCTGAGCTTTGTGAACAGTCTGCAGGGCACTATTGTGTTAAACGCTGAACTGTAATCAACAAACAGCATTCGCACATACTTACCCTGTTTCTTGTCCACGTGGCTGAGAGTGGTGTGTAGGACGTGGGCGATGGCATCCTCTGTGGATCTGTTGGATCTGTAGGCGAACTGCAGCGGATCTGTGGTGTCTGGGATGGAGGAGGAGATGATGTTCTTCAGCAGCCTCTCAAACACCTTCATTACTACCGAGGTCAGTGCAACTGGCCAGTAATCGTTCAGGGATGAGGGTTTGCTGTTCTTGGGCACAGGGATGATGGTGGATCTTTTGAAGCAGTTCTTACTGTTCAGTTGACTCCTCAGGACTTGCCTGACCCTCTGCAGGTACTTGGTGGTTGCAGCTTTCTTAGTGGCCTCTTCATGGTTCCCATTTGCATGTGAGATTTGAAGGTGCTTGTAGCTGTCCTTAATGTCTGCAATGTTGCCTTCTGGTAGTTTGATCCCCTCAATTCTGACTACCTTCCCTCTCCTTGTTATCATCCAACTATATTTCTCCAGTCCGAACGACATTCCAATGTTGTTGACAGAAGATGTGGTTGTTTTGTTTGATTTGTAGTACCAAGTGTGAAATAAATAAAAATGAAATGAAATGAAATGAAATGAAATGTCGCTGTTGTACATCCTGGTGATGTCTCATTCGCTCTTGGTGAACAGCTACATCTATGTAAATGAGGTCGCTGACAATTGCTTCATTCTGTAGTCCCCAAAAATTAGTTGGGGCAAACATTTTCAGGAGGTAAGTGGGAAGATTTCTCCAAGTGGTGAAGACGGCTGCACAAAGGGCATCTACTGTCTGGAACTGTTGTCCATTTTTAAAAAAATTCCTTTGCCATCCATCCCCCCAAATTTGTAATTGGATTTAGATCAGGGGAACATGCAGGATGGTCCAAAAGAGTGATGTTATTCTCCTTGAAGAAGTCCCTTGTCCTGCGGGCATTGCGTACTGCAGCATTGTCCTGTTGAAAAACATAGTCGTTAACACACAGACGAGGGCTCTCAATCATGAGTGATGGTCTCTGCAACATCTGGACATAGCCAGCAGCCGTTTGACGCCCCTGCACCTCCTGAAGCGCCATTGTTCCACCAAAGGAAAAAGCACCCGAGACCATTATGACGTCCCCTCCACTGTGGCGCGTAGAGAACATCTCAGGTGGCATCTGCTTGTCATGCCAGTAACGTTGGGGTCTTCCACTTGACTTTTTTGTTCCACAATCCTTAGGATCATTTAAGAAATTCCAAATGACTGTCTTATTGTGCCCCACCTCAGCAGTGATGGTGTGCTGCAAGAGACCATACTTGTGCAGTTCAACAACCCAACCACGTTCAAATTGGGAAAAGTTTTTTTTGCCTTTGACGTCAGAAGGTCATGACAGTGTGACCACCTGACAGAAAAAGACAATGAATCCACATTTCTGCACAGATTTGGCCTTTTAAAGGTATGTGGTCCTAAACGTTTGATCAGCTGTAAAACAGCCTATTTCAGTTTAAGTGTTGTTTTCAATAAATTACATGCTCAAAAAAATGTTTTGTCTCACTCCCATTTCTTCTTGTAGCATGTTGAAAGCTCTACATTTTACCTTGTTAAGATCCAACCATGCAAAATATGATTTTTTTGCCATTTTTCAAGTGGTCTTAAACTTTCGATCTGGACTGTGTATATATGTATATACATATACAGAAGTAAAAAGGAATCATGCAAATTGAAGTGAAATATAGTGAACTAATGTGATAACTGTAATAAAGTAGCTTTTGCTAGAAAGTGGTCAAAACTTTTATGTGAGAGGTCACAGGGAGAAGGTGAGACGATGCTTGGATGTCACATCAAGTGACTGGATGCAAATATTGGCCATGTGAAGATGGAAAGGTGGAGGGAAGAGGATGTATAAAACTCTTTGCAGGTAACCATTAGCCGTTATTTCTTTGTAGTTTTGTCATAGCGAGCAGAAGATCCTCTATAGCCAGAGCGTCTTCTCTTTCTTCCACTAAAACTTCAATAAAACCAATAGATATACAGCAACAATTTAGATTTGATTATTTAAGATTTTTACTTTTTTCTAAAATTTAAATTGATTTAATTATGTGATTATTATTAACTGATTGAGCCATTTGCTTTTCCCTTGCTAAATCACTTAAATAAAGCACCGTATCTGCAATTAAAGTTCATTTTGTTTATTTCAATTTTTTTTTTGAAAACAGTTCGTCAGATAGGTTTGTTGTGGTACTGTTTTGAACGTGACCAATCACATTTGAGCCATCGTTTCCTTGGAGTCTATTTCTTAACTGTAAAAAGTCCGATAAATTTGGACAAGAAGAAGTTAACACAGAGAAGAGAGCAAGTACACACTCATCTTCTTTGGCCAGTCGGTGGTTCAGTCTCTGAATGTACCACACTCATGATATTGTGGTGATGTTTTCTACTCACCATTAAGATGCTCCACTTGCCATTTTCCCTTAGTGCCTTCTGGGAGGATCTCAAACACAAAAGGAGGTCCATTGGGAAATGCATCCTCATCATTAGCGTTCACTATAACAGCATCCACTGTTGTGCACATAGTCTCCATGTTACTTGTCAAGATGGGGCAGTGGTCATTAAAATCCTCCACTTGGATGGCTATGGTGCCAGTGGCTGTTTTATCAGGTGTGTCTGGTAAATTAAAAAAAAAGAAATAAATAAAAAGCAAGAATTTAACATTTTTCCTTTGATTATGTCCATTTTGTCAGAGATAAGTTCAAGAACTATTTGCTTTACTATTACTATGTTTGGACAAAAAGTAAAACTAATATTGATTTTGTTTATTTACATGAATCTTACTGCTGAATAGCCATTTTGTTTTTATTCATGACAAGTCGGCATTATACAGACCGTACAGATGTATTTAGCCAGCAATGTGATGCACTTGTAGTTATGTTGCATTAGGTTTTTAATCATGCATCAATACCCTGACAGTAAATAATAATTTTTTCGTCTACAAAATATCAGGCAATTTGTTTACAATATTATGTTTAGTAAAAACTATCACCGGTTGTGTTACATTTATGTTTTTTAATTTCACAGTAAAGGAAGTTGGCTTGACTAATAAGTGAGAAATTCCCAGGGGTTGCAATTCCAAAGCTACTTTTCAAGGGTACTCCCCTTACGTAAATAATTTTTGAAGTGTCGGCATTTATACAGTAAAGCAGCATACCTTCTGAAACGCAGAGTATCTTGGCAAAATATGTCCCATTGACCAAGTGTGGAGATTCCCTGTCAGGCATCTTGTTCAGTTTGATCTCAGCTGTGACTGGGTCAATAGTTAGCCAGTTGTTAGGGTCGAATCCCTTAATATACCTACAGCAGAAATAAGCTATATTGTTATTACGGTGAATGAAAGGTGAAATTGACACTGTAGTTTAGTTTTAGTGGCTTTAATGTGCACTTATTTGTATATGCACTGACCTGACATTTTGAGCGGGTTTCCTAGTGTCTCCATCTATTGCAGGGTAGCTGGCAATAACATCTTTAATGTTGAAGGAGGTGCTTCCCTCTGAGACATGAATGGCTTTAACTTTGGGATCAAACTTTGCCCCTTCAGGCTGGTTCTTCACATTGATTTTGATAGGATAGGTTTTAAAGGGTGTCCCACCAGAAATCCCAGCAGCTCCAGTTGCACCCCCTGCTCCTCCACCACCCCCTCCTCCTCCCCCTGCTCCTCCTCCTCCTCCCCCTGCTCCTCCTCCCCCTGCTCCTCCCCCCCCTCCTCCAATAGTTATTCCAGCACTTGTCCCAGATCCATATGGCTGAGCCTTGTTCCTCACAGATAGTCCAAGTTCAATGTCTTTTACATCTTCATAGTCCACAGCCTACACAGATGACAGACAGAAACAAAGATTATCTGTTACAATTCATCATAATAATGACAGATGTTTGCATTTATTAATGGTCTTCCTGAGTTAAATGAAAACAATTAATCATTAATAATTCACAAACTTACTGCCAATTAGTACATGAGGTTAAAGAAAATGTCAAAGATATACAGAAATTCTATTCATAATTATATGGACAAAATTTTAGGCAGACCCAAGAACAGTCAGATAAGAGATGATGATCTCATGGGCATGCACTACTTAACTAACCGAAAAAATTTAACTATTTCACAATATAAAACATGTATTTGTTTTTCTGGACAGTACAGTTTGCCGGACAATTTGATCAAACGGACACTGGACTATTCCACCAGATTTGGTGTTTAAAATGCATATGCTCTGAGATATCAAGATTTCTATTTGCATTGTTTTTATGCTGTATTAAAGACTAGGATTAATAATAATAATAATAATAATAATAATAATAATAATAATAATAACAACAACAACAAGAAGTTTCATTTCAAACTGCAGTACCTTATCAAGCATTAGGATTCCCTCGTTGGTGTTGGGATCTGTTTTAATGCTAAAATACCCAGCCTCGTTGCCCTTGACAATATCAAATACAGCTTCCCAGTTGTCAGTGCCTTGCAGGTCCAGGTCCTGTGCTTTGATCCTCATCACCTCCACACCTTCTGTGTTCTCCTCAATGCTACCTTCATACTATAGGTGGAGAATATAAAAAAAAATCATAGGGGTTATTTCAGCAATATGTTGCATATATTTGTAAATAACTACACAGTTGATTTAAAAGAGAGCAAGAAAGAAAACTACCTGCTCTTTTTCCAGAGTTGGTAGGTTGTCATTCACATCACCAACAGCTATAGTAACAGTGGCAGTTCCAGTGTTCCCCTCTGGTTTACCATTTAGGTCCTGACCTTTTACTGTCAGGATATACTGATCACATTTCTGAAATCACAGACCAATAAGTTACTAATTTCTTAGAGAGACTGCATCACACTTTACTGTAGCAATATTTCTGGTTAGCTATCCATTAGGTAGGTAGGCAAAATAGCTAACCAGGAACACTTTCAGTGATCAAAGGGAAAAAAACAAAAACTGTCCACTGATATAAATTTGGTGACTAGTATAGTCCATGAATTTGCCTTTGCCTCATGTTCTCCAGTGCAGGATTAGAGAAGGATCATAGGAGCTCGTACTAAAAAGACTGTTTCTCTAACTCCAAGTCTCTTTGTTCTGGTCACAAAGACCAGAACAAAGTTTCATGACTTTTCCCCCCAGCTTCCACACAGATTGAAGTTTCATTAGTCACTTTGTTCTAAAACTTCCCATTTACAAGTATAAGTCAGTTTAAGTTATTGGTGTTTGTTCTGTTTCCCCTATTGTATGTAAATATTATGGCCAAACCACTATAAAGGTAACCCTGCAGCGTCTTTGTGGTTAGGTCAGTTTGTGCTACGTCCACACTAGCCCGGATTGATTTAAAAATGGCATTTTTGTCTGAAAACGCTCCACATCCACACTAGCGTTTTCAGTCGTATTCACAGAGTTGTGCGTCCACATTGAAACGGCTGAAAGCGCTTATGTTCCAGTATTGCGCATGCGTGAAAAGCAAGAAGATTCGGCCTGCCTCATTTCTGTCTGCCGTTTATTTACTTTCCATCTCTTTGAAACGTCACGGCAAAATGTCGAGGAAAAGCACAGAGTTTTTTTAAATGGACTAACAATGAGGTGGAGTTGTTGCTGCGAGTAACACAAAAGTACAAAGTTGCAAAAGTGAGTGAGAATTAAAGAATTTGAAGAAAAGCTATCTGGAGCATGTACATACTGAGAGCGTTTTGAGTTTTGAGAGCGTTTTGAAAACGCCATCTCAGTGTGGACGGGAGGCCAAAATGTAGAGAAAACGATGCGTTTTCAAACGAAAATGCATTAGTGTGGACGTAGCTTGTGAGTTAAGGTGGATATACTTTGTTTGGTTAGATACGGTTTTTTCCAGTAGAATTTATATTTAGTAGACATCTTTGAAGGGCCCATAAATTATATTTTGAACTTTGTCCTTTTGAACTTTTTTTTAGGGTAAAATAAAAATAACACACACACAGAGACACACACTTTGAAATCCAGAGTTTTCATTAACCTTCCTGCCTTCTTGGGACCTTTTTGTGCCACTGCTATGTGTTAAATGGCTGCCATTTCCACTGTGTTCAGTGGAATATAACCAAACTTGCCACAGGATAGTTTTTACCTGTCAATGTTAATATTCCAGTGTGAATTCCTTAAATCAGCCTAAAATGGCTGAGCAGCAGAAATCCCCACACCCATCACCCTGGGGACCATTTTCTGCCCATTGACTTCCATTATAAACGCTATTTTTCAACCCCAAATTATCATCATATGATTTTATTTTTTCTTCTTTTCTTGGATGTCAATGAAGACTCAGGGCCTTGAAGTTTTAATTTTTAAATTGCAAAAAAAATGCAAAAAAAATAATGGCAGGTCAAAATGTATGTTGGTGCCAATCTTTGGTCCATCTAAAGGCCTACTTATAATGACAATCACATATTACTTCAACTGGTTTTTTGTGGAAATATTTAGTTTCGTTTTTTGGTTTTTGGGGCTTATAACACAGGGCGCTCATGTAATAACACTGGGATTTGAAGGGTTAAAACAACGAAAATATAATTAAAACTTTACATGAATATTTCAGGGAGAAGTAGTTTTACAAGGTTGGCTAATTTAAAGTGGAATAAAATATGGATATATGGTCTTTTTATGGCGTGGCTGAGAATGGTCCCTAGGGTGATGGGTGTGAGTTTTTTAAAGGATGGCAGGAGGGTTAAGCACCAAATATATTACATATCATGTTTTAACTGTTTAAAACGTTTAATGTTTGCAAACTTTCTCATATTTTCTCCGTACTCACGGTCAGGTGTTCTGTAAAAATGCTGTTCTAAGCAGTTTACTGAATATATAGATAACCAAGTTGTTTGTTGAGATTAGGGAAAGCCATATGTATAAAAACAGAATTCCAGAGTGTGGAATTTAACAACAACAACAAAAAACAAATTACCTGAGCTGCAATAAAATGGTTAATAACCAAGATGATAATTATTTTTGGCAAATAATAGAAATATCAGTTGATTAACATCACTGCTCATTACTCTAATAAACATTATGTATTTACTGAACTTTACCGTCTGAAAAAATGTCTTAAACTAGATTTTCATTGGACTTTAAAATTCAGATGCTAGAATAATTACTCTAACATCTGATTGTATTATTAATAATCATATTATGATTATGATTATTATTATCATTAAATATCAAAATTCAAATAAAAAATTAACTACATAGCTCTGAAACTGGTGTGGGGTTTAGTTCATACCTCTCTGTCTAATTTGTTTTTGATGAAGATGGACCCGTCACTGTTCATGTAAAACATGTCATGAGGTGGTGTCTGGTCTATGATGGTATGAAAAACCTGGGAATTGGGATTGTCTGGTTCATCGGCATCCGTTGCCGCGACTTTCATAACAAAAGTCCCTGTAAGCATATCAAGGAATGACATTTTAATTTCTCAAAAAACAAAAACAAACAAACAAAACCTCTCTGTGGCATCTTCAAAAGTTGAGATTACGACGACCTGGATGATGGAGAATCTACACAGACAACATCAAGAGTTCTAGTATCGCCTAATACCTTCAACACAACCCATCTCACAGCTGATGTACATTAAAAAAAAACACCCTGTTCCATAATACATTGTTTAGTTTGAGTATAACATTACATTTAAGTAAGTTCAACCTGTAAGCAATGTAACAAAAACAAAAACTTTGTTTTCATTTATTAATTGAATATTAGTCATATGGGAATATGGAGTCATCACATGCCGGATAGTGATTAGTGAGGAATTTTCATAAAAACGAAGCACTAACCTCTCGGTGTAAGCTCATCCACACGCCCAGTATAGACGTCTTCAAACACTGGTGCATTGTCATTCTGATCAGTAACCTTGAATCGTACGTCGATGTTTTCCTCTGCCAGAGTGCCATCATTGTACCTAGCAACACCAGAAAGCTAAAATTGGAAACCTCGTTAGGTTTAATTAAGACGTTACAAATATTTATGTAAACTGTTGATACGGAATGCACTGAAGTCATGATGGAAAATAACCGTTTTGTCTCACTCACATTGTACATACTGATGAACTCTCTGTCAAGTAATTGGGTCACACGAATAAATCCAGTTCTTTCGTGAACTACAAACACATGGAAGGGATCTTGGTTTGCGCCACGGCCATTCAGGAAGTATTTGAGATTTCCTTTACCATCATCTAAATCTGAATGAATCTGAAAATGAGATGAAAAGCTAAGCATAGCATAATTCACAAATATGTCATAATCATAGGACAATAACAACAACAAAGACAACACAGATTCCTTATAGATTCCTCATATCTTAGTATGTTAATGCTAAAAACCTTAATATATTGTATATCATGATTTTCTAACCCTAATAAAAATTATTTTAATCAATTTAATTAAAATAAAAAATTAAAAGATCATCAAAATAAAAAGGAATAAAAAACTAAATCAATGACTCACCCTGGCAACAGAAGTCTTTTGTGTGTGGTCCACATTTTCCTCCAATTTCAGTGGTGGGGGAAGCCAGGCTCTTTTTCTTCTTATTAGACTGTCTCCAGATTTGGCTTTCGTCACAACAGCCTGGACCTGAAATACAACACATACGCTTAAACATGTTTGGAGAAATCACCAGCCATTTAAAGAAAACAAGAACACCCATTTTTAATCCTTGTCAAGCATTTCTTGGAATTACTGTCTGTAATTTAAAACCTAGAGAGATGCTTAAAGATCAGGTTTTTGTTATATATCAGTTTGAAAAACCTTAAAAGCAACAGTCTGCAATTGTTTGTCAATCTTCTTGTCTTTAGCAGGTAAAATATGACTTGGCGAATAATTCACTCACAGCAGGAAAGTTTCAGGTCTTTACTTTCAAAAATTCTTGCTCTGGCTGAGTTGTCACACATACATGCTCGCCGCACACACACACACACACACACACACACACACACACACACACACACACACACACACACACACACATGTAAATATGTGTGTGTATGCATGCATGTGTGGCGTCTCAGCCAGCCAACAAACTCTGCAGGCTACATTGTGAACTAATCATAAATCAAGATGCTATTAAACTGTGCATGTAAAAACACACACCTTGCAGGGGCTATAAAGCTGCTAGCTTTCCCACACACAAAAGCTGACACATCTCTTGCCACTACTGGAAAGGTTCAGTTGAAGCATGTAAGGTAATAATGAGAAGAAAAGTAAGGAGTGGTTGTATACTTTTACTGCCATCAAATAACTCATTCAGAGCACTTAAAAACAACTCTCTATTCACTTGAAGAAATCTCTCTGAGGTCAGAACCTTATTTCCCACACTTTTATAACTATGAAACCAAATGTATTTATTATAGTGACCTAATGGTTTTTCAGAATGTAAAGTGAAGAATCAACAGTTATAGATAATAATAACATTCAGTTATGAACAACAGAATTTTTCCTGAGAGTTTTTTACTTTTGAGTTTGCGGTCTGAATGCCAATAGCTATTCCATCCGAATCACATCTTGATTCAAGCAACACCAAACAACTTTAGTTCGGTAAAAAGGTAAAATAGTACAAAGGGGGAAAAAAGCTCAGGCGTGTCCAAGCTGGCCTAGTTAATGCAGAGGCTGAACTAGAGTGTAAGCCAGTGTTGTGCCAAAAAGCGACTGAAAAAAAGTGATTTCAGAGTTTTCTGTGTGTGTTTTGTAGTCTACAATGCTTACTTATACTGTTAAACAGACCTTAGTGAACAGGATTTATGAATGGGTTAGATTCAGGGGTCTCAAACTTAGTGAGCTGTAGGCCACTGCTTGCGCAGTCTTCTTATTGGAGGGCTGCTTACGTGTTCAAATAGTAAGAAAAAACCCCAAGAATACACCCACAAATATGTCTAAAAATGCAGTGGTTTGTTTTTTTAAACTTTAAATATTGTATAACAAGAGAAAACTGCAAACATGAGTGCAAATCTTTTTTTCCCCTCACTCTTAACTGAAGCCTTTCAGTGAATTACCAAATACACAAACTGATACTCTCTTTCTGCCTAGACACGGTCCAGCACTTCTGCTATGATTTTGTTCGTATTTAACAAAATACAAATGCAGACATAAGAGTACACATTAGGTTTTGACTGTTAGTGAGAATTGTTTTCTTTACAAATAACTGTCACTGAACTAACACACCCGGTCCTTCAAGATGTTTGTACTCTCTGCTCATATTGCCTTCATATAAAATATATACTTTTTGCTTTTTACAGAACTTATTTTAACATTGCACTCAGCAACAAACAAATCCTCCCAAAGAAAAAACACCTAAAGGGCCAAATCGCATTATATTTTTTCACAGCAATATACAGTAGGGGTGACACAGTCGTAAGTGGTCCCTGGGCCGCGAGTTTGAGACCCCTGGGTTAGATATAAAATAGAAGAACTATTCCTTTTTGAAGTATCTTTATGACTGCATCATTTTAACCATATTATAATCAATCCAGTCCTCCTTGGTAACCTATCACATCACAGTTCTGCTCTATTTGTTACAACTTCTGCTAGCCAGCTCTCTCCCGAAAAATACATTTTTAATGTCAATGGCACTTTTTGCCGGGATAAATAACAGGATAAGTAACAGTCACTTTCCAAAAATTGATTAGAGCTTCTGATAGGGATGCTCCCTCTACCTCAAAATTACTTGATATATTTTAGGAGAGATGTGTTTGATCTATTTTTTGACAGATTATAGATCAAGCAAGTCATTTATAACAGTTTAAATGTGAGCAATCATTTTATGGCAAACACCGGGGTCTTGCCAGTGAAGCTGCCCCGACACAATCTGTTTCCCCTTCTGGAGCGCGCCCTGGGCAAGGACAGCGGATCCAGTCGACTCCGCCTCAATTCCAACCAACAGTCGTGGCTGATATTTTACTTTAGTAAAAAAAGTTAAAGACGAATGTCATTACATTGCCGTTCATTTGTTTGGGTCACGACAGAAAATTATACATTTATTGTTGTCACGTTGTGCCGGAGGGGATTATTTCAGCAAACTGAGGACGTTTTGCCTGATAAGCGCATAATCACGTCTGCGGGAAGTCGACTTTTCTAAACTAACGCTCAATATACCAGATTCTCAAACCACATTTGTCAATGATTTGGACAGGGGGAGGAAATTGCGGCAGGTTCAGCTTGATATTATTTATAACACATATTTGATTTTATTTATTACAAATTATCTCCGGGATAACTACCTTGACACGGCATCACGTTTTAGCAGACGATCGCTTTTTAGCACCGGTTTTGCTTCATATTGCCTGCTGAAATCACGATGATGCTAATTTTACTATTCATAATTGTGATTAGATTTAAAAATGCTTGACTATAATTTGTTGTCTTTAATCTATTATACATTTTGATTGATTTATGTTTTAAAAAGATGAAAAACCTAAATAATAAAAGCAACAAAAGAATCACATTATGAATTAAGCTTGTTTCATAGAAAAAAAACTACTTTCCATATGAAAGTCTTTTCTAATCGACACAAAAGTCTTTCTGGACTCACCACAAAAAGTAGCAACACAAACACGGGCCAACAAATCCGAATCATGACTGAAGAAACGTCTCAGGGGAGTCTCCCAGCGGCATGGAGAGTTTCTTACTGTCTGGATAAAAGCTGTCAAACGACTATCAATTTCACTGGCATCTACTTAAGACTTGGAAAAGAAAAACATCACGCCAACGCCAACAACTTTTACTGCGATACAAAAGACACGTGGGCGTTACACACACTCAACAAAGGCAACACCCTGGCTGTTTCGTGCAGGTGTGGCATTCACTGAGCGCATGCGTGTAACCTGCCAAGTGCAAAGTAAGCCACACCCAATTGTTCTTATAAGCTCATAAACATAAAAAACGCATAGTAACACAGGATACCTTACAATTTTAAAGATAATTTAAACATGTGAAATTATTTACTCCTGCACTAACCTCACCAGGCGGATGGATAACACTTCCCTTCCTTTTCTTGTTTGTTTTTGTGTTTTTTGTTGGCTCCCCTCCCGGCCCCTGTTTCCTCCTTTATGTGTGTGCGTGCGTGCGTGCGTTCATTCATGCGTGCCAGTTTATGGGCATCATCAGGCCAAAAGGTATTTCCCACGCTGAAGCCAGCCACACCCGTCTTCCATCAACACTCACCAGCTGCCACTGAGTACCCTCGTTAGTGGCAACTATTTAATTGTGTGGCCGACCTTCTGTTGATGCTGGATTGTTGAGTGGAAATTATCTTTACGTGTTGTGACTGAGTACACTAAACTAACCTCTACAGTACATCTTGTGTTGTTAGGAACCTAGAGAGGAGTGTGTCATGGTGGGAGTGGAGCGTTTGTAATTATCCAAGGTTGGAGCCATGTCTTTGAAAGTGTTTCACTATTGTTCACATTCTCACTGTAAATAAATGTATTGTCTTGGATCAGAAATTCCTGCATTTGGGCCCCGTTCTTGCCAACTGCATCTCCATGAGAAAATGTTTAGAGTTTTAAGGTGTGTTTCAGACCCAGTGCTCCAATGTTGGAATTTGTTCACCTCCACCATCAACGCTACATGTTGCTGCCTCCTGTCCTCTTCCTCCCTCTCCTCCCCCTGTTCCGTGGTAGCAGCACCTGCAGACACCAGATAAGTTTTCGGTAGAGTTGGAGAAAAGTGGGGGATTTCTCACCCAACGTGCGCTTGTTTTTAGGCAGCAGAATCGCACCTTTTCCTCAGACAGTGCCAAGGTTTCATTCATGGTGGAGCTGCTGATGGGACAAGCGCTAAAATGGGCTCAGGTGGTACTCAAAACTGACGGGGAGGAGCAGGCGATGCAGCTCGGACCAGCTACGCTATCCCATTCCAACCGGGGGAGAAGACTGCTGGCGGGTGAGTGTTTCTGTTGTGGGAAAAGAGGACACTAAATTGATACTTGCCCGTCGCAGCCAAAAGAGTCTGCCTGTCAGTAACTGTGGGGATACTAGGGTTCACCACTCAAGATGTTTCCCTGCCTGGTCTTACCTGCCAAGAAAAATTACTGTATATGACCCACACTCACTCGTGCGCTGTGCTGATCAAAGGCTCTGAGACTCTTGCTCAGAGCCTGTGTCCTTCAATCATGTGGAGGAGGTCAACCTGTTTTTGTTCCATGCCCCTGGTACTCCATTGGTTCTCGGCTGTCCCTGGCTTAGCCATCATAATCTGCAAATCGATTGGGCTAAGAATTGCGTTTCTGGTTGCAGTACCTGGTGTTACAAAACCTGTCTGCGGTCCACTATGCCCAGTATTTCCATTACTGAATCTTTCTCCTCTGCCTCACCGTCCCAATGACTGCAGTATTAACTTATTTCCTGGTGCTCTATTGCCCACCAGTCGGCTGTATAGACTTTCTAAAGCCTGAGAGAGAGGCAATAGAGAGCTACATCACTGACTCACTAGCTGCAGGAATCATTTGGTCATCCAAACGTCCACCTTCATCTCCACAGTCTTGAACTGGTTCAGCTCTATGTAGTTCTGCCTGCACCAGTGCAACATCTGGTCCACCTCCTGTCTGTATGCGGACTGTCATCATTCTGGATCAAACCAATGAGAGTGATATCATCCACCAACTTTCGGAGTTGATGTGTTTCATCTGCGTTCGTCCTGCTGTTGTTCCCTCCAGGTTTCAGGTTTTTCCTAGATCTTTGTCTCTGGTTGCATCTTTTTGTTAGCATTCCTAGTTTAGGTTTTTCTTAGTTTAAGTTATGGCCATTCTCTTCTCTTGTTTGTATGTTGCCTCCTACTGTAAATAAAGCTCTCTCTCAGTAAGTCAGTCTTCAGTGTCTGCTCTTGGGTCCACACTCTCTTCTCTACATAATCTGCCTTGCAGGACGTAACAAAAGTACGAATTTTAGTAATTACACATTAATAAATAAATTCGATGAATAGACCACAAAAAACAAATGTTAATTTCTCACATATGCATTGAGAAATGAACATTTTTCCCAAACCAATTGGATGGAAAGCTTCAACGCTTCATTAGCCTTCATCCGGCTGGAATGTTGGGAGGCTGTTCTGCTCCAGGTTGCCACTATATTGGAGGTACAGAGCGTCAAACATGAAGTGGCAAATTCCAAGTCTTTCTATATTAGGGTGGAACTGAAAGCTTACCAAGTACTTAAAAAACAAAGGAGAGTTTGACAGTCTTTTGTTTGGTATTTTTATCATTGTGAACTAACTTCTATATTTGAATAAAATCATTAGAAGTAGTAAATAGAATATCTTTGTCATGATAATAGAAATATCGATTAAGGTTAGATGATTGATGCATGTATGGTTTGTTCTGGGGAGGGGGCTTAAGCTTTAACCTGTCTTCAACCTGGCAAGGTGGCACTGTAGGATTCAAGTTTTGACTAGTAAGGTTATTATCATTAATGAAAAACAACAAAATAACTAGAACTAAATAAACATTTTTTTTTAACTCAAATAAATACAAACAAGGGTTTGTAAAAAAAGGAAAACTAACTGAAACTGTATTGAGCGTTCCCGAAACGAATTAAAATCAACTAAAATAATCGAGAAAACGTGCTTAGTTTTTTTTAGTTCTTTGTTTTTGTGTGCGTCAAACAATAGTCCACGGTTAATGTGAAGTCTAGTTTCTATTTTTTTTTTCTTGTTGTGTTGCATTATGCCAGCAGATGGCAAGTGCATCATCATGTCAGGAAACATTGGGAGAAAGTGCAAGAGTCTAATTTGAGATTACTTTGAATATGACTGTTTTTTTGTTTGTAGAAAACAAAACAAAAAACAAAACACACAGTGCTTTTCTCTTTTTTTTATTTTTTACATTTTATTTTATTTCTTCTTTAATGCAGTGCTTCTAACAGCAACCTGATGGCTACTGGTCAGTTCGTAGGAGCATCACAAACAAGCGGAAGCATTGCGGAATATGTTTATTGAGACTGGGATATCAACATAACTATGTGAGTCAGTTGCTTTCAAAAAGTTCAAAAAGCACTTCACTTGAATCAAAAAATCACAACACTTAATGCTGCAAGAATCAATGGTCTCATAGGGACTAACACTGATATAGCAAAGCAGAAAAAAAACTAATAAAAGAGGCAAGAAAGCAAACCCTTTGTGTAGCTGGCTGAAGCATAAGTGTGATGATTCTGGGTCTTTGACCCAGTGGTTTGTGTTTCAACCAGACCTAAACTAGTATCGGTATTTTGTAAACAAATTGTATGTGGGATGAAAAAAATTCCTGTGTGCAAGTGTGCCTCCTCCATCGCGTCCACCTGCGACGGCTCCCGGGCCTGGCAGATCCCAATGTACTAAATAGAAATGAAGAAGTTAAAGAACTGAGAACAAGGAGGGAGGGAGGGTGGGGCACGTAAACGAGAATGAACAGCTTACAGAACTGGGGGAACCTATATAGATGACAACTGGAGGGAGCGTGTTTGGAGACGTGGTCCCGCTCCTGAAATTCCGATACATAATCTCTAATAAAAAAAGAAATCCCCCACTCGCCCTTGCTAGGTTAATAATGAGAAGGAAGACAAAGATGCCAAGTTTTCACAATTTTATATCAACCTGTTACAATTTCAATTTCACTTTTTTCCGTGGTGCCATGGACTTCAGTCTCTCTGGCTCAGAGTGTCTCTCTGGTCTCTGGTCACTCAGGAGACCCAAACGAACAAGGAGCACCACAGCCAGGCAGCAAACACCTTTACTGCGGGCCACAAAAACAAAATGTTAACATAGTTTGATGAGGTTTAAGTCTGGAGACTGTGCTGGCCACTCTTTGTTTTCAAGCTTACCTTGTTCTTTTTTCCTGAAGTAGTTCTGGCATAGCTTGGACTTATGTTCTGGGTTATTACCTTCCTGTAGGATGAACCCTTGACCAACTTGGTACATGCCAGAGGTATTGCATGGAGCTGGTTCAGGGTGCCTATCACTCTGTACAAGTCACCGACCCTGGATCCAGCAAAACAGGCCCAGACCATCACACTTCCTCCTCCATGTTTTACATTTTGCTCCATCAGTCCATAATAACATCTTCCAGTCCATGGCGGTGTTTCATCGCCCAGGCAAGCCTCTGTGTCTTATTCTGATGTCTTAGTAATGGCTTTCTTGCAGCAACAAGTCTTATCAGACCTGCATCTCTCAGCTAGTGTGGACAGAGTATTCTTACAACTCTTTGACTTCATCACCCACTGGACACTCATGCTTCAAATCATCCTGGGGCTCTTAGCCACCCCTGTTTTCTTCTATTGAAAGTAAGTGCTCTGTGTCGTCAGTTCAGCACCATCTCAGCTGGTGTCAGCAACTCTAAGGGTGACACGGGCTGCTCAGACCGAGGAGTGAAATAAACAATGTGCAGATCATCGTTGGACTCCTGAACCCCGTTATTAACCTGATCACAAAGTATGGCTCTCTATCAAGTATGTTCCCTTACACACTGAATCATGCAAACTCTCACCTAACCTTATTAGACCTTTTAAAATAGAGGCTCTGATCAACCCTGACTCTGTGCAGCTGAATCTGTCATGCAAGATGTGCATTCAAAGTGTTTTTCATGTATCTCAGTTAAAACTCACCCTTTCCAGTCTCCTGTGCCGCCATCTCACCTCACCTGACCTGCCCAGCTCATTGGTAGCCCCCCAGTGTACATCGTAAGGAGGACTGTGGACAAGAGAAGATTCCTGGAGTCCACAGGCAGCTGCTCTGGACAAGGCCATGCTCTGGGCCTTTCACCGCCTCCACATTGATAAACATGGTTGGTTTCCAGCATGTTCCCATTAGGAGAAGGGGGTTCTGTCATAGCCCACCAGTCCTCCTGTGTGTTTGTGTGTGTGCACGTGTGCACATTAGTTAACCACACTTTACTTTTACTCCACCTTTTTCCCATGCATACCTGTGGTAATCAACCCACCTGCTTGTCGCCTGGTGATCGGCTGGATCACCACATCCAGCAGAAAGGTGGCATAATTCCCTGTAAAGTATACGCTCTACAACACTGGTCATAATTTAGAATTTTATATGTTTTTATTGGCAAAAATATTCTTCACAATCACATAACACCCCAGGTTTTACATATCAACGCAGCCACAAATCCTTACCAATGTAATAGAAAACCCCAAAGATTTAAAAATAATTCTCTGACTGGGGGGTCAGCCCAGAAATACCTATATCACCAGAAGCAAACCTATTTTATTAAGCCTTGCATGAATGTTTGAAAGCTCTTGTAATCACAGTGTATTGTTGCCTGCATTGACATGATGGTATATATGACCACACATGATTGTATCTGTCAAAGGTCTATTTGACCTTTGATAGGTCAAGGTCACCAAATTATTCAAGTTCACTGTTAGTAGATATGCCTATGGTATCATAACTTTTCTTGAGTTATAGCATGCACCAGATTTTCAGAAATGAAATCTGCGAGTTTTAACAGATGCAACTTATGGTATCAATTTGAAACTTATAGATGACGTCTTTATCAAATTGTTAAATTCGCAAGATTTTCAGAAAACTTGACCTCTGTCGGCAAGATATGAACTTGTCTGAGACTTTTAGTAGACGCACCTATGGTTTTCTAAATGCCACATCACATCATTCTTGAGTTGTGTTCACAAAATTGGGTTGTTCATTCTGCAGTACCCATCAGTCTAGGCTGAGCAATAACAATCAAATTCAATGAGCTAAAAGACTTTAATGTTTTTATTTTATTAGTGTAAAAACACACAGATTGTATATAGGTATAAAAATAAAACAAGACAATGAGAGCAGTGATGACCTAAAATATAACATGAGAATGTAACAATTGATACCAATTATACCCACACACATAATACAGTGTTAACTTGAGAACAAAGAAGAGCAGGTAAAGTTGATAGTTACATGAGAAGATGATGTCCTGATATTGTAGTGAGCATTTTGTTGTCATGATTTGAGTCCACTTGTCTTCTTAGAGGCAAAGTTCATTCCAATTGGAAAAACACATTCTGATTTATCAGCTTTATGATGTGATGAGTAATGTGAAAGTGATCTCTTCAATGACATAAATGCACCATCCAAAGGAGATTATGGATTACTGAATGGTTTGATTATTCCCACAGGTCTAAGTTTTGCTTGATAGTAGCAACATTTCAAAGTGCAACATCTACTAAAATGTAATAAGGGTATCCTTTAATCTGTGAAATGATTACATTTCATCCAGGAAAAGCTGCACAAGCTGCATATCCCTCCACACACACACACACACACACACACACACACACACACACACACACACACACACACACACACACACACACACACACACGCACGCGCACGCCACCACCCTTCACCACCACCATTTGCTCTTACAGGCTTCCCATGAAAATACTGAAAGCATAAGAGTAATGCACTATTTTGAAACTAAAAAGGGTCGTCTGTTGTCCAGGAATTCATCTGCCATTTAATGATTTTCTCTTGTCACCTTAAAAACCAGTAGGTGGGTCACTACAGTGAATGCTCTACTGATTTGCCTTTAAGGCAGTAGATTGGCTGCTCCTGCTGTAGATGACCTTTTCAGAGCCAAAGACCTCACTCTTCTTTGAAAGACCTCCCTCTTGAACCAGCTGCTCTTTGGTCATAGTTGGCACTCCAACTGTCAGCACTTTCTTAGATCCTGAGACCCCTTCTGACAGTAGAGTACTTCCCTGAACAAGACGACCCGGGCTCCCCTTTAGCACTTTCGTTGACCCTGAAGGGGCCTTGCCTTTGACAACCATCATGGTCTGGGACCCAGACAAGCTCCCAGCTTGGATCAGGCCATCACTCCAACTATGGGTGTCACCATTCTCCACCAGCACCATTGCAGGGCCCTGGGCTTGTCCACTGGACATTAGTGTCTGCCCTTGAACGAATACTCCTTGGGCAGGTCCAGACTGTGTGTTGTTAACCAGTACCATGCCTTGAAGGTTGGTGGTTGGTGCCTCAGCCAGCAGCACAGTGTTGTGGACCTGTGGCTGGACTACATAATGCATTGGCTGCAACACAGGAGTGGTGGTGTAGTACACAGGCTGCTGCTGCTGCTGCATTAGGAGCATCTGGCCTTGATTTGCTAACCCTGTTTTCATTGTGTTCATCTCTTCCTTCACCTTGGCT
The DNA here is from genome assembly GCF_041146795.1 of Maylandia zebra. Taxonomy (NCBI): domain Eukaryota; kingdom Metazoa; phylum Chordata; class Actinopteri; order Cichliformes; family Cichlidae; genus Maylandia; species Maylandia zebra. Next base: position 16,296,544 of record NC_135183.1, read on the forward strand.
GTACTTTCCTTTACAATTTCAGAGTGCTCCGTTGTCTTCCTGACCACACTCTGCTCCACTTTGGAGATGGCAGGCTCCAGTTTGGGTGGAGGGGAGAGCTTTTGTGCACTCATCAAACTTGATACTGAGGTTTGAGTATTGATGTAGGCATTAGGGGTAATGGGTAGCGCTTGTTTGTCATCACAAGAAATTGTCTTGCCACTGCACACCTCTGCGAGAGTCTTAAACTTTGGTCCAAGGTCATCAAGAAACTGAAGGTCATTGTCTGACTCCAAAAGGCTACAGCAGCCTACTGAGCCAGCAGAGGACCCTTGGCCCTCATAATCATACACCAACAAACCATCCTTCACGCCAAGGTTGTCCTCTCCGCTGACTGTCTTCTGTATAAAAAAAAAATCAATCAATAAAAAAATCAATACACTTTAAAAATAACGAAAGACATATTTATTGACGACAGTGACAGCCAATAAAAAGTGAATAATATCCACATAAACATTATTAGTTGCAACATTAACACGTGTGTTCACCTAACATCATTAGTAAAGCTACTACATATCACATTTAGTGTTAAAACTTTCCATTTAATTGGATTTAGTTGTCCATTTAGTTGTCAGCTAATTTCTCACCTGAGAGTAATACTGTGCCAGGAAGTGACGTGGCAGGGCAATGCTATCAAAAAATCCACCTTGCCTTGATTCTCTGGTCTCAAACTCTGAATGGAAATCAGTGAAACCCCTCATTTCTTGTCTGTAGTCAGTTGAAAAACCACCTTGATAGGTGCCAAATTTCATCCCATCAATGTCAGTGAGAGATGCCTCATAACCAAAACCTCCCGCTGGTGCCATTGCTCCATTTTTAACTGTGCCAATAGTCACAAGTAGTGGCCCTTCCTATAAAAGTCATACAATTGTTAGAACAGTGAACAGTTTTTTATTGTGATTAAAAATCACTTTGAAGGAGCTTTCACAAAGACATCATCATCGATGCCGAGATTATTCCCGTTTTCAACACTTAAGGTAGTTGCAGTCTCACCGTGTTTTCTCCCGGCCCTTCGGTGCGGTAGTTAATAAGGTGTGACTTGGTCTCAAAGTCAGGCATGTCACTAAAGAGGTCTGGAAACTTTACAGCAGATCCACATAAGCAGAAGAACAGTAGCAGAGGAATGACTGTAAAAAAAAAAGTTTTATTTAAAGTTAAAGCTACAAATGTGGTGTGAGGTCAAAAGAAGGTGAAACAGTTTTTCAGAATGTGTAAAATCCCTAAAATAGATGTAATTACTGGGATTCCTTTAAGCTTTGGTAAGCTTTGGGGGATTTTAAATTGTTACAAAAGTCTAATCTGTTTAATTTTTGTAGTTATTGGTAGCAAGTGTAGAATAGTTTGGTCTGTAATTACTTTTGGCTATGTATTTCCTATTGGGAGAGACACAGGGTTTATTAGGTAAACCCTGCTAGTACCAGTTTATGCCTCTTTTCCTAACCTGCCTTTATTCTCCATAGATTCCCTATAGATGGTGTTGTGATGTGATTGGCTGATTATATATTTATATAATTAAAAGCTGACCAAGTCTACCTATAAAGTAGTCAGTAAGTGTTTTATTTAAATTTCTAGGTAAGAGAGTTACATTTTGTTATGGTTCGAGTATCAGTATAATTCTTTCATTGTCCTTTTTTATCTTATCAAATTTCTCAAATAAAAAAAAAAAATCACATAATGCTTACTCAAGAGCAGTAGTAGGCCCGCTAGTATTAGCCCAATGCCCGCAGGTCCTAATGATGTTGTTTTTCTACCACGACCATTGCTGCCTTGGTTTCCACACACAACTCCATTCTCGCAGGTACAAACTTGGACCGTCATTCTCTGAGGTTCAGGGCAGGCGTGTCCCTGCTGATCCTTCACCACAAATTCCACTTCATAAACACCAGGCCAAAAAGCCTCCTGAGACCGCAAGATAGCTGTAGTGTCTGTCAGAAACCAGAAAAATGTGAAATAAGTATGTATATGCATTACTCATAGATTTAGTCTTAGAGTGTATATGACAGATTGTAATCCACATTTTTATCTCAAAATAAAATTTTAAAATTTGTAAAACAAACAAAGCAAACAACAGCAACAACAACACTTTAGTATATTGACCTTTTTTTGTCTTTTGTCATTGTTTTCTTTATTTAACTACTACATCTAAAAAAAAAAACCACCCCAAAAAAACTGAAATCATCATCTCACCATTTAGACGCTCCACGTTCCATTTCCCTTTTGTGTTTTCTGGGATAATCTCAAAGTGAAAAGGGGGGCCATTAGGATATGCGTCTTGATCACTGGCATTCACAATTACAGCATTTGCTGTGGTGCACAGAGTCTGGAAATTGCTGGTCAGGGTGGGGCAGTGGTCATTAGAATCTTCCACTTGGATGGCTATCGTACCAGTGGCTGTTTTACCAGGCATGTCTGTGGTGTAAAACCAGAAACAAACATATATAATCCAGTATTTATTTATTTATTTTTTTGCGTTGATATTTCTCCAGAGAGTTCTTCAACATTCATGCCGTACCATCTGAAATGCAGAGTATTTTGGCAGTATATGTCCCATTGACCAGGTATGGAGATTCCCTGTCAGGCATCTTGTTCAGTTTGATCTCAGCTGTCTCTGGGTCAATCGTTAGCCAGTTGTCAGGGTCTGAGCCTTTGGCATATCTACAGCAGAAATAGACCAGTTATGAGTATCACTATTATTGTGCACAGAAAGAGAAGCTGACACATATGTATGTGGACTGACTTGACTGCCTTAGCTGGTTGTCCAGTATCCCCATCTTTTGCAGGGTAGCTTGCAATAACATTTTTAATGTTAAAGGATTTCCCTTCCTCTGAGACAGGAATAGCTTTGATTTTAGGATCAAATCGTGGCCCCTCCGGCTGGTTCTTCACATTGATTTTGATAGGATAGGTTTTAAATCTTCCACTGCTTCCGCCACTTGCTCCACTTGCTCCACTTGCTCCACTGGCACCACTGGCACCACTGGCACCAGTGGCACCACCTCCACCACCACCTCCACCACCACCTCCACCACCGCCTCCAAATGCTGCACTTGCTCCACTGCCTCCACTTCCAACTAATGGATTCTTGTTCCTGACGGCTAAGCCTAGTTCAAGGTTCTTTACATCCTCATAATCCACAGCCTGTAAATGACGGATACAAGAACATATCTTTTAGCTCAAAAAATAATTAAAATGATTGATGACACATAAGAAACAATACAGTGTTTTATATGCATCTATAATTGGAGTGTTGCTATTGTTGATGCATTTTTGCTTTTTGTAAAACAAAAGGTATTATGGATTTTATATAAACTAACCTGCAAAATTATGCTCCTGTGCTATGTGTTATGAATGTTCTGAAAAAAATTGTTAAAGTAATGGGCAGTAGTCATATAGCAATGGCCAGTAAACCTCATACAGTGGTAATAGTTTTGTCTTCCAGCCAAGTACTACAGGGTAGTACAACAGGGACTTGACGCAAGCTGAATAAGCAAGTCAATGACAGCTTAAAATATTGGAAGGCAAAATTTAACGACTCCGAGCTTTATCGATAAGAGACACTTATCAAATTTTGGAATACTTTGAGTCTAAGTTCACATTGTAGGGTGTAATGCGTTCCAAAGTAACATATTATTGGAATGACATTATATAACTCTGTAACAAAGTAATGAAATGTGAAACCAAAGTAAAACAAATCTTCATATATGTGAATAGCACTCTTGTGAATGGCAGCATAGTCAACCATAGGAAACAATCATCACCCTGCAGTGATCAAGGTTCTGATCCTTACCTCATTCATAAGAGGGCCATTTGCCACAGAGTTTGACTTTGCATTTGCCAGATAGTAAAAAAGCTGAGTAACAGCACATAATTTCTTCTTAATTAAAAAGGTTGTACCTTGTCAAGCATTAAGATGCCTTCATTGGTGTTGGGGTCTGTTTTAATGCTGAAATACCCAGCCTCATTGCCTTTGACAATTTCAAACACAGCTTCCCAGTTGTCTGTGCCTTTTAGATCCAGGTCCTCTGCTTTGATTCTCATCACCTCCACTTGTTCTGTGTTCTCCTCAATGCTTCCTTCATACTGTAAGTGAAATGCATAACATGAAATTAGAGTTCAGCTGTGTCCGGATGTGTTCACTTTGCCCTAATCTCCTCCTATGTATATACTGTCTGTGCCACTCTGTTCTTGGTCACATCCTCACTCATGTTGTGTGAGCCTCCTCAGTCTGTTCTGTCAGTCCTATCCTGCACATTATTTGTTTTCTGTGCCATTTGAAATAACTTTTTGATTTCAGCCAACGAAATAGTTATTTCACGCAATGACATGCAATTGGCTATTGTTCACGTGTTACTGTAAGGTGACCTTGAGGGTCTGAAAGGCGCCTATAAATAAAATGTATTATTATTATTATTATTATAAATCAATTCATAATTCTATGTAATGTTCTTTTTTTCTGGATTTTTGGTTGATATTTTGCCTCTCCCATTAAAATGAAACCACGTTAAAAATGAATACTTTTCTCTCTATGTGGCAAAATCACAAATTCAGCAGGTGGTCAAATAAATATTTCCCCTGCTGTATATGTTAATATAGAGAAATATAAGGAAGAGAGGTACCTGATCTTTTTCCAGTCTGGGAGGATTGTCATTTACATCAAGGATATTTATGGTAATAGTGGTAGTTCCGGTGTTTCCCTCTGGATGTCCATTTCGATCTTGACCTTTTATCGTCAGAATGTACTTACTACATGTCTGAAATTAAAAGACATCAAAATAGTCATTAAACAAATACGTTTGTACTAGAGATGGCACGATACCACTTTTTTATGTCCGATACCGATACCGATATCATAAATTTGGATATCTGCCGATACCGATATGAATCCGATATAGTGTTTTTTAATCAACAAAACTGTTTTTTTTAAATATCTTGCTGCATTTTGTATAAGTTCATACTCAAGTTTAAAACAACAACTACACTAAAGCTATTCTGTTATACCTGTATGCAAAAAAAAATATTTCATAGTTCAGCAATACTGATCAATCTAATAAACTTAGACCTACACCATCCTCCCTATTCTGGTATTTTAAAGAGTACTTAGCATAAATATTAAGCAACCTAACTAATAGGGTTCCAACTCCCAGCAACAACAAAAATAAATAACTAAAAAATAGGGAACCACCCCTCACGCTCCACCTCATGATGCTTAATCGACGTAATCAACCTTAATTTGATGCAGTGTGAAAAAAAATGCACAGAAATCAATTATTTTTCAAGAAATATTAAATAGATTCAACATCTTTCTTCAACAGAATTGCAGACTGCACAGATGGTGCCTTCCCAAAGGAAAAAGTACTATAGCTTACTAGGGTATATATATTAGACTTAATAGTTACTATATACAGTAATTGACTTCTATTCATTTTACATCAAATTAAAACTTTGGGTGTCAGATAATTATTTATTAAAAGCTAGACATTTTAAATGAGAATAAGAAAGAAAAGTATGTCTTTGTGCCCCCTTTTCCCTGTTCATGCCCTATCGGCCCCCCTGGCTAAACTTTGCTAGATCCGTCCCTGCACAGTTACCAGCGTCAGCTACGTAGAAAAAGATCCTCGAGTAGAAAGTAATATTAAATACATTCTAACAACAGCTGATCAAGCTTAAACGTGCTGCTGTTGTTCAGCCGCTGGTTTCCTCTTTCTGGTGCAAAGTGGGCCAAAAGCAAACTAGAGACACGGACTCGCGACAGAAAAGCCGATCAGCTGATCGTTAAGCAGTTTCATGATTGAAGTAGCAGCAGGAGAGGCAGTCGCTTGTTAAGCTTAAAGCAGGAATGCTTTACAAACAGTTAGAGATGGACTTACACACTTGCTTTACTTCTCTCGGGAAAACTTTGTCGGAGATGAAATGCCGGGTTGCTAGCGAAGCTCCAAATGCTATCCAGACCACCACAGGTCCCGCATGCCACAGCCGCTCTATCACGTGATGCATACTGCTCCGACGTGCTAACGTTCTGAGGTGAGTTACGGCGTGTTGCAAGTTTTGTGAGGTGCTTTCGTGATATTTAATGGATCGGATTACATTTTTTTATTTTTCTCCGATATCCGATCCAGTAATTTAGGTCAGTATCGGACCGATACCGATACGTAATATCGGATCGGTCCATCTCTAGTTTGTACAATACTGGAGTTAGAACAGAGACTTGGGATGTTATCAAGATGTTTCATTCATCATTTTTGTCATAGTATCTAACTGAATGGACTGAATGAAAATAATCATTGTTATCTTGTAATTACTTAAAGGATTTGAGTTTCATTAACACAAACACAATAGAGACTTTTATTTATGGAATGGTCAAAAGGTTGACAGATTTGTTAAATAGGGTAACAAGGACCCTCTGCCTTTACTGTATCCAGAATATTTGCCCTTGGATGTTTGCTCTGGCTTGGTAAGCTTGTTCCATAATAATGTCTCTAAAGGCCCTTTCTGAGGACACAGAGATCGAGGAATGAATATGACAGGCCATCGAAACACAAAATAAAAAACAAGCTCAATTGTGTCGACGACTGTGGTTTACTGATAAAACCTGCCCCTTCAGCTGCCACTGATTTTACTATATGCTCTTTTACTATATGCTCCAGTGTATAAACAAATTTTTTTTTCTGATAAATAGTTATTCCCCCCCCCCCCCCCCCCTCCCCTATATATAGCCATATATAGTGGTTATATATCTCACCACTATCCCATGTTATTAAAAGAACTTTCTTGAATCATATAGTCAAACATACATAGTTCATACCTCTCTGTCCAGAACAGGCCTTTTAACAAAGATGGATCCACTTTGTCTGTCTATGTAGAACATATCTTCCGCTGGATTCTGAACTATGATGCTATAAGCAATCTGAGAATTGAGATTTCCTGGTTCATCAGCATCAAATGCAGTGACTGTCGTAACCAAGGTATCTGTAGCATTAAATGAAAAAACAAAACAAAACTCAATTTAATTTGAATTTTAAATTTTAAACAAAACTTAATTTCACATTCATTGACACTGTACATGAGAAAAACAGACATTCTGTTCTCCATATTGATATTGTGCAGTGTCCTGCCCTGGTTTTAAAACAATGATACAAACTTGTCAAGAAGAGCTCCTAACTGTTGTGTGCCAAATAATGCTTTTTACATAATGAGCAAATGTTAACAGAAAATTGTTATTTACAAGATCAGACAATAAATAAATATAAAATAATAATAATAGTGAAATAACATGAACTGCAGAACGCAGGCTGTCTGTAACCTCCAGCAGCTCATTGGAAAGACTTTAGCAATTTGATCACTCAATTACACAAACACTAGAAAAATCAAAATCCTTTTTGTTTAATTTATAATTCAATCATTTCGTTTTACACCGCTCACTACCATTACAAATTTGAATGAGATTCACACCACTGACCTTTAGGACTGAGCTCATCTACTTCAACAGGTTCAACATCTGGAAATACTGGAGAGTTGTCATTCTCATCTACAACCTTGATTCGTAAGTCAATTTTTTTTTCTGCAATTGTGCCATTCTTGTACATAGCAACACCAGACAACTGAAAGAGTAGTAGATAGAAATGTAACCATTGTTGTTCGTTATTTAGCTTGACATAAACTACAACGCCTTGCAGTATGGATTTACCACCAGTAAAGGTGCATTTTACAAGTTTAGGTGACAAAGGTTAGTGAAACCAATTTAATATCAGAGCAAATACTATATATTACAGTGAGCAACAGAAAAAATATCTTTGTAGAACGTTATATTAACATGGCAAAATTGGTCTTTCTTCTTTTCTATAAAATGCCATCACTTCATCTTTCTTTACACAACTATGACTGAAATGGTATCCTGTAACCTTTAACATGTTTCTAATTGGCCATTGATATGGTCGACAGCTGTGGTCACATGTTTACATGCATTCATCATAGGCATGAGTGCCATGGTCGTTTGGAACTTTTAATTATTTCTTTGAAGTGGTCCCAATTATATATACAGGCTTTTAAGCACAGTCCACATTCATTTGTGCAATGTATCAGCAGCACTGGGAGCAAATAGTTCCAGAACATGGTGCAATCATCACCATGCTGAAAAGCTGGTACAGGGTTTTCTGGGCTTGAAAGACCGAATAGCCTAATCTTTGTCTCGTCTGCGGCAATAAAGCGCAATTTTGGCTTGATCATGTGGGCAGATATAAATCTGTGTCAAACTTTGAAGTCGTAGATTTTGGAGCAGGAGCTTCATTCTTGGTCAGCACCCTCTCAGTCCATGGTGATGTAAAACTCACTTCACTGTGCACAGTGACTCTGGTGTTCCAGCAGTTTCCAGTTTATGGCAGGCTTGAGTGTTAGAGGTTCCTGGATTGTTGTTGTTGAACCAATGTCCTCTCATCTGAGGGTAACAGCTTGGATCTTCTTCCAGAACTTGGCAAAGTGGTGGCATATCCAAAAACTTGTACTTGTATATAATTATTTTGATGATGACCTTGGAATCTGTAGTTGTTTAAGAGTGGTGAGAGGTGACCTTCCTAACTTTTGTAGATCTGCAATTCTCCTCCTTAGTTATTCACTAAGTTCCTTGGACTTTACCATTGTTCTGAGTTCTTAGTGAATCCAGTGAGTGGTTCAAAAAAATCCTTTTTATGCTGTTAAAGAGAAACTACCTGTTGTAGTCAATCATGACTAACTCACTAACGAGAAGTTAATGAGTCAGTCAGCCTGTACAATGACTGTGCAGCCGAAATGCTGTACAATCATTTGGAAAAATGATTGACATTGGATTTTTTTTTTTAGTCCTTTATTTAACCAGGTAAAAAAAAAAATCTCATTGAGATTAAAAATCTAATTTCCAAGAGAGACCTGGCATCATGGCAGCAAAAGTCAAAAATACATGTACCACATGAGTACATAAAAAGAAGAGGTCAAAGAAATGGCCCAAAATTACCATGACATTCATTCCGATGATGAGTATTTGTAAACGTCCACCACAGCTGTAGATAATTCTTAAACTATGTAGACTAAAGCACTGTATGAATGTATTGCTTAATGTTTTTTATAGTCTGAGGTGGTCATTAAGACGAGGAAAGGCGTATATAAATGGCAGTCCATTTTGAATTATCTTAATATTTAATGTATTGAGGACAGCTGTTGAATCTTATTCCATACCAAAGAAGAACTACAGGAGGACTCACGTTGTAAGTATCGATCACTTCCCTGTCAAGCAATTTAGTGACACGAACATCACCAGAATGTTGGTCAACCACAAAGACATGGAAAGGAAATTGGTTTGCCCCAACACCTTCCAGGGAGTAGAGAAGATTTGAGCCAAACTGAAGATCGGATCGAATCTGAAACACAAGGTGGAAGACTTCATTATTTCACCACATATGCACCAAAAAACTGAAGTTGTCTATTTCTTTAAATAATTTGTTTTTAACATGAATTCTTATTATGTGTGAAACTGATTTATTCTTATTCTTACAGCTGGTGGTGTTAAATTGTCAAATAATAAAACATTTTTTAAACAGTATGCTAATAGTCAAAATCAAAATATTTCAATACATAAAGGAAATTAGGGGGTCACAGGTGCTCCAAGACAGTAACTAACTAAACTAAATTAAATAATACAATAAGGAAATAAAAGAAAGAAAGTAAAGAAAGTAAGAAAGTATGGAAAACTAAAGCAGGCTGCATGATGGCTGACACATGCACACTAATTATAGGTAATAAGTTTATTACAATTCTTCAGTGTTCTCTTCTATATGTTTTTGGTTGCATAACTTTCAAATAATAATCTGAATGCATTTGAAATCACTGTCAGCAAGCAAGAAAATAATGGGGGTTTAAAGATCCCTTCACAAACAATTAGACAGTCTTTATATTTCATGAAAGCCCTCTTACAATTGGCACAACCAAATCCAATAGGATCCCTATTTTGAGCCAGCACCTAGAAATGCTAATGCTATTGTTCAGAGGACTGATTGCCCAGTGGTTTCTTACAGTCGATGCTTTATCTATAACATAAAATGTTTCAGAAAAGGTTAGGCGATACCTGAAGAAAAACCATCTTGGTGGCACTAAAAAGTCATGGTTAAACATTGAATTACTTCACTGATACATGGGTATTTTTTGTTTATGACAGGCATTTATGCTTAATAATCAGGAGACAGAATTAAAGTGAAATTAAGTATCAGTGACTTACCTTAGCAATCGCCTTCTCTTTAGTGTAATCGAAATTTTCCTTAAGAGGCTTTGGAGGAAGAACCCATTCTCTCTTTTTTCTTACCAAACTGGATCCAGAGTTGTGATTCTGTACAGCAAGAGCTTGGAGCTATAACACAACAGACACAACACAACAAACTTCAATACTCTTACATAATAGCTTTAGTGTCTGTGATCCAGAGTTTATGTTTTGGGCATTTTTGACCTTGTTTACTTTTATTGTAGTGATCTGTCATCCTATTTGCTGGTGCTTCCTCGCTTCCTGAAATGAATAGTTCTTAGTTTCTTGTTCGTTTAGTCTCATTCTTTTGTGTTTCCTGTTTTATTTTGTCTGGTTAAGTCTGATTGGTTCCTCGTTCCACAGCTGCCTCCACTTCCCTGATCATCCTGCTGTGTATTTATTGGGTGAGTTTCCCTTTGTCCCTCGTCGGATCATCAGTTCATCTGCTCATGTTTAGTTTTGCCCCGGTTAGTTTTAATTTGGGTCCACTCTCTTTCCACTTCACACGATCTGCCACCGCAGACCGTGACAATAACATTTAGGGCAAAATTAGAGTTTGTTTGATTCTAGCAATCAAATTAATATTTAGTATGACCACCTTTATTCTTTAACTTTGTTAGGCAAACTTTCTTGTAATTTAAGTAGTTTTCAAGAACAATGCTTGTCTCTTTTGCCTGTTAACTGCGTTTTGTCTCATTCTCTGTCAAGATGATGTTGAAGTCTCTAACCTCTTAATACCTAGTGTGACATATTTGATACATACAGTTTTTGTGAGTTTCAAAACTTCTACATTATCAGTTTGATTTCCCCCTCCTGAAAAACCTAAAAAAAAAGTGGCACAACACACTTTAAGTAATTTTAAAAAATGCCAGATGTAGCAAATACAATACAAATTAAAAGTCATATATGGAAGTTAAAATCTTATTAATATTTAAACAGTTTTGTCAGATGGTTCAATAAACTCTCCATTTCTCCAACTTTCCAAAAAAGTTGACTTTTCTGGCAATTATTTCATCATTCACTGTGGGTTTTTCTATCCATGTATCCTTTTAGTGTACTGACAGTACACTAAAATTATACAATATAACTGTCATACAGAAAAATGAAGCCACTCAGATGGTCCTGGCTATACTTCTGTTCTGTTTTCATAGTTCCATCAATTTTGACAAGAATTTCCACCGTGTTTAACCATGGCTGTAGACACTCGCTGTTGGAATATCTCAGCCTTTTCTCCCTGTTTTCCTATTTTAAGAATGCCTTGTTAACAGCCACCCTTCCACTAGGACCATTTCTGAAAAGGCTTCAGTGACCAATAGATGGACCAAATGGAGTGTGAGATTCTTCTCCTAAGCCTTGCGTCAGTTTTTCCCACTTCTTTAGACATAGCTTTAAGATGCTGTCCATGTACAGCACATATTTTTTTAGGCTGGCCGCATTCTTTTTTGTCCTTCACTTTTCTAGCTCCTCAAATTTGTCAGGGACATATTAATGATAATATATGTCAGCACTCTTAGGACCCAGTTTTATATTGATATAGTTTATTTTTGCTCTCACGTTTACACAGACTTGTTCTTTATTAGTCAGGATCAACGTTAGAAAGCCTTGCCAGACTGTTTGTCTTTGAAAACATATAGAGGACTTCTGCCCTGTTTTAATCATCCTGATGTCAATGATGCGTTCAGTATCACTTGTATTGCCTTCGATATGTGCAAAACTACACAATTAACAATATGAGTGTCAAAAGTGTCAAAACATTAAAGTAATGTTAAATGGTTAAACAGAGAGACAGACAAGGAAACCTGAACAGACATCAAAAAGATAATGAAACCAAAACTAGAAAAAAAAACATTTTAAGTGTATCTGATGTCTGATATCCTCGTGTTTGTGTTGTTCCTGTGATATGAAAATAATGCTAATTCAGGCTTGTCATTGCATTGTATGTCGTATGTTATTAATGTTGGTTTATTAGTGATAGTTTTTAAAAACTATATTGTCATTATAATACTGGTCCAGGATCAGCATCACAACTGACCAATGGCAGTAAATAATAGGAACAACACCAGCACACTTCATCACATACACCCCTGTATGTCATACCTCTCATTAATCTAAGTGGAAAGGAGCTGAAAGTAACTTTAATGTAAATGGCTCGACCTTTACATTTTCTAATCTAATGTTTTGAAATTAGAATCACCAGTTAATCTAACGTAAGTCGGTAAACAGCTTTCTAGCTGGTAAAGTATTGGCATCACAGGAGAAACACACCCAATCACTCCATCTAGAGAAAATTTTCACATGGAATACTTCAAGCTTCCAGAGAAGGGAGTGCTAAGTAGAAGATGCACGGCCAAGTATGCAATGACGGCTAAACATTTTCAATTACACCTAGTTATAACTACTATCAGTGAGTTGGATGAGAAAATTATGTTGTGTTTCTATATAATAGCAACAACTCATTTGCTGAAACATCTTCCAGAATTCAGATAACAAAAAATAAACAAAGACATTTCAAAACCAGTTTTGTTAAGTGGTGAAATAGCTTTTTCTTTTTTGTCTTCTTCTTTACTTTTTAAATTAAAAAAAAAGCACTGAACTCACCGCAAACACCAGCAACACAAACACGGGAAAAGAAGCCCGAGTCATGATCGGGGAAAACTCCAAACGAATGTTATCCGATCAAGTGAACCGACAGAGTTCTGGAGGCTATGCTTCCTGAATGTGACAGCTGAAGTGAGATGAGGTGGCTTATCACAGAGCTTATCAAGGAGGAGGGACTCTTTCTCCCTCTCTCTAGCTCAAATACACAATGACACCCCCCCCACAGCATCAAATTCAAGAGAAACATAGATAGTCGATCTTTTACATGACTGTTCATGTAAAGACTCCTGTGTAAGTGTGTGAAGTGAGGGCAAAGCCAGGGCCTTGTAAGGTGAAGCATGTAAAGGTAACTCAAGGTAACTTTAATGCCAGTGTTATCTGGATTCACTTATCACAACATCAGCAATCAACTGTTTCACGTAGCTGGATAACAACATGCTAAGTTAACCCAGGTTTTATTCTAAGCATTTACATGACAGAGTTGGCGTTGGCAGCATGTGGCCATCCGTAACTATAAATAAGTGTTGTGCCAGCAGAAAGACTGATTTTACAAGGGCAGATAAAACTTTGTAGCCGTATAAATGTCTGTAATAAATAATAAAATTATTAATAATAAAAAAGTTGGACAGTAGTTTAGTATTAAAAACCTGTTCGAATGTTTGCGTGCTATGTTTAAGAACAGAAAAGAGCTACTATTTTTGGCCTATGTGTAAGTTAACAGACTTATCAATATGACACTGATATAGTCGACACCTTCATAACTTATTACTATCATAGGTTTGAGGAGTCTTTCAGCAATGATGGCACTTTTTTCCAAAGAGACTGGTCAGTTGTCCGAGATCAATAGATGTAATTCTATACCTGCTCCAGAGCAGGTGAAGTTTGAGAAGGAGATTGAACGGAGGGAGACGGACAAAAAGGACGAGACAAACAAACCTAAAGACAGGACTGACTTAACTGGGAGACATAAACTAGAAATACTGATAAACTCAAGAGCACAAGCAAACTGAACTAGAAAATAGAAGACACACACAGAGAAGATAATAATGAATAAAATAGACTCAAAATTGTGTAAACAGAAAACACTGGGTCAGTAATCCAGGTAATTTTCACTTCAGCCACAGTTTATTAATTTAAGTATTTATTTGTATTATATGTTGTTTTCCTTAATATGTCAATATAGTGAACTTGGAAAGTGTTAACTGAGGTTCCATGCAGTCTGATTTTTAAAAATGTGTTTATTTTTTTCTCCATGAGAAGTCAGACCCTTCTGAAAGATTAAATTCACTGTCCACACTTACATTAATTATTCATGATTTCTTAGACTTTTCCCATTCAAATTTGAAAGAGTTTTTTCTGTGGGTTTACCAGTCAAAATGTGAAATTCTTTTTGAAAATAATATCCTCTCTAAAGACAGGGACTGTCCATACTATGAACTATTTGTTTTTAAATAAATGGTAAATGGTCTGGTTCAGCAGCACTTTTCTACAACTTTCCTATTTTTTAATCTATGCTTAAGTGCTCTGACAGTCCCACACATGCATCCTTCGATTGACGCATCACAGAAGGAGCAGCCAGGATCAGTAGATGACCTGCTCTACTACCAAGTCATTACTGCTTATCCAGGTCCAAATGAATGAATGTGTCGAAAAGATTAGAACAAAATACATGATTTTAGAGCAACCCTGAATTTGTTGGATGAAAATATTAAGCAAAGAACAACAGTGCTCACTGTTGGGTTTGATAATATGTGCCACACCCAGACAAGTCATATAGTCTAAACATGTATGTCATTGTTTTTGGTTAGGGTTTTTTTTTTTTTTTAGGTATATACCTTATTTTTGGCACTCAGATATATATATCCTTATATGCTGCCATGATTATTTCCCGCTCATGATTTGGATTTCTTCTGTTAGTGTATACTGGCCTTTGTTGAATATGAACCTTGTTAATCCTTGTTTTTATTTTAAGCCTGTGTTCTATTGTCATATATTCACCATAGATATGGTTTGTTTGTGTAAAGTGCTACAGCCTGAAGATAACCTCCTGGCTTCTTCCAACAGGAAGAGGTGTGCTGATATATTCACACAATGTATAGAATCATCTATAGCTCAGGTAATAGCATTTTTCTAGTCTTAGTAATCACCCAAAGCACTCCAGACTACAAGCCAGATTTTACCCATCTTCATCTAGCTCATATGATTAACTAATTCGGAATCACCAGTTAACTCAAAACATGGCTTAAGACAAGGGAGGGAGGGAGCAAATCCCATACAAGTGCAGGGAGATCATGCAAATGTTTTACTTCTGATATTTATCTAACGGAAAAAGCAACTGAAATGTGAGAGCAATTCTGTGGAACTCCATAATCAACTTAAGTGTTTGGAACTGCCCAAGACTGTCATAGTCAGGAAAGGTGTGGTGTTTTTCCACTTCAAAACAGGTGTGTCTCTATGAGTCATCATGCTACAAAACCAGTTTTTAATAGCACTGAGTTCCTACCTTAGGGCAGATACTGCCGTTGGAAATTTGGATTGGTTTAGCTAGGGAAAAAAAAGAATGTTGGCTGCAGAATACAGAAATAAAAGCAGCTGAAGAAGAGTTTTTGGCATGGTTAGATTGTTTTTGTCAAAACACAGGGAGGGGCCAGTCAACCAGGTTCAGTGTTCTCACGTCCTGTTCCAGGAAGTTTCACAGCGTTTGTAGATTGTCAGTGAATAGATTTGTAGTTTATTGTATGTTCATGTTAAAGCTTTTACAGTTTTGCCAGAAGGTTGTAATTTTGACAAAAGGAACAAGATGACTAGGTACAAATTTCAACCAGCGAGTATTGAGATATAGGTATTTGGCTATGCAGAGTAAAGCACTCTCAAGTAAAGGAGTATGCATATATGAAATTTTCTACACTGTGATAAACCCTTGCATGCAATACGTTTGTTCCTGTTCCTGTATTTTCCTGGTATAAGTGCAGTAGAAAAACTGGGTACAAAAGTGCTGTATAGGAACCAGTCCATTCAATAATTCAGTAATTCATCTGGCAAAATAAAATCAGTTTACACTATTAACACTGTATAGGAAACCCTTCTAGGTGTGCAATCAAGGGGAGATTCGAGAACTGAAATCGGGACCAGTTTAACAACAAAAAGGTGGGAAGCAGCAACCTATGCAAATCAGTGACAGAGAAATGAACAACTGAAATACCACCTCTCACCCCCTTACCCACCCCAGTTGCTTATCATGTGGTTTATGGTGTTGTGATGTGGATATGTGTGTGCTCTCTTTGTTTTCTGTTCTCATGCTGACCTCCCATAAGGAGCCCAGCAGAAATAAAAGCAATTAATTATTTGATTAATTAATTGATCGATAAATACACTCACATCTATTAATTTTAAACTAAACAACAATACACAATAAAATAACAACCACAAGCTACAAAACTTGATGGCACAAGGATGGACAGCAATGGGAAAGGCATGGTTAGCAACAATACTGAGCTATAATACTCAGGCCTAGAACGTATCCCCTACACCAGTATCACCAGTCTTGTGCTGTCCAGTTTTGGTGAGCACATATTGCTTGTAGCCTCAGATTCTTGTTTTTAGCTGACAGGAGCATTACCCGGTATGATCTTCCACTGCTATAGCACATCTGCTTCAAAGTTTGATCTTTTGTGTATTCAGAGAAGTGATTATTTAACTACTGTTGCCTCTCTATAAGCTTAAAGTGGATGAGCATGTCTGGCAAAACAACCACACATTCAAAGTCCAGTAAAATCTCCTTTCTTCGTCCTTTGTACCAGGTTAGATCATTACATGCATGTTAGCTGGCTGAAGCAATTATAAGTATGCATGAGGATTCTGGCAGTGAATTGTTGTGTTCTGTACAGGGGCTGGTTGAAGTGGGTCAGAAATCATAGGATAGAGTCATATGTTTCAGACTGGTTGAGAAAATAGTGCTTCAGTTGACTGGGTTTAAAGTGTTTCACCTACCAGTTAGCGAAGAGCTGTTTACTGTCATCAAGGGATAGTACCACAAACAACAGGCTGGTGAGCTACTTATGCTTGTGCTGTGGTGGCTCCCTCTGTGAGTTCCGGAGAAGACAATAGTTATAAGATACAAAAAGCTAAAGTGAAACTAAGTGTTAAAGTAAAGTTAAAAGATGCCGCTGCATTTTTTTGAAGACTGCACACATACACATTTGCGTAGGTTGCACACTCCCTCATTTCAGAGTGCTTCACTCTGCATAGCCAAATACCTTTGCAAATGACACAGTCACAGACAGAGACGGGGTGGTGTTTTCTTTCACTTGAAAACAGGTGTGTCTGTATGAGTCATGGTCCCAGAAAATAAAAGTGTCTATAACGTCAGTTAATGTCTATCTTAAACATCTACTTTCATGAATTCTGCATGAAAAACAATTAACAAAAGACTATCAATGGGAATAAAAAACACTTTTCACTGACCTATAACAGGATGGTAAACGTATTAGAAAGTCAACTAGGCAGCCAGAGTCTGGAATGTCTGCTGGTGACTACCCATCAAAGCAATATGCAAAAGTGAATTCCTTCCTGTATGGACATGCTTTTAGACATTCACTGTTAAATGAATGACTAAGTTAAAGGAGGGGTGGGGGTGGGGGGGGGGGGGGGGGGTTCTTGCTGCCAAAAAGTCCGCTGAATCTTTGGGAGGACATAAACAAAAGGTTTTTGTGCCAAATGCTGATCACACACTGAGTCAAACAGTCAAAATTAAGGTAAAAAAAATTGTCTCAGAATCAGTTTCCTCACCAAATCCAGATTTTGTGCCTCCATTAACTACACTAAGATTGCTGTTGCTCTTTTGTAACCTATGGCCATTGGTATTTGTAATTTATAAATATTATATCATTATTATTTATTATTCATAATGGTCATGATCAGAAGAAGAAGAATTTATTAATTATAATACATTGGGAATCTGCTTTATCACAGTAGCTAAAATATGAAAAAAATGAAATAAAAATAAAACGACTGACTGAATAAAATCATGTATAATTAAGTGCATGGCCAAAAACAAACACATGCTGAATTTCTCAGTAAGTCGTAAAGTAATGTTGGGAAATTTTTAATGGAACCAGAATGGTTCCACAACAAACATGAAAACACGGGGTGTAAGGACGGAGAGGTGTGTCTGTCTGGTTTTTCAGGTTAGGCTTCTCTGTTATGTCCCTGATCTTCTTCCTTTGTCCTCTAAGCTCCCTCCCCACTCGAGCTTTTACAACATTGCCTCTATAGTTTAAAGAAACCTGTTGTAGATTACAATGAGAAATTACATGAGCCATTCAAACAAAGACGATGTCTTTCACAGAAGACTAGAGAACCTGTAAATTTTGTGTCGTTTTGGTAGTTTTACAACATTATTTGAAAACAATGAAGTGATGATTCATGTAGAAATATACTTTACTGTAGCTAAATTATAAAACACTTAGTTCTGCTAGACCACATTATCAATAAAAGTGCCAAGTATTTTATAAATGAACTATAATGGCAAAAAGACTAAAATATCTGTGTATGTATATAAAACATTATAAATAAATGCATATGTTAGAATTTTTTAAAAAAAAGCAAGCACACTGTATTATTAATTAATTAATTATTAATCCTTATGATTAATTGCAGAACCCACAATATGTTTCTGTGTCACGTTACCAGCTTTATAGTTGTGTGGACTGAATTAATGTGATGTTTAGTTACACAACCACACAAAGGGGCGACCGTGGCTCAGTGGGTTGGGAAGCGCATCTGTAACTGGAAGGTCACTGCATTTTGCAAAAACAAACCAAGAGTTTCTCACAGCAGAGGAACGGGATAAAAAAAGACCTTACATGACTGAACATGTATTACTTGTTTGGAAACCATTCAGATGCCATGTTAAGAGTTCACTGGAATTCTCTTCTGTGGGAAAGAACAAAGCTGTGACAGGTTGGTTGTTAAGTCTTGTTGTTTTTATGTAACATAACACTCATTTCCAAGAAGGAAGTGGCTCAGCAGTCAATTCCATTTAATTATATCTCTTCTGTAGAAGCCACACCACAAACTGCATCAGCTAATAAAATTAAAAAAAAAAAACACACAAAAATATCAACACTGTCTGGGTGCAGCGGAATCATGCTTAACCAGCATGTATGTGTCATCAATGGAAGTCCCCCAGTGTATGATAGTGCCCTGGTTTAACCTCCTAAGACCCGAACTCTTCCACGGCATGCATTCTTAATTTCTCTTTGATATTTGGGCTGATTGGGACCTGATGAATGTAAAAACAAAGAATTACCAGATTTTTTTTTTACCTAATTTTTGTTTCTAAGAAAAATGAGAGCCACCTGTGAGGATATTCATTTAAAATTGTGATAGAACAGTTGCAGTATAATGTCCTCGTAAGTGGATATCAGGCCCTTGTAGAGCAAGATTTAGTATTTTGGTCTAATTAACCCAAAAGGTGATGTCGCCAGGTCCTAGGAGGATAATGATGAAATAATATGGGAAATGAATATTAAGTCTTATCTGTACAACTATATATATTTTTAAATGTATGTGCAAAAATCTTTATGCATGTTATTCTTTTCAGCTCCATGTCTACTGTATAAATACATATATGATTACATACATATATACACAAGAGTGTGTCTGTGTGTAGTGTATATGGCTGAGTCTGAGGTTTGCTGTGTCTTGACTCCTGTGGGACATTGTCATGGAGGACGGAGGGTTGCCACTCCGTACCAAGCTTAACTGGTTGTTGGTGCTCTCCAGTTTCTTTGTCTTCTCCTCTCTTATTACGAGTATGAGTTTTTTATAATCTGGTAGGACATTGCTAATGACTTTAATTTCTGTATTTTTAAAAGCCAGCTGTCAATAAGCTTGAGTGGGATCTTTAGTTCAGGTCAAAACATCATTCATATTTTTAAAACAAATGTAGAAATGAAAAAGATTTTCACTTTGGTTCTGAATGCTGAAATGAACAAGGGAGTTGAGGGAGTGAAAATAAACCCTACATATATTAAGTGAAAGTTTTTAGTGCGTGTATAGCACCATCTTGTGCCAGTACAAAATGCGACGTCACTGGATTCATTTGGTGCACCAGTAGTACACTGGACTGGCAAGCTGGAATCAGACAGTGTTTGATTTTTCAGCAGAAAACTGACTGAATTTTTGATTGGTAAATTTACATATTCCTTCATTTTTCTACTCATTTATTCACTGAGGTTGTCAACCTGCAAATTGCTCTTTAAATCTATTTTCTAAATCATTGTCCTCAATAGGATCAGATATGAGAATTAAGCAGGAGATACTCATTCCCTGACCACAAGCAAGTGCCTTCCCGGAGAATTCTAAAGAAAGACATCAATCCCATAGTGCCGACTGACATTGATATTTTACATTACTGCCATCTTGTGATTGTCTCTTGAAGTCAGCTAGACCAACAGCTATTGAACTTGCTGCTCTATCATTTTTGTGGGTGTGTTTCCTGTTGAAGGCTGGAACAAAGGCAAGGTGAGAGGGTGGCTGCTTTTTATGTCTACTAGCATATGCCCATTATAAATAAACCTGTCCTCTTTAACAAGAGACTGAAAAGACCTCGGTGTGTTAGAAGTTGCCCCTGTCTCTGCTTTCACTGCTTTGACATCAGTTACTATTTGTGCATTATCGTGTACATGCACAGATGTGTATGTGCAAATGCAAGTAGAGAGGCAAATTACTCTGTATTTTTTCATCTCAAGTAATGCAAACATGTCAACATGCTTAAGAACAGTGTTTAAAAAAAACACACATAAGAAATTACAGGCAGGCATAGATTTTGCAGTCAACAACTGTTCATGGTAAATGACATAGTAAAAAACAGATACAGCCAAACCAAGACGCATGGTTAAACTTTAAGTTTTTACATTTACATAGTCTCTCTAAAAACATACTTAACTGATCCAGCTGCGTGTCCAATATGCAGATAAATAAGTGGTGAGGTTTTGTTTAAAACACCATGCCTGCATGTCTACATCAATATGAAGAATAATTCATGGGAGAATAAAGAAACATGACAAAAACTAGCCACTTGCCAAGGAACAACTGGAAGAACTGACCCAAGCAGTCCTTCTTCCAAAGACGGTGGCTGTCATGAAATGCAAGAGACACCAATGAAACTCAGCATGTGTGGCTAAAGGAAA
Organism: Maylandia zebra; assembly: GCF_041146795.1. Lineage (NCBI taxonomy): Eukaryota > Metazoa > Chordata > Actinopteri > Cichliformes > Cichlidae > Maylandia > Maylandia zebra. Next base: position 16,317,637 of record NC_135183.1, read on the forward strand.
CAAAGCAGCTGACCAGGCAGAAAAAAATGGAGGTCTTGATGGAAGAATAGTGGCACCAGCAAAACTCTGCCAGCTTTTAATCAAGCAAGTGCGTGTCAATAAAAAGCTAACTCAAAGAAATATGGAGGAGTTGTGGTAGCACATTGTGAGTAACCACGAAGCTGAGTGTGTCACCTGTAATGACCACAACTCGAAACAGGTGTTCCATGGGAAGATTTTTGGTCCCAGATGCCCCATTCAAGGACATTGCCACTGATTTTACTGACATGAGAACACAGAACAAAGGGATACCAATATCTACTGGTAATGGTGGACAGATTTACCGAATGAGTGGAAGCAATTCCCTGCGAGAAAGAAGATGCAAAGACTGTAATAAAGTGGCTGAGGAATGAATCAATAGCCAGATATGGAGCGCCAAGAATCAACAGGTAATGCATCACATTTCAATAATAAGCATCTATCAAAGTTGAGAGAGCACTAGGCATAACAGACCGATTTGGGGCAGTATATCATCCGGCATCTCAGGCCATTGTAAGAAAACCAAACCCTGAAAAGACAAAATGCCAAAATACGTATGCCACTACACTACAATGACACGGGTAGATGCATTACCATTGGCATTAATGTTTTTGGGATTCACACCACATAAGTAGACAAATTTGACAACACATTAACTGATGACATTGGTGTGAATTTTAAGAGACTGTGAGGCCTGTGTTTGAAAAACACGGAAAGGATTTCAGCGAGACATCTGCAACAGTCTAGTTCATCCACTAGCTGTACAAGGGATTTGTTATAATTGTCTTGTAATATTGTCCAAATTTATAATCTATGGTGTTCTAATTATTTTATACGTTAATTTCAAATGCACAAGACTATAAGGTTATTCCTCTAGGATCTCCAAAGCGGGAGGTTACTTTTAAATGACTGAAGTGCCTAAAGCATTTGCGTTTTATGTTTGTAGTTTTCACAGTGTTAAAAAAAATTAATTAAAAAAGCAAAGCGCCTTTCTTGAAGAAGCAGTGCTGTGTTGTCATTTTGGAGATACAGTAAAAACTCGCCCTAGCCCGCACTGGTGAGAAGCTGCTGGTAGAAGCTGCAGCAGTGAGTGGCAGTACAGCGGTGAGACGCAAGAGGGCGCCATCACACAAGCTCACTGTTCACAAACAGCCAAGCACAGCAGCAGCAACGCTGGGTAACTGGATTAATGTGAAAATTAACAAACGGTAGTGTTTAAAGTAGAATAAGAGTGGTTAAATTCAAGTTTAAAGATCCACAATAAGTTTCTATAACACATTTGTCAAAGGTTACTTAATTTCTACAGTGTTTCAAAGTGATGCTTTGTAGTTTAGGAAAGAGTTTTGTGTGTTTGCTTAAGGTCAAACTATATGTGAAGTTTACAAAGTTCTTTAAGTTAAAGTACATCTGTATTAAGAGTGAAGCTCAGTACAGCTAAAGTATACAGTAACAGTAATCCCAAAGTAATACTTGAGATACATATAATAAGTTACAAATTTAAAGAAGTATTTTGAAATTTAAACATAATGCATTGACTGACATTTAACTAGACTAACAAGATGGTTGACAATGATCATGAAGAGCACTGTGCTGTTCCACCTACTGACTGAAGCAGAAGAAAATGATGCTGAGCAACTTATAAAACGGCAGACCGTTAGTTACTCTTTCGCTTTTACAAACTGAAAAGGGTAAAAAGCTTCAAGAGAAGAAACTTGAAAATCTCCAATACATATATGCAGTTGTTTTTGGAAAACGGAGATATGAAGCAAAGTAATATTAAGAAAAGAAGTTTCAGAGAATGAACTGAATGAGCTGATTAACAACGCAAATGTCACCTGCGAAGATGTACAAACCATTTATGAACAAATACACCAAATACGAACCCCTGCTGCAGACGCAAGGCACAAAATAGATGCATGTACATCACTTTCCTCATTCATTGCTAAAAGAGCTGAAAAACAGCCAAAGGCCCGATGCTGGGCTGTGCTTAGGATCTGAAAGTATTAAAGCAAGGTCAAAATCGCGAAGGTCTAAAAGTGGTTCAGGTCAGTCATACTCACAAACAAGCGATGGAAGCAGAGGTTGAAGTAGCTGCATTTCAAGAAATATTAGCAGTCATGGAGGAGCAAGAAAGGGAAGCAGCTGAACTACAAAAACTGGAACATGAAAACTTGGAAAGGCAGCAAGCAATGGAAACGCAGTGCAGAGAGATCGAACGCTTGGAAGAGGTTAAAAAATTGAATGCTACAAGAGCTAAAGCAAAAGTTTATGAGGAAGGGGAAAGAACAGGCATGTTCAGCAACAAAAGTCCCCTTAAGCTCCTTAATAAACAATTTAAGGAGTGGACTAAACTCGCTTTATACACACGACTGCACCCCCGCCCACCAGAGCAACACCATTGTAAAGTTCGCAGATGACACTACTGTGGTGGGGCTCATATCTGGGGGAGATGAGTCTGCCTACAGAGATGAGGTGGAGCGGCTGTCTTCATGGTGCAAGGATAACAACCTTCTCCTAAACACGAAAAAGACCAAAGAACTCATAATTGACTACAGAAGACACAAGACAGAAATCCAACCACTAATCATCAGCGACGACTATGTGGAGAGGGTGGCAGACTTCCGCTTCTTGGGAGTCAGCATAGAGGGAAACTTATCCTGGAGTGTGAATACCTCTGAGCTACTGAAAAAGACACAACAGAGACTGTACTTTCTGAGAGTGCTTAGGAAGAACAACATCACACAGAGACTGCTGGTGTCTTTCTACAGAGCCTCCATCGAAAGCATACTAACGTACTGCATAGGCATATGGTACGCTAGCTGCACAGTGGCTCAGAGGAAAGCACTCCAGGGAGTAATCAACGCTGCCCAAAGGACAATCGGCTGCCCTCTCCTCAAACTGAAAGACCTACACAGTTCCCGCTGCCTCAAAAGAGCCCATAACATCATAAAGGACACCTCACACCCTGGACACTCCATGTTCGAACTGCTGCCTTCAGGTAAACGGTATAGAACAACATACACAAGGACTAACAGACTCAAACACAGTTTCTACCCAATTGCAATATCATGTCTCAATGCTACTAAAAGTAGATGACTTTCATTGCCCCTGTTGTCATTTGTGCCCTTGATGTTGGAATGCTTTCAGACATGTTTTGTTGGATGTGCTAACAAATTGACTGAGTGATTGATTGTTTGAGTGATATATCAACTAGGTCGTATGTTGAGTGTCTGTATGGGGCCTTAGGCCTGGATTGCTTGGGTGTATTTACTGTATGAGAATACTGTATTTTATATGTATTTCTATCTTTTATATCATATCTATTATAGTTTATAAGTATTTATCTTTCGTGATGTTGCACTGACCGGAGACATCTTTCAATTTCATTGTACTTGTGACAATGACAATAAAGAATATTCATTCATATTCATTCATTCATATTCATTCAATTCGTAGGAACACACAGGAATTGGCTGAGACAGTAAATAAGCTTCTCTCCATGTCAAAGCAGAAACCCTCCGCAACAACAGTCCTCTCCTGAAAATGCTTTCAACATAGGGGACACAGTATCACAGAAAGCAGCCCCCATAAAAGTCAGGGCAGCCGGCACCACCCCTCTGAGCTCGGCAGGAGAGGACAGTGGATAATTTTGACTTAATCGATTCAACTACCTGAGCAAAAACAGTCGAGCCTCTGAGTCATGAGCACATCTTGGGCTCCAACGAATTGCAGGGCAGCTGTGTGTTCTCTTAAAAGGCACCCCTGCTTATCCAGTGCTGTTCCGACCAGGTCTGCTGACATGGTGGATAGATTATATAGTCAAGTTTTAGCAAACAACATGTGTAGGACTCAAGTGCCAGACACAGGCAGGACAGAGAGCAGTGGAGTGCAGCTTGAGATTCTTCATTCACTTTGAGAACTTGAACATGAATTAACTTAGGTGAGCTCTACTCACTTTAAAGAAAAGCAAACATAGAAACTAATTTTACTTAAACACAAGGCTGAGCTCAACTGAATCCAATTAAAATGGAGAGAGACACACATGAGGAGCGGAGGATGGTAACGAGAGACCAGGAGAGATCTGTGAGAGGAGATTACAAGTTAGACTGGGCAGAGAATCCAGGAGATGAGTTAGGTAATATTATCCAGAGGATTATCAAGAGAACACCTTTACTTGAGATCCAAGCTAGTGGGGAAGGGGGAGGATGCCAGAAAACCTTGAATCCATGAGGCGGCTGGTGGTGGGTGGACAGGCAGGTGAGCATGGGCATGCACTGAAGAGCAGCGACAATATTCACTTGGCCTGGATCTTCTGACCCTCCAGAGCAAGCCTTGCCATCGCTTGAGCCATTCACAGGTGAGCTAGGGCACATGTCCACAATGTATGCATGTTTTTAAGCAGTGACAGAAAACAAATGCCACTGACTTTGGACATACATCAGATTTTTATCGTTAATAGTTTTTTAGAGCATCATGTTCAAACACTGTCTCAGATATCAATGCAGCATTTTATGACCGAACCAATGAAAGAGTGAGCTGTGAGTAGGAGAACGCTGTGAAGCAGAAGCTCCGCCCTCTGGGAGTCATTCCGAATAACAGTTAGTAGTTGAGCCCCGGTAACCAAACCGAACGCTCCTCCTGCTGGTTCGTCTAAATTTTCGCTGCTTTGTTCTTTTTGTGTCTGGTCCAAACCGTTCGACACGGCTCACTGTGGAGAGAGCGAAAGAAGAGCGCTTACCTCGAAAAGTTTTCTTTGACGAGAAAGAGCGGGTCCAGTTCTACTGCGGATTGACGGCGAGGTCTTTAACTTAAAGCAGCTCCAAACAAACCTAGAAAACTAGTGAGGTCTTTGCAAAGGGAAAAGTGGATGAGCAGCTCCTCTGTCATATTTCAAAGTTTGTTAGACAGCAGCAGACTGTAAAAGTATTCAGCATTACATAAAAGACGCAAAAAAGGCATGAATCCTTAATGAGAACTCCGGGGAGTGAGCAGACTCTCCAGACTTGTGCACTGCGCAATAAAGTGGGACTGAGTTCCAGGCAGAAAGCTGGAGAGCAAGACGTATATGGACTGATTGGCTGTGTGGACGCTGCCCTGGTGTGATGCTCATTTGGTTCTGTTTGAGTGAAAATGAAACTTTGGGACAGTTTGTCCCATTGGACCCGAATTTGGGACAGTTTAACGGCTTTTGCGGTCAAGCTTTAGCCGTGGACATTTTTTTTTCTTCCTCAAACAAGAGGCAGTTGATGTCGTCGCATATCAATATGAAATGGATTATTATCAGTTTGTTTTCTTGGAAATAAATTCAGTTAAAGCTTTGAGAGCGGGAATATGCAGCCAGTGAATATTGAGTATTGATCTTACGTGGATATAAAGTGCACAAATTCTCTTTGCTTTTCCTTGAAAACCCTGGTTCGGGGAATTCTCTCTGCGGGTCTCAGTGCGCTCAGAGCTCAAAGAAGAGACGCGGATGTTCGCTTGGGCGCAGCGTGCAGCGCCGCTGCACATGGAGCGCTCGGGGCGGCCGCCGCTGATGTTGCTCGGTCTGCTACTCCAAATCTGTTCCGCCGTTACCACTGATCGCATGAACTCCGACCGGTACGCGGTCTACTGGAACAGCTCCAACCCTAGGTAAGACCCAGACTGGGCTTTTACACAGAGTGGGTATTGAGTAGAACACGGGAAGTGCCAGAAATCATCATTAAAGGAGGGGAAATAAATGGGACTCAATATTATAATGATCCTTTGCGCAGTCGGTGGACATAGTTTGTAAAAAGCAAACAAAACAAAACGCTTATGTTAACAAAGCTAACAAATGTTAGCTTTGTTAATGAAAGCGAGTAGCAGCAGCATGGCAGGGCTGCATGTTGAACTGTCCGAGGTCACACAGCCAGAAAGTGAGTCCATTATCCGCATCTGAAAACTTTCTGGGGCTGTAACAGAAACGTTTGTCAAAAGGGAGCAAAACGGTTAGAATCGTAAAATTTGTCTCAAACAAATGACACTGTTCAGTAGATCAAGATTTTTAATAAATAAACCGCAGGTGCGCTTTCAACATCCATACTACCGTCATCCAACATCCATTCTCCTAGTCTTCTGACAGAGAGCACAATGCCAAATGAGCTACATAAAATATATATCAAATAATTCGTGTATGCCGAGAGTGAAGGCTGAGCTGATAAACTAAAGGAATTTTGTAGAATGTGCACATGTAATTTCTAACGACTGTCCATGGAGCTTAATATAAATTTTGTTGCCGCAATGTCAGCAACCTCAAAGAAAAAAACGTAATAAAATAAAATTCCAGTGAAAGCTATTCTCGGTTCAAGGGGTCTCTAAATTTCTTTGTTTTGGTTTTTTCAATATTTAGTTTACAGAGGAATCAAACCATTTGACTCTGCAATAACAAGATGTGTTCTGTGTTCTGCTGTGTAATCAGCAGCTGTTTTGTTAGATGTGATCTTTTCTTCTGCAGGATTATACAGACCTCCTTAGATCTCTTTCGCTTTTCAGCAGTTGGTTGGACAAAATATCTGAACATATGAAATGCTTTAAACATTTTCTGACATTTATTAACAACATGATTCATGATAATTGTTGTCAGTATAACTTTTTTTCTTTCAATCAGTCATTCCTCAATGAAAAACAAGACAAGAGAAACAAGAGAATCCACTGCAGCTTTGTGGTTGACAAGTTAAAGTTGACACCTTGTAATCCAAATATTGGATTACAGTAAACACGATAATCAAAAAACTGAAATTTTGGTCACAATTTTGTTTTAAAGATGTGAGTAATGATAGGGGTATTATAAAAGTCTGCCTGTGTCAAAAACAATTTTGATCTAAATACAAGTCTAAATAATCACAGTTTCTATTTTCATCTCCTTTGATGTTTTTGCTTTCACACACGAAATTACATGTGAACTCAAATCTTAATGTGCTTTTCACTGATGGTTGTACAAAAATTAAGTTTGGGGAAAGTAAATTTGTTATATAATTTAAAGTTTTGAAAAAAATATATGGACTGAATAACTTAAAATGAAAGTTGCAGACAGTGAAATGTCTTTCTCTGAGAAAGGTCACATAACCTTAATGTTAGAAATAACTGCAGTTACCACAAAATACAGACAAAGAAAAGAAACAGACATCCTAAATGAATGTGTTAAATGTCCAGAGTGGTAAAACTGACCCTGATTTGACTAACTGTGGAATAATTTCTCAAGTTGTTTTTCAGTAACATTTTCAAGACTTAGGTGTATTATGTGCCTGGCAGCAGAGCATTGATGACTGTCCATTCTGTCTTCTGATTGGCTAAATGGTATCTGAACAAAGCAATAGCAACGTGCAGTGTTCGCAAATCATTGTAATATTTTAGGGATTTATTTTCATTTTGAGGTGTAAGAGAAAGAAAAATGTTCAGATTTTACTTTTGTAAATTAAAAAATGAAGAGTTTAAGAGATGCTGAACAGAAATGTTATTGAAGAGGAAACATGTCTCACATTTCAGTTCTCAAAGAGAGCCTGTAGCAGGAAAAGCTCTTAGATTCCAGCCTCATAACATGTTTCCATATGCACATGCTGTTTGCATCTGGAGGACCATATCTCAGGTTTCCAAGTGCATGATCTGCGCTTTAGTGTCCTTATAATATTCCTCTAATAATTGAGGAGTAATATTCCAGTTTGGCCAGTTTATTATAATTTATGCTTTCACTTGAATACCAAAATATTTTAAGTGATTCCTTTAATTTGAAAGGTCTCAAAGTGTACAGTTCTGTGAATTTAACTTTGATCTAAATATCACTTAAACAGTTGAGGTGTAACAGTAAACATGACATCTAGGAGACAAGGTTGGCCAATGACAATATGGCGTGTTCACACTGCAGAGAAAGATTTCAGTGACGATGGAAAATTACAGAACAAAACGCCTTCACTTCTTTCTTTGTAGAAGGGAATTTATTACATGTACAAATATGTGCACTTTTCCCACATGTTCCAGATGTGATTGAAATTTTGCCAGAGTTGATATTCTGGCATGTTTTGGGGAATCGCAGCTTTGCTGAGCCAAGAATGACATCAAGGCTTTTGTTCAGTTTTTTTGAAAAGACATCCCCAAAAGTTCCACATCTTGGGGGGCAAGAATCTGAAAATGTTTGAGAAATTTCCACAATTTTATAGGAAAAAATAAGAAAATATTCCTCAGCATTTCCTCTCTTGGCTCTTTTGGTTATTGATAACGAAGTGTTTTCATCTCCAAATATCATTCGTTATCAAACTTTTAGTTTTTTAGAAGATTAAGTCATATTTTCTGTCCTTCCAGAAAATCTGACATTCATTTGCTAAGGTAATCAGAGGAACATGTGTGCTAACATTTGTACTAGTAATTTATTAACAGTTCACGTTATTAATCTCCGTTTTGGTTTTTCTTTCAATTTTTTGTAAATTAAACATCAAAACAATAAATGTCCAGTGCAACCTTGTTGATGTCTTTTCATCCATTCACAATTCCAAAATCACAAATATTCAGTTTACAATTACATGACACAAAGACAGGAGAACAAAGAAAAACAGGAAATTGTGTCATCTGAGAGGCTGGAATACTGCAATATTCAGTCTTTACTGGCTAAAAACTGATCGAAATAATCAAATGCTTTTTTGTCAACTGATAAGTAAAATTTTTTCATCAAATAACACTTGCCGAACGTCCCGTGGTGTAATTAGTATGCAACACGAACGCTAAAACAAAAGTGGACGTCGAGGCGACGACATACCTGCTGCTCAGTCTGTGACTTTTTGTCAGACTTGGGGACAACTGTGGGCTTTTTGTAGCCATTTCCCTCAATGCCGGGTTTCAAAAATGTCCTTTCACTTCAGCTCTCATGACTCATCGAGTGACGCTACTGATTAGTCAGTTGGTGGCATGCAGTCTGACGACGTCACATTTATTATCTACCTTAAGACCTGGATGACCTCAAATTCCCTGCTTCTAAAATCAGAAAAAACTGAGAATATTGTACTTGGGCCTTAAACATGGTATCTAACTAGGTATCTAACTAGATACTGACTTTAAGTGAGATTACTTTGGCCTCCAGTAACACTGAGGAATCTCGAGTCATTTCATGTATTATCATGAAGATATGTCCTCTAGCTGACCAAGCGACTATTTTTTTTTTTAACCACTCACAACCAGCCAAGGGAATGTTCATTTTTCTTTGGCAAGCAACAGTTGCCAGGCAGTCGCCAATTGGCCTCTATGCCTGTGTGACAGAGGCCTAAGTTCAGAATCAGAAATGGAGCATGTGGAGTGAATGGGCGACCAACTCTGACAGGGGGGGCTCAGATCAAACACAAAAAAAACAAAAAAAACAAAAAAAACCCCACATATGTGACCTTCTTGAATAAACCTGTACACTGTGCAACCTTTACAGGCTACATAACAAATTTAAGAATAAAGAACCTGCTTTAAATGGCATCATGATACAGTTTGCATAATTACAACCATACACTCACAATGGAATTAGTAAGTGAGGGAAGCTATGAAGAGAAGTGGAAAGACAGTTGGTCCAGATGACATACCTGTGATGTGAAGAGCTCTAGGAAAGAGGGCAGTTGGCTTTTTAACTAGATTAAGACAGTCCAGGAGATTGAGAGGATCCCTGACGAATGTACTGCTATAGAGTTTGAGAACAAGGATGATGTGAAGAGCTATAGTAACTACAGATGCATAAAGCAACTTGGAGTTAGTATCTTTTCCAAGGATATTTGGCATGCAGGGATCGAACCACCAACCTTCCTGGTAGTAGATGACCTGTTCTACCTCAGTTACAGAAAGGTGACTGTCGTATAGTTTCATGTGGAGAGAGAACAAGAACTGTGGCCAACTACTTGTGTTTAAATAGTGTCTATATGACATGAGGGGTACTTCTGAAAGTCTGACCTGTGAAGGATCATAAGCTCCAAAAATAATGTCATTGTCAATCATGCTAGTTACCTCGATTGCTGTAGAAGCACTAAAATACTGAACCATTAACTTGAGCTGCAGTAACTTATTGGCAATGTTGGTCTTTAAACATTTCTTTAACAAATGTAAAAATGTATCAGTACACGCTTTTTCAACAACAGTATTCAGCTGATGAGGTGCAGTCACCAGGATCCCCAAAGCTCATCAATAACACAAATGCTGCCTATGTTTATTATTATAAAAATATTATAAATAAAGGCAATTATTATTAATATGAGGTGTTTAGTACAATCAGTATTATAAATTAAGATATGTTAAAAGAGGAAAAATGAATAATCTAAAGATTAATCCATTAACGTTGTTGCTGGATAAGACGAGAGACAAGCTCCTCTTGTTAAACATAGAATATAACTGCTATGAAACTTTAGATGCTAGTTCAACCTGACTTAATAGTTGTAATTTTTGGTCTGTTGTGTTCTCAGCTCACTGAATCCTTTTGTGTAGATTTGCTGCAGTTTTCTGTAACCACACTCTCTCCTCATACTGATGTGAATAGGCGATATGGCCTAAAATCCATATCACGGTATAATTTGAAGCATGTGCGGTAACGATATATTTGCGATATATTTTCTTCTGTATAACGTACTTTACACAATATAAGGCACACTTAAAATCTTATAATTTTCTCAAAAATCGACAGTGTGCCTTATGTATGAATTCTGGTTGTGCTTTCTGACCTCGAACCAATTTTATGTAGTAAACGTAATAAGTAATCTGGGTCCTAAACACTGTCTTCTTCAGGTCCCAAAGTCAAACGAACACTGCAGCATCACTGAGAGTGAAAAACTGTCTTAATTCTTTCATCTTTAATAAAATAATCAGCGTTGCTGCTTTACCAGGTGTAACAATTAAGTTTAACATCCAGGCATCCATGAAAACAGAATTTATTAAATTCAACGCAGTTAGAAGTTAACAGGAAGTTAGTTTCGCTAGTTTCCACCTAAACATGATATAGCATGTTCTGACTGAGAAATTTCTGAAAAAATAACATAAATGAAGACAGAAAACTAAACAGCGGTGACTTTTGTAGGATTACTGAAGTCGGACTAGCTGGTATATAATGTTGTGCTACGTGATTGCTAGCAAAACAGCTACATTAGCATAACATTAGCACAGTGAAGCTGAAGGATGAATGCTAACTTTTTTCCACGTGATAAAAGTTAACGTGAGGGTTTCTGGTGGTTAGGGACAAATGCAATTGCATGGCAGGATGCTATAAACGGACCAAACTTTGACCAAAACAGGCGCAGCTTGATGACGCCATCAACATGCGCTATCGCGGTAGAGCGGTATAGTGAAAATCTCTACCGTTGGCCAAATTTATATCGTTTCTAGCCTATACCGTTTATACCGCCCACCCTTAGTGGAAAGCACTTTCAGTGCTCAATTAGAGTAAAAAAAGGCATAGATTATCTGAGCACCAAGGTTCTTCTTTCCTTAATTCACATGAATACTCCCTCATATATTTTTTCATGTTAGGTTGTTGCCTGTTAGTCCTTCTCTCTGCCTGGTGGAGGAGAAAGGGGAGGTTTTGTTCAGTGAAACAGAAATTTATTTCTGCAGCAGCCATTTTCTTTTGTCACTTAAGTCTAGGCTCAGCCCCTTGTCGTCTCCTTGTCTCCCCTAACCCCTAGCTGTTGCCTTTACCTAGGGTTGCCAACCGTCCCTTAAAATACGGAATCGTCCCGTATTTCGAAACAAAAGCACACGTCCCGTATTGAGCTAATAAGGGACGCACTTTGTCCCGTAATACAGTGAGAATCAAAAGTAGTCTATAAATGTTTATGGAATTAACACTTTGTTTGAAAACATAATTCCCAGCCCCTCTCCTGCTTTGTTACCAATGAGCTGACAGCACACTTATGACAATTCGAGTATGACAATTCAGATTACCGCTCATCTCATTGGTCGAGGAAAGGTCGCTTGCGGAGAAAATACCGGAAGACAACAGATGACCACAACAAGAAGCATGGCCAACAGGGGAACAAACGCCGACACTGCGGTGCAAGTCTCGGACGACAGTACACCTAAAGCTGGGCAAACACTGTGCGATTTTTTTCAGTCACGTTATTCAGCTCCTGCTCAAACTGCACGATTGACTCGCAGGGGTTAGAAGTTCGTATGTCACGATGTACTCTCACACTATACCGCCCGATGCTCTGATGCGACCTGAGAGCTCACACTGTGCCTCCATAACATGAAGGTTATAACAGATAATCTGTCGCTCGCTCTCTCTGTCTTTCACTCACACAGACACACCACCACCATCAACTTTGCTAAATTGCTAATGAAAAACATTGATCAGGCAGCTGTGATTGAGCAGCGATGTAGATCCAACTATTTTCACGGTTGTTGTGGTCGTGATAATTTTGTGATGCCACATCGAAAAGGCTCGGATGAGCTTTCCAAAGTTCTACAAGTTGTGCCTCCATCGCTTGTGTCCAGATCACACGCTGCACAGCCGTGCTGCTCCGTCTTTTTCACCAACGTTTACGTTTGCGCGTGAGCAGTGTGAGCCCCTGTGGTGAGACCCTCACGAGCGATTGATGATCGGGAGCTGGTCGTGAGGTGTTAATCACTTCTCGTTACCCCACGTATACTACACGATGCACGATGAAGGCCAAAATCGGTCCGATCACTCAAAAATCGGCTCAAAATGGGCCAAAAATCGCACAGTGTGAGCCCAGCATTAGAGCAGCAATGTTTGTTCCCCTCAGAGAAAGGGAAGAATGGGAAAAGGAAAACACCTGGCTGGAAAAAGTTAATATGGGCATGTGCAGTGAATATCAGCGCTATGTGGCCAGAAGTGTGATAATATAACTTATTTTGTGTAATAAACAACTGCAAGGATAGATGATTACAACAAATTGATGACTAATACATAAAAGTAATACATAGATGAATAATGATGATGAGTTAAGATGCGTAATCATGGGAACAAGCGGGTTTACAAACAGGAGCAGCTGATTAGCATTAGAAAAGCTGAAATAATACCTCAACTGAAGCCAATTGTACTAAATGCACTAAATGTGCACTGTTACAAGAATATTTTTCTTTCTATTGTTTTCTATTATTTTAAGTTAAGCAGGACAGAGTGCTTTTAAAGAAAGATTTACTTATATTCTCAAAAGTTAAGCATGACAGGCTTCTGTTTAAGAAAGAGACCTGTTTTACTGTGTTAATGTTGTCATTTTGAGCTAAAAATAAATGGCTAAATGATCATTTGTTTCACATGTGTTCATATCACAAAGAATAGAATATGCATCTACTTAAATCAACTTCAAGTCAAATGGTTAAAAAAATAATTTCACACACAAAAAAAGAGCTAGAAAATTCACCACACTGGGAAGGGTGAAGACAACTGGGTCGCCCGGCCCTGGCCACGAGGTGTCCCTTATTTATTTTTCAGGGAGTTGGCAACCCTACCTTTACCCCAGTGTCCAGGAGGGGGGCGGCGGCAGAAATATATTTTCCATAATGAGTAAAACTGCAAACTTCCCCAAACTACATTCTTAATCAGTAGTAAGCTCATCATATTTTACAAATTCAGTAAAATAGAACTGGGGAATCTGCAGATCATGTTTTGGTTTTCAGTTTTTGACAATTCCCTCAAAATTCAGCCGGACACACAGGTGGGGGTCATGTTACTTGGAACACTAGAAAATTAGTGTAGGTTTAAAAAGGTTTAGAATTAACAAAATAAAATCCCAAAACTTCAGAATACTGGAATATGTGGACATATTCAATATGCTACCAAAGGTACCAAGCTTCGTATTCTGTTCTCTGCATAAATCAAGGCTCTGAAATGGAGACTGTAATTGTAAAATATTTTAAAATTTGACAGATTTTATTTACACATATACATTCAGAGTCTAGGATGCTTAAGCTTTAAGTCTGGTCTTCTGTGTTTCAGCTTGCAGAAACATTTAATGTTACAACAGAGACTGACAAATTGATAGTACAGGTTTATTTAGAATTCTATCTTTGCAAAGTGCTTTGCTAATTCAAATTAAGTGAAAAAAGTGGCGTCCGTGAAGAAAAAGTAATGTAAATACACTGAAAAGGTCAGTATTGAAGCCACGGTGCTGTCTAAAGTATGTCACATAATGAGATGGTGTCGGTACAATGGGTCTCATTTGGCGCTTTATAGGTACTCTATTTTTTCATCTTCAGTAAAGGTTGGGGTTGTGTTGCTGTTTGTCAGACAGATGTGTATTTTACCTCAAAAATCATTTGTTGTACTTAAACATTTTAGTTACACTCAGTTTATAATTTCATCAGTGGACACTAGTTAGACCCAGCCTACGTCGGGGTCTAACTAGACCATTTCAACATGAAAGATTAAAGCCTGGTGTTTGGAGCCCTAATAATAAAAACATTATCGTTTGTTTTGTATGCCAGGAAATTGGCATACTTCTTCCAGGTTAATGCTGAGGTCTGTCAGCAGTGATGAGAGCGTTGCCAACTGTCCATGCAGCAGGAAACATGCCTCAATTTTTTTTTTTCTCTCTTTTGGTTGGTTGGTTGTGTGGACCAATGGCATGGTAGTGTGGCGTCAGCAGGGAGAGGCTTCTGTCAACTGCTCCTCCAGTTATTTTTACATTCTATCCTCTTTGTGTCTCAGCACTTCATCATGCTTTCTGCTCCCAGCTCATGCATTTTAATGTCTGACCCATATTTCATAGGATCTGTGCGCGCACACACACACACACACACACACACACACACACACACACACACACACACACACACACACACACACGCGCACCAGGGTAACTTTGAAGTCCTGGCTTGGGAAAAAAAGAAACAAGGTTGTGGGTGAAGAGCTGCAACCTTTCACTGTTGCTGATTAAATTTACACTGAAAAGCAGCAGAAAAACTGTGGATCAGGTTCAGATCAGGAGACGAGCAACCAAAACTGAAGATTTTGGCTTTAATTGCATCATTACTTAACAGCAAATGGGTTGTAGAAAATTTTTTTTAAGAAGCAGATGAGTTTCATCTCTGTTTCTGGAGGATGACTCGGTGGATGAGAGTCCTATCCTGTAACATGATTTACACATTCTGTCTTTGTGTATGAGCATTTACAAGAGAAGAAAATCCAATCTTGTGTTTTTACCAGTCAGGATACCAAAAAAGTTCTTATTTTAAACAAATGAAAAATCATCAGGTAGCATAGGATTGTTTCTTACTGAAGGAAGAATTCCTTGGCATCAGTCTCTCATTCGGCTCGTTGAGGATTATCTACTTTTATATTGTACTGTGTTTCATTTTAGTGAAAGAACAGGCCGCCGCTTGATATCTGTTGGATAGGAAAATCTAATCACTACTACCATTAAAAATAATCTTAAAAAATATTTCTATAAAATCAAATGAAACATGAATGACTACTCCAAAGAGAGAAAATCTGGCATTTGTATAGACTTGGATAGGGGTCTGCGGTGTAATGCAGAAATTGTTTCTGTAAATCCAATAGTACAAAATATTTTTGAGCTGAAGAATTTCTCTAAATATTTCCAAATAAATAGTTCAAATGATTTTCCCTAGCCTGGCAGATGCTCATAAATTCAAAAATAAAACTACATTTGATTTTGATAAAGTAAAAAATAAATCCTCCTTTAAAACGTCAGTTGAGAATTCAAGTTATTGCAATAGCTTTCATTTGTATTTATCTCCATGTCAGGTTTGGCTATGTTGCAAGTATGATATGACCCAATAGCACAACTAAGAGTCAAAAGAATTAACTAAAGTAGGCGGTTTTATTGCTTATTTTGCTGACTCAAAAAATCCAGGCCAGGGGAAAAGAAGTAAAAGAAAATTACAAGTAAAACACGAGAACACACAGTGTGAGGGAAGGACATGCGCCTCACGAGGAAGGCTGAGGGCGCGCTTTAATAGTCAGTTTTGCTTAGGAAGGTTGAGAGACATGACCCAGATGTATCTGTGTGCCGGCCATAATAAGAGCTCTTCTCCAAATGCTAAGGAAAGGAGCTTCAGTGCTTCCTTTAGCATAGGATACACTGGACCATCCTTTATGAAAGAGGAGGACAACACGCCGTCCCATAATTCATTGCAACAGACTATGTGACCATACGTGAAAACAATAGACATAATAAACAAAGATGCATTGATCAAGTAAATTTTGAATTGTAACTGCATTTTCTATTTCGTGCCATAACCTGTTGACATATTTAGAATTTTTAACAAAAGTTTGTTAAACTCACAGCTGAATTCTGAACAACACATTGCTGGAATAAAAACTGCTTGTTGTTTGCCTTGCATGAAGAATGCATGAATGCTATATGAGCTCAAGATTATCATCTATATTAACTGATAAAAAATGTAAAGGTGCAGTAAAATCAATGTTCATTAGTAATAGTTGCTGTGTTCCAGTCTTTAAGATTAATTTGTACTTCAGGACAGCTGGGATAAGTGATTTCTGTTACTGCAGTCATAGAAATCCTAAACAGGGAGGAGGAAAGGAGTTGCACTGGATCTCAGCAGTAAAATATAACAAGTGGATTTAGATGGCTGACATTTTGTAGGTTGTTTTATAGGCTAGATTTGATATTGTGATTCTGTAATTTCACTTTATTATATTTATATAATTTATATTTATTTATAATTATACTTTACTAACAATGCATTTTAATTTGTTTGCAAAAAGGCAGCTAGTTCACTTCAATAAAGAGAGAGTGTGAAGTAGGCTACGTTCACACTGCAGGCGAAAGCGCATCAAATCCGACTTTTTTGACCCTATGCGACCCATATCCGATCATGGTATGACAGTGTGAACGGCACAAATCTGATATTTTCAAATCCGATCTGGGTCACTTTCGTATGTGGTACTGAATCTGATACATATCTGATGTTTTAGAAACCGACTGCTGTTTGAACAGTCATGTCGCATTAAATCCGTCTTTTACGTCACGGACTACAAGACAGACGCCAATTAACAGCACCGGAGAAGCGCCCGAGGACGCTTACTGGCCATCCCGTGTAGATGTTAGTGAAACTGTTGGGAAGACAACGTTGGACAAACGTGAACATTTTATTTGTACTGTATAATCTGCAGATTCTGACAGAAATCTGCAACTATCCTTTGAAGCAGCGCTCCTCTAAAACAGCAATAAGCATCATTATTAGGCCATTTGTAAATAACAAAATAACTTTATAACTTAAAGCAAAATTTGGAAACGTAAAGTCCGAAACAAGTCTTTATATTAAGGGCCATCAGTCAAACAATACTGTTTGGTCTGGGTCTATACAGAGCGCGTTGTGTGTGACGTCTTCTTTTGCGCATGTGGGCCGCTTTGAGCGTTCACACTAGAACGCGTTTGCTGTCACATTTTATTTGTAGTGTGAACAAGCAGACAAAAAAATCGGATTTGATCAAAAAATCGGAATTGAGCATTAAGACCTGCAGTGTGAACGTAGCCTATGTAGCTCAAAAATCAGCAGACTCCAAGAGAAGCATGAGGCTGCAGTCTTGCTAACCAAAATAATGCAGCGCAAACCCCAGTTTCATGCAAGTGTTAATTTCAAGTGTTAATTGCCCTGTAAGACATTAGTGCAACATTCCCCACTGTTGACCAAAATATTTTATTACAGAGATTAGAGCATGCTGTGGGTATTAACGGTACTGCAAAGATGTGATTCAAATTATACTGTATCTGTCAAATAGATGGCAATTTGTTAGTGTGTAAAGAGGACCCCCTATTTACACAGTGCACACAGTGCTATGACCAGTTCTGTTAAGATCATACATGCTTCCCTTGGGCAGCATTAGAAGGTATAGCATACAATTTCACCAATATGCAGATGACACAACTTTATCCATCCATGAAGCCAGATAACACACACCAACTGGTTAAAATGCAGTAATGTCTTAAAGACATAAAGACCTGGATGACCTGTAATTTCTTGCTTCTACATTCAGATAAAACTGAGGTTATTGTACTTGGCCCTAAAAATCTTAGAAACATGGTGTAAAACCTGATAATTACTCTTGATGGCATTATGTTGGCCTCCAGTAACACTGTGAGAAATCTTGGAGTTGTTTTTGACCAAAATATATCTTCAGTGTGCATATTAAACAAATAGTAGAACTGCTTTTTTCATTTGCACAAAATCCCTAAAGTTAAAAACATCTTGTATCAGAGTGATGCTGAAAAAGCTAGTTCATGTATTTATTTTTTGGTTGTAATTCATTATCATCAGGCTGCCGTAAAAACTCCTTGAAAAGCCATTAGTTGATTCAAAGTGACTCAGCAAGCGTAATGACAGAAATCGCTCCCTGTAAAATCTAGTATCAAATTTAAAATCCTTCTCATCAGAGCTCACCCTAATTTGGCCCGAGGGTGAGCTCTTGGGGGTTTTTTTTCTTCTGGAGTAATATCCATCACCCCGCAGTCAAAGCCAGATATTAGGATATGTTTTTGTTTTAAAAAGCAGCAGCACAAATGAAGTACAAATTAATCAAAAGCTTGCTCCAAATGTATTAAAAATGTAATGTTTTTTTTTTAATTATTGAGCTCTGACTAGATCTGACTTGCTGGTCATGACTGTTGCAGAGGTTGCAAAGAAAACTGTGTAAAACCAGCGTGATCACTTGGTGTAAAATCAAGTGACCAGTGAATTTAATTTCACTGCATGTCTTTTGTCTTGTTTCTCTCCCCCCCCCCCCCCCCCCCCGAACTGGTCGTGGTAGATAGCTGCTCCTCCCTGAGCCTGGTTCTTGCCATTTAAAGGAGGTTTCTCCCAGTATTATTGTAAGCGTTTATCTTGCAGTCTAAAGAGTCATAAGGTGACTGTTGTGATTTTGCACTAAATAAAAGTCAATTGAAAATTGAGTTAAATTTTGCTTGATCAAAAATAATGCAATATATGTTGAACAAACAGTCAAGTGTGTTGTTTTCACATTTATCTTAGAAAATCAAATTTATTTATTTTTTATAGGATAGGATATATTTAGGATATAGTTTGATAATGAAGGGAAGCCAAATGCACCCTCTTTCCAGTCCCTGTCAGTAGTCGTGCTGCAGCATTTTGGATTAACTGGAGGCTTTTCAGGGAGTTTTGGGACATCCTGATAATAACAGTAGTCCAGCCTAGAAGTAATAAGTGCATGAACTAGTTTTTCAGCGTCACTCTGAGACAAGATATTTCTGATTTTAGAGATGTTGTGCAAATGTAAGAAAGCAGTCCTACATATTTTTTGAATATGTGCATTGCAGGACATATCCTGTAATCCAGATCTTTATATCTTGAAGACATTCCTGCAGTATAACTAACTGGTGTGTGTTATCTGGCTTCATGGATGGATTAAGTTGTGTGTCATCTGCATACCAATGAAAATGTATGCTGTGCCTTCTGATGATACTGCCTAAGGAAAGCATGTATAATGTAAACACAATTTGTCCTAGCACAGAACCCTGTGGAACATGTACTCCATTTACATGAACAAATTAGAGCCTATTACATAGATATGAATCAAACCACTGCAGCGCAGTACCTGTAATACCTACAGCATGCTCTAATCGCTCTAATAGAATATTATGGTCCACAATATAATAGTGGGGCACAAGATACTAGCTGGCTGGGCATCCATGGAGTAATATAACTAAGTGGCTGGCATAGAATACAGGAACATTTGTTCTGAGTGTGACCTGGAAGTCCCAAGGTCCTTACGGTTTCGATGAAGGGAATGCCACGCATCGCAAAGTCCAAAATCGCTCATGTGCTGTTTAACTATATTTGTGGACTGCCAACTGCTGTATCGAGCTTGTCGATTTCTTCATCCAGTTCAAAGTGAGCAATCTAGGTCTTCAGAGAGTCACTAAAAAAGCATGAAAGAATGAGGGGCCATATACACTTACAATACAGAACTCTTTGTTAAGTATACATAATTTAATGTATTCTTAAATTATGTAAGTATAGTTAACGAGGAAGCGTGTATGCACTTTTGCGCATGTGTCCTACATGTCTGTGTGCGCTGTGAGGCTGTAGTGGATGTGCTGACGCTGAGCGCCTATGTGTGTGATCGTGTAGATGTGGTTCTGATCTAGCATAGCTGTTTGCCGGTGGAGCCTGTGGGCTCGTTGCTGCGGCCCCCTCTGGCCTTATGGCTGCTGGGTAACCGTCCGGGGGCTCTCAGATGTCTGGGAGCTGGGTGTCTACCATGCCTGCTTCATGTCCTGGGAGGCTATGGTCCACCCACTATTAGTTATTTACACACAAGCGCACTCACAGACACAGGTGTGCACACAAGTGTTCACACAGGTGTACAAACAGGTGCATCTGTGCATGATGCACATGTCATGTATTATTAGTACTGTGTGCTACTCAGTAACATTTAATATTTATTATTCACTGTTACTTTTGCATATGTTGGTTGTTTCTGTGGTTTCCCTACTGTTTCCCTTCATTTTTCTTTCTCTTTACAGTCCCCAGTCCTGTCTATTCTGGTTGTAATAACTGAAAAAACCTTATAAAAATCTAATAAACTATGACTACTAAGGGGACCAGTATAGCAAAAACCATAATGGTCCACTTGGGGAAAGTAAATCCAAACAGGACCCGCCCCCTAGGGTGGTTGACAATGACCAAGCTAAGATCCTGTGTGACTTTCAGATACAGACAGACAAACTGTGATGGCTAACCAGCCAAACATAGTCATGGTGGACAAGTAGAGGAAGCCATATTGATAGATGTAGCGATACCAAGTGATAGCAACATCAGGAAAAGGTAAAACGAGAAGCTCGAGAAGTACCAGGGGCTGAGGGAAGATGCTGTGAAGATGTGTAGGGTGAAGGCATCACTCGTCTCAGTGATAATTGGAGCACTCGGCGTAGAAACCCCAACCTAGGTGAGTGACTCCAGCAGCTCCCAAGAACAACATCTGAGATCCCTGTCTGGAAAAATGCAGTCTTAGGAACATCAAAGATACTGAGCAGGACCCTTAATCTCCCAGGCCTCTGGTAGAGGACCTGAGCTTGAATGATAACGACTGCCCGCAGTGCGAGTAAGGAGTGTTTTTTTTTTTTTTTTTTTTTTTTTAAATATATAGATATATATCCTTATATCATATATCCTAGTGCAAGATGTATCCATCAGAGCATAAATGTCTGTGGATGTTAGATAGAAAGCACGTAGAAAAAGTACTCGTGTGAATGGTTGAACCAGGCAAGTTGTAAAAAGCGCTTTGAGTCCTTAGAGTAGAAAAGCACTTTATAAGAACCAGTCCATTTACCATTTTAGCAAATTGTCACTTTTCAAATTTATTGACTTTCACATTGACGAACATGATTTCCAAGTATGGTTCTTTTCTATTTCACATTAAAAGCTCAAACATCGATTTTAATTTCAGATTTTTTAAAGGACCACATTCAATTCAGAAAGTACTGTAATCGAAAACCTCTGCAACAGTGGGAACCAGCATAGAGCAGATATGTTTTACTTTCTTGATATCTGTTTGACATGGATCCGAAGGTGGATTTTAATGAGGAGCATTTGAATTTTAACAGCAGGGTGGGTAGAATGAAGGCGGTAGGTTGGGGGATGGGGAGATATCTAAATCGGGTTTTTTTTTGTTTTGTTGTTTTGTTTTGTTTTTACACAGAATTTCTCTTAATTTTCATGTATAACTTTCCATCCTTCTCCTTCTATATCTTTTAGCTGTCTTGAACGTTAATTAATGTCTTTGAGTTTATCTCTGGCCAGTCTGGATCCAGCCTCCTCCAACTCTTCATTTTTATTATTTTCCACTGACACCATTTAGCATTGCCGCAAACAACTTGTTCAGTGAAAAAAGTTTTACGAATAAGCATATTTCATTTAGCTTCAGGATTCAGTTCCTATATTTACATTTTAGAAGGAACTCTGGCAGAAAGTCAGAAGAACTGAAACTTAAGTAAGAAATCACAATTACAAGTTAAAAATTAGGGGAATTACTTAAGGGAATCCCCAACATCGTGTGTAGCAGTGCAGTGGGGGGAAATGGCTTGTCTCAAAATTACTCCCAAATTCCCTTGTATTCTTTTTTTTGGGCAGGTTGAAATCAGCTAATGTGCTACTGTTTATGGATTTTGCCAAGTGAATTCTTCAAGATCTGTAATGTTATCTTATCTTACTTACAGCATGAAGGTGGAGTTTTAGAAGAGATACTGAAGAGCACCTAAAGCTTAAATTCCACTTGATGACTAACTGATCAAACTAACTTAATGGTGAGCATAAAGACAACTGTCTGTGCCCATTACTGTAACCTCTACCAGAAAACTGCAAATTACCTCCACAAGACAGTTATTTAAATCTATTCACTACTCTTGCAAATCATTTGTATTATCCCCGAATGACTTCACTTTATAACATCTGAAAATGGTAATAACTGTAATATCCTCTAAAAAAAATCTGAATTGTATTATTTATTTAAACTTTAAATTTTGTATAGTTTTTAACCCCTAAAATAAATCTTTTTTTCATTTCCTTCTTATTTTGAGTCCTTCTCCATGTTGCAAACAATAAATGCAAATTAACATCAGGGTTTCAGCCAATGCAAAATAATCCCAGTGTCCCATTTAAGGATGTTTTAAATACAAACGCTTTTCTATGACCTAGATGTTCAAATCACAATAACACAAACTATGGAGAAAATTCAGGATTTTTATTAGTCTTCCTAAGAATGAGCATCCTGGTCATCACACCAAGAGAGGTACAGTCCCAAATATTCCCATAAATCAAAGCTTTGCTTTACTGTATTTTAGCCTACGTGTGCTCTGATACAGAAATGATCTGTGCACACACAACATCGTTAACCAGGGGAAATCACCATAGTAACTAGGTTAAATTAACCTATTTTAGACCAGGTGATCTGAGGAAGAGATCACAACAATGTGTTTTTATATCAGTAGGATGGTTTTATGTTGTTTCACTCTTATGCGTCTTTTTGTCGATGCGTGTTCATGCACGCAGCTGGCTGGACTCAACTGATTCTGTGTAGTTGTAATCAGTGTTAGTGCGGTGTTTACATATCAGAGTAAACAAATGATGCATTGTTGAGTTGTCCTCTTTTCTAAGGCTATGTAACCACAATAACAAGTTTATATGCTGTAATTAAACATGATCAATTGTTGGACTGATTTTATGAATAGTCTAAGGAGCTTGGAAAGAAAGCGTCTGTACTCCTTTAAATTAAAGAAATCCATTCGCTTTTTCCAAGCTCCTTAAACTACCGTGACTTGGATGACTGAGAACCTATACAGACAATTTTATGAATAGTTCATAAGTAGTCTATCTCTTGAGGTATATCTCTGTCAACCATATTTCTTGCTGCACTCCCTTGCTGTGTCCCATTATTTATTTTTTTCTTTCCATGAGTTGTCACAAGCATGATCCACAGTGGACTCTCTCCAGTGATATTTGATACAGGAAATGTTAGTTGCATGTTAGCTATCATTTTAACAGAGCAGATGCTTATATAAAAAAGAGAAATTGAAATACTAATCTTGGTTTTAGTTAAGATTTACTATTTTGATGATTAAAAAAAAAAAACACTATTCAAAAAACCCTATTATAAAAACTATTTTCTGTATTTTCTATTTAATAGATACACTAGGAAAAAAAGAAAAACGTTCTCAACCAATGCTAGCAATAGCTACCACTACACACTGGTTCTGTGTAGTAGAATCAGTGTAACGAGTTTTGATTGGCTCTATGTAGTTTTATCTATTGGTCTACTCACTGTCCAGTTTACTCAGTCAAACAAATTGGTTTAATTGGTTGCAGCCAAACAGTCTGAGCTCTCCTTTTCTCCCAGTGTTTTCTTGCAACATGTTCTTTGGTCTCTCAGGTCACTATTTGTGTTATTTTAGTATTTCTTCAGAGCTTTGTGAGTTCGAGACAGAGCAGAAACCTTCTTTAATGTTTGCTGTTATTCATTATGAATGATCTGGAATTCCTGCTCAGAGATGACTCATGAATCATTGAAAGCAGACCAATCAGAGCAGGAAACATTCTGAGTGTGCATGTGTGTGTGAGTGTGTGTGTGTGTGTGTGTGTGTGTGTGTGTGTGTGTCCATGTGAGTGAGTGAGAGAGAGAGAGAGAGAGAGGGAGAGAGAGAGCGAGTGTGAGGCTGTGTTTTCTACATGTCATCGGGACTCAAGGCATATGTTCTATGAAACGAGTTCAACATGGCCAGGCTTTCTTTGTGTTGTCCGACTTGACAGAACCTAAAACCCCAGTCATAAGTAATGAGTATCACAAGAGTAATTATCAACTTTCTCAACCTTATATGAGCTCTATTAATTGCAATTCCACCAATGTTCAATTCAATTCAATTTTATTTATATAGTGCCAAATCACAACAAAAGTTGCCTCAAGGCGCTTTATATTGTACAATGCTGAAGACCTATTTAGATCATGTATAAAAACATTTATACATTTTCTGTGACACAAAATGTATTTCTTTAATAGAAAGTTAAAGTTTACTTGTCTGTTCTGTTGGTCCATGCTCTGCCACTTATATGGGGCCCTGTCATAGAGGCAGCAGCCTAAGCAAAGAAGCCCAGACCTCCCTCCAGTTCATCCAGGGAGCACCGAGGCATTTCCAGGCCATCTGAGAGATGTAATTCTCTTCAGCATGTTTTGGGTGAAATGCCCGAACCTGTGTCACCGAGATGTGGAGGATCTGTGGCTCTATTCTGAGTGCCTCCTGAATGACCCTGTCTCAAACAGAGAGGTAAATCAACAGCTTCACTTTTATGCTCAGCTCTCTGTTCAGCACAATGGACCTATGCAGCATCTGTATCACTGCAGGTAAAAAGGAAAAAGAGCTGCCTTCACCTTCATGACACTGAAAACTCAGCATACAGTCAAATGAAAGTGATAAAGAGAAAGTTCACTCTCTTTAAATGATGTATCAGGACATGATAAAATAATCTGGTCCTAAGCAGGTTTAAATTAAATAAAATTAGGTAAATATAACCTCAGATGAACAACAAAACTTGACATCATCAGAGCTGATCACAAAAAGAGACATTTACAAAGTGATTCACATTTTGAATGAAAGCCACATTGTAAAGATAAGTATACATGTTCCAGCATACAGACACATAGTCAACCACAGGGTCTTAGATTTATCACAACCTACACACTTCCATAAATGCATTAGAAATAAACTAGAGCAGACATTAATGTGAGAAATATTAATGAAAAGCTAACCTACAGAAGGGTAAATTGCAGCCGGGTCCTGCTAATCAAATACACCTGAATAACTGATTATCAGCAGAAGATCTGGCAATTTGCTGGTCTGGAGCATTCAAGTGTTTAACACAATGTCAGGAAGAAAGACATCAGCAATAACCTTAAATTAGGGAATTGTTGTTGCCTATCAGTCCGGGAAAGGTTACAATGCTATTTGCCAAACACAGAAGATAAAATCATAAAAACCTATGAAGGTTTACAATGCCTTGAGGCAGTGAGGGCAACCAAAAAAAGAATTATTAAACAGAACCTAAGTGTAAGCTTAGGTAAATATAATGGCTTTGACTCTGTTTTTGAATCTATGCACAGATGTAATTGATCTCAGGTCAGCAAGCAGCTTGTTCCAAAGAACAGGAAAGGTCAAAGATCTGCAGGTCTGGTTGGATATGATTCTTTATAACAGTACCGATTAGGAGGATGACAAGGTTAAAGAGGAATGGACCAAACCTCACCTGTTAAACCCAGTGTTGGGGAGTAACGGAATACATGAACCACCGTTACGTATTTAAAATACAAAATATGAGTAACCGTATTCCGTTACAGTTACCGTTTTAAAAGGTGGTATTCAGAATACGGTTACTTTGTTGAAATGAATGGATTGCACGGCGGTATTTTCCTGTTTCATAAGGCTATGAATTCTATATTTTTGGTGTCCACGCCAGTGGCTGTACTCCTTTAAATTAAAGAAGCATGTAAATATATAATATATATATGTACAAAGTTGACCCAGACAAAGTAAAGTTAGTTTTCGGCTACGAGCCCGACACGGAACCTGACGTATTAGCCAGAGGTCTCTTTACGGTTTTATGCCTTTACGGTTCGGAGCCGCGGACCTGTTTTATATTTGCGTGGAATAGTTTTCTATATGAGATCGCTGCAAAAAGTGCAGCCTTACCTAATGTCCACCCTACTGTTACTCACTTTATATTAAGATTTAAAAATCTAGTTGGTATTGGTATGGTGAATAACCTTCAGTAAAAGAAATAAATAACACAGCAATAGCACATTCATGTAGTTGTACAAAGCATGATAATATATTAAGTAACCCAAAGTATTCAGAATACATTACTCTCACTGAGGAACGTAACGGTTACGTATACGTTACATGGCCCAAAATGTATTTTGTACTCTGTAATCTGTAGTGGAATACATTTTAAAAGTAACCTTCCCAACACTGGTTAAACCAGCTGAGTCACTAAGCTTACGATGAATGTCTCGATCAGAAGTGTTGAGTGCAATGAGACCAAGAAGAACTAAAACTGAAACTCTGCGAGTCAATGTTGATCTTAAGGACTTGAGTAAAAGCTCTTTCTGTGCTATGGCCAGTTCTAAATCCTGATTGGTACTTATCAGGAAGACTGTGGGATCAAAGATGTTCTTTCATTT
The DNA here is from genome assembly GCF_041146795.1 of Maylandia zebra. NCBI lineage: Eukaryota > Metazoa > Chordata > Actinopteri > Cichliformes > Cichlidae > Maylandia > Maylandia zebra. The sequence goes on from NC_135183.1 coordinate 16,344,317, forward strand.
GTTTGTAAACATGTTTTTTTTTCTAATCATTTTTGAGGAATGAAAGATTAGGAATTGTTTTAGAAATATTAGTTAACAAGGGGTCTAAGTTATTTTTATTATTTTTTTGAGTAGTGGTGTGATTACAGTACATCAGGGAGAAACAGAGTAATATTTACTAAATAAGTTCTAAAACGGTGAGATGCATGTTTGAACAGTTTGGTCATAATGGGATTTGAGTAAAGAGGTACAAAGCTTTAACTGATTAATAATTTTTTGCAGATCTTTAGAATT